>NC_041402.2:85536425-85906425 GCF_900747795.2 Erpetoichthys calabaricus
ACAATTTTAGGTCATTCATTTCATTTCAACTGATGAAATTGGAAGAAAAACTGGAAAACTTAGAGTTGTTATAAAATTTTTTTAGTGTTTGTGTGTGTGTGCGTGTGTGCATGTGTGCGTGTGTGTTTCATTACTAGTTAAGATAAATATTGTTTTAAAAAATTCCACAATTAAAAAATGCATTGTTGCAAAATAAAGAGAGTATCTTTTCAGAGGCATGAATTTGAGAATTTATTGTTGTTTTTCTTTTTTTTTATATAGGGCCTGCTCTGTCAAATGGTGGAATTAATTTGCACAGTTCAGTAAAAAGAAAACTAGTGGAAGATAAAGACTATGTGTTTGACAAAAGGCTAAGATACAATGTTCGACAAAATGAAGGGAACTGTCGATTCAGGGACATTGTGGTTAGGAAAGAAGACGGTTTCACACATATATTGCTATCAAGCCAAACATCTGACAACAATGCATTGACTCCAGAGGTAAGAATGCCTTTTTGTGGGTTTTAAACTGTTACTTGTGTGAATATTTTTAATTCATTATATATATAATGAGAGAGGGCAAATGTTTTATAAATTTGCATGGCTATATGCATTTTCTTCTGGGTTGTATGTCTGTGTGGTTTCCAAATTTCGTTTGCTAAGAAGAACAGTTCTGAAGAACTGTGTAACAGGAAATACAGAGAGCTACGCCAGGGTGCTAATCATCTCTATTGATGCATGGTTAACTACATTTGCATTAGCTAGTTTCTACTGCAGTTTGCAAATATGGCCTTTTTGAAGTTTGAAAATTTGAATCTTGCTACCTTACATTTGATTAATTTATATCCTTTAGCTAAAACCACATTTAACCATTCATCCATTTTCTAACAAGGTGGGAAAAAATTAATTTCTTGCATTTTTTGTATTCCTTTATTTCTGTTATGTAAGGGTTTGCTGTTATTACAAGATTTTACTACAATGGCAATGGCTTTCCAAAGACAACACATGCTAAAGATGTGAAGGAACAGAGAAGATCAGAGAGAGAACTGTTAGAAAGAGCAAAAGCCACGCTGGCAATTGGTATGATACTTTATAAACAATTGTGAGCAGACACAGGTCACTAGATTGTGGCAAGCAAAAATGAAGTATTGGAAGGGGGATCTCTGGGGACACCCTAATAAGATTAAGGTTGTTATATACTGGCAGGAATACAGCACTTTTCCCCAAGGAAAAAAGAGAGCAAAAAAGAATCCCAATTTGAGATTTGGAGAGTCTTGCTTTTTTAGGGCACCTATAACTTACCAAAAAGAAGCTCAAAAATGTAGTTGATCCAGGAGCCATTAAAGGCCACTGTAAGCTAGTGGCCCTAGATTTTCATAAGATTTCCCTACTTCTGTAAATGATTCTAAGGATGGCTTGAAAAATATACCTAGCTGCACCTTAAACGAGTTTATGGATTTTACCATAACAACTGGAAATTCTTCTCCTATTGCTGCTTCTGTTACATCCTGTCCTTTTCAGCAACCAGTGTACAGGGAAAGAGAATGAAATTGTCATTTACGTCACCAGATTCCACCTGTTCAATGAGATGGCGGATCCCCTGCCTTTTTAGCTCATCTTTAATGCTTGATGATCACACTCAGGATTGGAACACCTCTTACCCCAAGTATTGATGCCTCTTGCATAACCTTTTGAAACTGATTAGTTATTTGATTACATTCAGTGTTGGATCCATTAATGTGTGGTTTTTAAATCAAAATCCAATACACTGGAGCAGCCATTAAGCAAAATGCAATGTGTTTGCTTTGCTTTTAGTTATGACACATGATCTACAGACATGAAGTAAAATGCAGAATGATGTTGTATTGCATTTTAAGCTGACACAAAACTTTTGTGGTATAGCAATAAACAGTTGAATATTTGGTTGATATTTTTTCAATTATGACATGATAGAACCATATCAAAGTTAAATGCACCACATGCATGTACATTACATTGCAATGAAACTGGATTTTGTTTCACTTGCTACAAATAATCTATATATATAATTCACTAAGCCGGAAGACAAGTAGCCACCCCTGGAAAGCACGCCGGAAGGGGCATGGATTCACTAAGCCACCAACAAGACCATTGGATACGACGACAACTCGCAGAGCCACGCCCACCAACTCAGACGTGATGACTTGGAAAAAACGGCGTCATTTATGTTCGTCTGTCCTACAGTACACATGCACCTCTGAGCCACGTTGACTTTTCGGTTACGACGCACGACCGTGTGCACCATAGCAAACTGTTTTACACGCTACATACAGCAATTAGCACCCGCGACAAACATGCGTCTTCTTAGATGGTGCTGCAGGAACACGGAAGACGTTTCCCTGCCCACCAACACTCCGTTTTCCCCGGCCCGCGTCTACCCTTGCTCTCTAGGCATTCACACTGCCTGCTCATGTGCCCGGACACAAAAACTCATAGACCACCCAGTTAGTCCCTTTCGTCTGTGCTAGGAGTCCACATGCACCTCTGAGCCATGTTGACTTTTCATTATTCGTTTCGGTTACGACACCTGACCACACCCACCATCGAAAACCATGGGAAATGAACAAAGAAGCCCCGCCCAGAAACTCTACCCCTCCTCCAACTCGAACAGCTCATCAAACACATACTCGCTTTGGTCTGTGCTGCTGTCCAAATCCAGCACTGAGCCACGTTGACTGTTCTTTTGCCCTCCATGGCTACGGCTTCAAATGTATTTCATGGAAACAACACTTCTTTCAACGTTATAGAAATTCCTGCATCAGGTAACTGTTTGTTTCTATCAGTCGGGTTTTTTTGGAAAAATGTCATTGACGAAACTGTTGCTCTCAAACTTCGCAACATGGGTGTTGGCTTTGTTTGCCAACATTGGGATAATGTCGGCAAGGTGGTCACAAACTGCAACAACTCACCACACAAGGACGCCCTGTCTCTCGAGGCATTCACACTGCCGGAAGACAACCATGGGATACGCAGAAAATAGCAATGTCAGTCAATGCAGATCAGACACCCAGGCAAACAACACTGAATAATCAATAGCTGCAACTACTTTGCCCGCCCCCACTCCTCACCTGAGTCGGTTTCGTCTCTATTCAGCAGTGTTTCCCAAACTCGGTCCTGGTGAACCCCTGTGGCTTCAGGGTTTTGTTCCAACCAAATTCCTAATCATTAATGCCAGTGAAACTCATCCGGGATAAGTCGGTTTTTAAAACGCAGCCGTGTAGCAGATTAGTCTAGCAAGATGAAATAATCCGAGATGAATGCGCGCCCTCGCGCTGAGTGAAAAGCCAATATATATTGAGTCTAGAAAACATGATCAGCAAGTCTTTGATAGGCTGCAACAAAATGATGAAAGAACGGGCGCATTTTTTTCACACAAGCTGGGTGGATGGGTGTTAGTTAGTTAATTAGTTACTCTAAGGATTTCAAGATTTAATATACACAAGCGGTAACACTGTAAAAGCAGTCCAAACCAGAAGAGACGGCTGGCAAAAAGTGGCCGACAAATTAAACGCGTTTGCATTGTACTTACTGAAAGCAGCGTTACGGATTTTGCAAATGTTCATTTTTTTCCCTCTACTTAAAAAACATTAAAAAAGTGGTGTGATTATGCGGCGTATACTACGCCGCGAGTTGGTATGCAGCGTGTAAAACAGTTTGTTTGTCGCGGATAATTTGCCTTTTACTTTAAGACGAAGACAATTTCCTGTTAGATTTGCCTTTGCGATGACAATTAATAAGGCACAGGGCCAAACTTTCAAAAACATGGCTACCGGGTCATACGCTCGCACTGATTACGTCCCTGCACTTTGTACACCCACCCCCCGGTACTACCATGGTCGGGTGACTTGGTGGATTATATATATAGAAAAGCAGCCAAAACCGCAAACAACAATGAAAAGTCTACGTGACTCACAAGTGCATGTAGACTTTGCAAAGAGCAAAACGACTCAGGTGACGAGTTGGGGGGTGGGCACATGAAATGTTACTTTTCTTGGTGATTTATTACATTACCGATTTTTCAAATGTTCATTTTCTCCCTGTGCTTAAAAATCATTAAAAAAGCGGCCTGGCCGCGGGTTGGCTAGTCTTCCATATTTTCACACACAGATTTTTTTCCTAGAATGTTGCTATAATTAAAAATGAGTCTGATGATAACATTATGTATGATTAATGGATTTGGTGCATATGTATTGATAGAAACTTTGCTATCACCATTAAGTCACACAGTGGGGGTGTCTGCTTTTATATTAATACCTAATTTTGTAAATTGGTGAGAAAATGATTACTGTGTGCAATTTATTTGGAGAGCTTCTATGAATCTTCATTACAATTGTATGTATTCAACCAATGGCTGAGGCTAGCTAGTGAAGCACCTGACACCATCTCCAGGGTGACACAGAAAATATCTCCTTACTCCTTAAGTTTTATTTTGGGTGATTTTAACCAGTGTTCACTGAACAAAACATGCCATCATTTTTATCAGTATTTAACTTGACCAAATCATCTCAACGGAATTTTGTTATGGCAACATTAAGGGCATTTATAACTCTAAAGTCAAACTCCGATTAGGGTTATATCAGAACTGTGTCCACCTCCTTCCCACATATAAAGCAGTCTTAAAAAGAGAAGAGCACTTAATTTAGCACAATAAAGTCTGAGATGAGGAGTCTGTTGAGTGCCTGTGTAGCTGCTTTGAATGTACTAGTGAATGAATGTACAGTGACTAGTCGTGTTTAAAGCAGCCTGTACTGATATTTGACAATCTTACTGACACCATAAGCAGATATATATTATTTATGTGCAATACCATAATTCTGGTTATGTACTGTACATTTAAAAATATCCCAAGTGTGGACTACCAGATGATTAAAATAATTGTTTAACAGGAAAGAAAATGCCATTTCAACATGGAACTATAACTAATGTGAAATCAAGAAAGTAAATCTGAAGTACAACAGGATTGGGGAGGAACTACAAACTGACAACTTGGGTTCATTGTGGAATGGTATCAAAATCATGGCTGGCATTTGTGGTAAAATCAATGACTGATTTTCCGCCAGCTCTGATATTCAATGAATTTTGATAAGGCTTGAGACACAGGATTTTGCTTCATAAATTATCCAGCATAAGGACCAGTGCTAGGTTTCAGCCATTCTGTGACTGAAATGAAGCCATTGAGGTCTTCCAACAAGCTAAACTCAGAAAAACCTCTAGTCCAGGCAGAATTAGTCGTCATCTACTTTAGTTCCACTTATAACAGCTCTGCCCAACATTCTTTTACATATTTCAGATGTCTCTGAATTTAAAACAGGTGCCAAAACACTGGAAAAAAGCCAATGCTTTTCTAATAGCCAAAACATCTAATACAAAAGCCTTGAATGACTTTAGACCAGCAGTCCTAACTTCTCATGTCATTAAATCATTTGAAAACTTGATTATAAGAGAGCTGGAAAACAGAGCTCAGGTCTATCTGTAATCTTACAAGTTTACATACAGAAAAAAAAGAGTACAGCGGAGGACACCACCACTTTCCTTCTGCCTCTGCTGTACGAGTGCATTGAAAAATAAAAACACAAAAGATTGCTGTTTATTGACTTTTCATCTGTTTTTAATAAACTCCACCCTCTCGTTTTTTTGAGAGTTTCTGGTTGGATGGTAAGTTGGATATCGGGATTATGAACATTTAACAAATTGAACACAAAGAATGAGTGTTGATAGTTGCTTTTCAATAAGTTCCCTTCATCCACTGGATCACCTCAATATTGCTGTCTGTCTCCACCACCATTTACTCTCCATACAAATGACTGCAGCTTTTTCTTTAGCGCACACTGTATGTCCTTCTGAGCCTCTTTATCACGGGATTTGAATGCTTTCTTTTTCTCATTCAGGAGACCTTTTAGCTCTTTAGTAATTCAGGGCTGCTTGTTTTATAAAGCAATACACTTTCTTTGTGGGTATCACTATGTCAACACAGAAGTTAACATAGTCTGTGATGCAATGACAGAGCCCCTCAATATTGTCTTCATTTGACTTGTACATCATTTCCCAGTCTGTCATAGAGGCTTGTAGCTAGAAATAAGAACCTAAAGGAGCCAGTCGATTACATCTAAAGGCATATTTGACATTGGAATACAGTAGGTCCAGCTTATTATTTCCTCAAATGAAGCCAGTCACAAACTGATAGAAATTTGTCATTGTACCTTCCACAGTCAAATAGTTGAAGTCAACACATATTATAACGGCAGAGGCTGAGTGAGTCATCATTAAAGTATTGGTGACAGAATGAATACAGTGATCCCTCGCTATATCGCGCTTCGCCTTTCGCGGCTTCACTCTATCGCAGATTTTATATGTAAGCATATTTAAATATATATCGCGGATTTTTTGCTGGTTCGCGGATTTCTGAGGACAATGGGTCTTTTAATTTCTGGTACATGCTTCCTCAGTTGGTTTGCCCAGTTGATTTCATACAAGGGACGCTATTGGCAGATGGCTGAGAAGCTACCCAACGTACTTTTCTCTCTCTCTTGCGCTGACTTTCTCTGATCCTGACGTAGGGGGTGTGAGCAGGGGGGCTGTTCGCACACCTAGACGATACGGACGCTCGTCTAAAAATGCTGAAAGATTATCTTCACGTTGCTACCTTCTGTGTGCAGCTGCTTCGTGAAGCGACATGCTGCACGGTGCTTCGCATACTTAAAAGCTCGAAGGGCACGTATTGATTTTTGACTGTTTGTTTTTCTCTGGCTCTCTCTCTCTCTCTCTCTCTCTCTCTCTCTCTCTCTCTCTCTCTCTCTCTCTCTCTCTCTCTCTCTCTCTCCCTGCTCCTGACGGAGGGGGTGTGAGCTGCTGCCTTCAACAGCTTTGTACCGGCGGTGCTTCGTATACTTAAAAGCCAAACAGCCCTATTGATTTGTTTGCTTTCCTCTGTCTTTCTGACAGACTCTGCTCCTGACGCGCACTCTTTTGAAGAGGAAGATATGTTTGCATTCTTTTAATTGTGAGACAGAACTGTCATCTCTGTCTTGTCATGGAGCACAGTTTAAACTTTTGAAAAAGAGACAAATGTTTGTTTGCAGTGTTTGAATAACGTTCCTGTCTCTCTACAACCTCCTGTGTTTCTTTGCAAATCTGTGACCCAAGCATGACAATATAAAAATAACCATATAAACATATGGTTTCTACTTCGCGGATTTTCTTATTTCGCGGGTGGCTCTGGAACGCAACCCCCGCGATGGAGGAGGGATTAGTGTAGTTTACATTGTTAGGTCCCCATTTGCGAGGGGGAAGAATATAAAAATTAACAAGGATAATGTAATTTATCTCCCTGGGCAAATAATGTCGACAAATTCCGACAGCCAGAATTTCATTGTCTGAATTACTAACTGTAATTTTAACGGTAAATGTGTTCCCTTTTATACCATTCCTCATTCATGTAGATGACCAGTCCGCCTCCTGTTTTTTTTCCACACCACACTACGTCTTTGCCTGCTTGAATAAAATGAAATCCATCCAGCATTAAAACCTGACTTGAGGTATATCAGATTTAAGCCAGCTCTCCTTTAAGCACAAAATGCCAACTGTACTTGTATGCTCTATGACCCGCCATACAGTAAGTGCAGACAGTTCATCCATCTTATTTGACAGCGATGAAACATTTCCCATTACAATAGATAGTAGACCTGGTGCTTGCAATTGCAGTGCAAGTAGCTGATTATGGGAGTATTTAATACACCCCACTTTTTAGTTTTTATTTTTTTTTATTTTTATTAGTTTCACATCAATAGTGGCAAGAGCTACGGTTCAGTGATGAAATTCTGTGGACTTCTCTTAGTGTGTGTACTGCTTACAGAGTGAATATGCTGGGGATATTTGGTCTGTACAAATTGTTTGAAATCTTCTCTGCTTGTAGATGATCTTCTGCACATCTGGCACACCTTATTCTAATTTTGGAAATTTGAGGTAATGACAAATGCAAGGTTGTACTTTTCATTAATTACAAGAAGTAAGGCTAAACCAAATTAGATCGCAAAATGTAAACAAGTAAATAAAAGGTAAAACAAAAAACTACATTCCCACCCCTCAGCATCAGAAAAGTACTCATTCTCCCTATAACAGCTGGAGACTTTAATTGTGTTTTAAATCCAGACCTGGATAGGTCTCCTGCTACAGGGGTTACAACATCTAACACTGCAAAAACAATTAGTTTGTAATTGATCAAAACTTATCAGATCCTTAGAGATTTCTAAATCTAGCTCAAGAGCTTATTCCTTCTTCTCACCAGTACATTACTGTTACTCAAGAATTGATTATTTCTTTATAGATGACAATTTTTGGCCCACGATCAAATCTTGCAAGTACAACACTGTTGTTCTGTCCAACCATGGCCCTTTGATCATGGAGCTCAAATCATTATGCCCCACATACTTATCTCGCAGCTGCCGTCTTAACCCACTTTTGTTAGCTGACGAGAATTGTACAGAGTTTATATCCAGGCAAACTGATTGTTTTAGAGACAAATACATCCTTAGAGGTCTCCGCAGGAATACTCTGGGGAAACTCTGAAGGCATTTTTAAGAGGACAGATTATTTCATATCTCTCCCATAAAAATAAATCGGAAACCAAGAAGGCATGAGAGTTAGTCAGTGAAATTACCAGGATAGATCAAGAACATGCCAGGTTTCCAAATGAGGCACTTTATAGGAAAAGACAGGCTTTACATTCAGAACTCAACCACTTGACAACAAAAGAAATGGAACAACTCATTTTTAAATTGCTACATCATTAGTATGAACATGGAGAGAAGGCTAATAAGATCTTACCTCAGCAAATCCACAAGCATTAATTTTGCAATGCAATACCAGTAATTACCAACACAAACGTAGACAGAATCATTGACCATAAAAATGTAATGCACACATTAACCGACTACTATAAGTACCTATATTCTACTGTTTAAAGAAGACAAGACACAATCTAATGCATTTTTCGATGCATTACAGATACCACAGCTAGATATTCTCAGTGCAGAGGAATTGGATAAGCCTACTCACTTAACAGAGACTGAACTGGTAGCTAGCAAATCACCAAGAGAGACTGGTATGAGCAGGAATACTAAAATAGGGTGGACTGCACCTGAACAGCTGTTGAAAAATGGTGCACATCCTGACGTGATGGATTACTGGAAGTCCGCGGGTAACATAAATGTGGATTGGATGGTCAAAAGGGCTTGCGAAATAAAACCAGGGTCCAAATGCCAGAGGTCATCTTTTGACCAGGTCTTCAGGCTTTAATGTAGATCTGTGCTACTGATTTGTTTAACTGAGTAGTGGAAATACAGTACATGCTGTCCTTTGTGTATATAATAGGTGCTTAGTTTTTTATTTTTTTTTTCCAGCCTGTCCTTTTTAAAACAAAATCCCGTTTATTAAGTCTTTTTCAGTCGGAGACTCTCTTGCTCCTTCTACCTGGTTGCATGGTCTTGTACAATTCCCGACTTGGGGTGTCAGTAGACAACAGTATACTTGGCCGGGGTGTCACAAGCTCTACCAAACTTTCAATTTTATTACTGGGCAGGAAATATGCAAGCTATAAAAAAAATTGGACATTGGCACAAATAGATGAACACACACACTTGATCCGCAATAGAAGTAAAATCCTGCAGTACCTCTTTATACTCCTTGCTTTGTACTCCAGTAAATGCAAGTTATTGTCAATATACTAACAACCCGATTGTGCTTCATTCACTCAGTACAGTGATCCCTCGCTATATCGCGCTTCGCCTTTCGCGGCTTCACTCTATCGCGGATTTTATATGTAAGCATATTTAAATATATATCGCGGATTTTTTGCTGGTTCGCGGATTTCTGAGGACAATGGGTCTTTTAATTTCTGGTACATGCTTCCTCAGTTGGTTTGCCCAGTTGATTTTATACAAGGGACGCTATTGGCAGATGGCTGTGAAGCTACCCAACTTACTTTCTCTCTCTCTCTCTTGCGCTGACTTTCTCTGATCCTGACGTAGGGGGTGTGAGCAGGGGGGCTGTTCGCACACCTAGACGATACGGACGCTCGTCTAAAAATGCTGAAAGATTATCTTCACGTTGCTACCTTCTGTGTGCAGCTGCTTCGTGAAGCGACATGCTGCACGGTGCTTCGCATACTTAAAAGCTCAAAGGGCACGTATTGATTTTTGACTTTGTTTTTCTCTGTCTCTCTCTGTCTCTCTCTCTCTCTCTCTCTCCCTGCTCCTGACGGAGGGGGTGTGAGCTGCCGCCTTCAACAGCTTTGTACCGGCGGTGCCTCGCATACTTAAAAGCCAAACAGCCCTATTGATTTGTTTGCTTTCCTCTCTGTTTCCTTTGAAGAGGAAGATATGTTTGCATTCTTTTAATTATGAGACAGAACTGTCATCTCTGTCTTGTCATGGAGCACAGTTTAAACTTTTGAAAAAGAGACAAATGTTTGTTTGCAGTGTTTGAATAACGTTCATGTCTCTCTACAACCTCCTGTGTTTCTGCGCAAATCTGTGACCCAAGCATGACAATATAACAATAACCATATAAACATATGGTTTCTACTTCGCGGATTTTCTTATTTCGCGGGTGGCTCTGGAACGCAACCCCCGCGATGGAGGAGGGATTACTGTATATGCCTCCAATGTAGGAAGTACTTAAAGACAGAGAAGCTTTTATCTGTGGCACCTCTGCACGATAACCAACTTTTCCCACCCTCTCAAACTCACACAATTTTTATTCTTTGGAAAACATATGGGATTAAATCACTTAGAGATTTGTACATAGATAATGTCTTTGCATCCTATGAACAATTACACTCCAAATGTAACTTCCCACCAACACAATTTTTCCGCTATTTCCAAATTAGAAACTTTGCTAAACAAAATCTGCTCAATTTTACCCACCTCCCACCTACTTTTATTCTGAAAGAAATACTGATTAGTCTTGAGGACAGCCTTTGTATAATATATAAAACCATTTCAAAGTCCCTTCCTTTTATAGATCCTAGAGTATAGTGGGAAAATGATCTCTTGCTCAACATTTCGGAAAGGTAGTAGAAGGCAGCCATGCACAGATTTCACTCTAACTCCATACTCGCAAAGCATACAGTTATTCAATTTAAAATCTTTTATCAAGCTCATCTGCCATAATTGGGCAAGATCCAACCTGCGAACATTGCAATCGAGCTCAAGCCTCATTGGGCCATGTTTTGTGTGTACACCAAACATCATTTGGACCAAAATCTTTAAATGCCTTTCAGACAGCCTTTGTGTCACAGTCACTCCTAATTCATTACCAGCTGTGTTTGGTGTACTCCCAGATGGGCAGAAAGTGGAGAAGGACAAACAAACTGTAATTGCCTTTACTTCACTATTAGCATATAATTATCTTGCTCAACTGGAAGAATCCTAGCCCACCTCTTTTAAGTCAGTGGGTGACTGATGTTATATACTGTTTGGAATGGGAAAAAAATCAAATTCTCACTTAGAGGATCTGTTCAAAGCCTTTTTAAAACCTGGTAGGGTCTAATTAATTACATTTTAGAATAAGCATTTAAATATGGGGAAAAGGATTCTTTCCCTTTTTTTCTACTGCTAAAGTTTTACTCTGGCTGTTGGCTTTCCTCTCTTTCTAATGGGTGAGGGTTGAATTGAATTTAGTTTTGTCAAGTTTGACTTGCTTGTATGGAATGTTACTTGCTTTTAATAAATTCAATAAAATAGGAAACAAATACTCTCCCTTTTCACCTCCAGTGAGCCTTCCACTCAAACTGTTTTACTTGTATATTTGTGACAGGGGGACATTTTAAACCCTCTTCAAGGGTCACTTGCAAGATAGAAATCCTCTTCTTTGGCTACAGGAGCACCAAGCTAGTACATCTACTGGGATTTTTGTGACCCTAAATAGCTAATTGCATCAGTTTTTAAAGAGCTAGGTGTCTTAAGCAGCTTTGATATATTCTCCCTTAAAAGGGCAGACCATATGAACCTTACACACTAAGGGTATTTAAAATCAAAAAGATAATCTGTATATATTTTACTATATAATTGAAAAGTCATTCATAAAGATAACACTCACAGACTAATCTGTGAAAATACCAAAAGATTTACTTAAATGCAAATCTTTAGTTAAACCAATTAATCAGAATTAATCTAAAAATGTTAAAAAAAAAAAGTCTGCAAATAATTAAATAACCAAACAAAAATAATACTTATTCAATAGCAGAAACTGCTACAAGTATAAGGTTAATTATTAGGCATGTGTGCCTCACTCTAGTTTAATCAAAATGAAGAAAGCTTGTGATAGTCAGTTCAGCCAAAGTTTAGTTTGGTGGTGTGCTGGGGAGGCAGCATAAAGAAGGGGGACGCCTCATGCCTGGACAAACTGGTGAGGAAGGCAGGCTCTATTGTAGGCACAGAGCTGGACAGTTTGACATCTGTGGCGGAGCAACGGGCGTTGAGCAGGCTCCTGTCAATCATGGAGAATCCACTGCATCCACTGAATAGTATCATCTCCAGACAGAGGAGCAGCTTCAGCGACAGATTGCTGTCACTGTCCTGTTCCAGTGACAGACTGAGGAGATTGTTCCTTCCCCACACTATGTGACTCTTCAATTCCACCTGGGGGTATAAATGTTAACAGTATACAAGATTATTGTCTATTATACCTGCCTTGCACTCTCCACCTTGCATTTTTTAAATTGCACTGTGTTTTTATCACTCTTTAATTAATATTGTTTTTATCAGTATGCTGCTGCTGGAGTATGTGAATTTCCCCTTGGGGATTAATAAAGTTTATCTATCTATCTATCTATCTGTCTGTCTGTCTGTCTGTCTGTCTGTCTGTCTGTCTGTCTGATGCTTCAAATCATTTAACAGCATTAAAAATTCAGAATAGGGACAATTTTCAGTTTTTGAATACAGCCAGCTTAATGATCTAAGAGTAGTCTATTTGTCAACATTAAAACGTTGTGCCAAACGCATACACAATACATCATGTTACTAAACAAACAAAATAATTTTTTTTAACAGGACTAACTTGATACAACACGTCACAGTGCATAGACATACACATATTGATTAGGCACAGCTCAGTGAAAACTGTAAGTAAACTTGTCACCACTGTCCAAGTTGTCACTAAACATAACTCAGATTGTATTGCCATGATCAGTAAGTATTAAAGGTAGACTCTTTAGTTTGTGAGTCTAGTTTCTGTCTATTTTTTCCATAACTTTTTGACTTTGATATTGACTTTATTTTACATACTACTTCCAGCTTGTCTAGTTCATTTGTTTTGATTGCTTACTTCTTAGATCTTTGTGAATCGATCCGTGCTCTATCCAGACTGCTCTTCTTAATTTGTCTATTAAGTCATCCATCTCACTCTAGTAAAAATACAAACTTTTTTGGTCCAGTTTCATGGAAAAATCAAAACAATTCTGAAGGCCTGATTCAATGTCATTGCCATCAGTGCTTAAATAGAAATTTCTTCTTTCTTCCTAAATTGAAATATTCTACATTAATTTCAGCCATTTTCATGATCTTAAGGTCTTTAGAGAGTTTAGGTCTTTAGAGAGTCATGGGGCTTACGGCTGCGCTGCCTTTCCCCACACTAGATAGCTGGCTCATCCTTCCTCTCCTCCTGATTTTTATTTTAATGGCACTCATTCTGTTCTTTCTTTTCTGTTCTGTTCTGTGGAGCATACCTATGGAGATTGAGTTGGCCAAGTAATTTATTTAAAAATTGTCCTCCTTTTTCTGAGCCGTGGACCCACTGTACCACTTAGCGTGTGAGTACACATTTCTATGGACTTTATCACAAATCTTCCTTCATCCCTGGAGTACACCAATATTATAATAGTTGTTGACATGTTCTTGAAGGCTACTTATTTAGTGCCATTGAAGGAAATACTACTGTTTCTTAATTCACAAATATCTGTATTTCAGAAATATTAGACACTGTGGTTTTTCCTTTTTTATTTTGTCCGAGCATGCCCCTCAATTTGTGACTTGTGTTTTGCCAAGTTTTTGTGTAGTGATTGGGATTGAATTAAATTTGACTCCTAGATGCCATTTTGAGGTGAATGAACAAATGGAAAGGGTAAGAGCTTTAAAATCTTCTGCATTGCAATATAATAGACTTACAGTCTAACTGAATGGAGATCCTTCCACAAGCAGATAATATCCATCCATCCATCCATTTTCCAACCCGCTGAATCCGAACACAGGGTCACGGGGGTCTGCCGGAGCCAATCCCAGCCAACACAGGGCACAAGGCAGGGAACCAATCCTGGGCAGGGTGCCAACCCACCGCAGGACACACACAAACACACCCACACACCAAGCACACACTAGGGCCAATTTAGAATCGCCAATCCACCTAACCTGCATGTCTTTGGACTGTGGGAGGAAACCGGAGCGCCCGGAGGAAACCCACGCAGACACGGGGAGAACATGCAAACTCCACACAGGGAGGACCCGGGAAGTGAACCCGGGTCCCCAGGTCTCCCAACTGCGAGGCAGCAGCGCTACCCACTGCGCCACCGTGCCGCCAGCAGATAATATATTTTAGGAATATTCTAATTCCTGATGCTCCATAGTACAGTGATCCCTCATTATATCACGCTTCGACTTTCATGGCTTCACTCTATCGCGGATTTTATATGTAAGCATATCTAAATATATATCACAGATTTTTTGCTAGTTCACGGATTTCTGCGGACAATGGGTCTTTTAATTTATGGTACATGCTTCCTCAGTTGGTTTGCCCAGTGGATTTCATACAAAGGACGCTATTGGCGGATGGCTGAGAAGCTACCCAATCAGAGCACGTATTATGTATTAAATAAAACTCCTCAATGATATATGATATGCTTCCCGTTCGATGCTCTGCATACTTAAAAGCCCAAATAGCACCTATTGATTTTTGATTGTTTACTTTTCTCTCTCTCTCTGACATTCTCTGCTCCTGACGGAGAGGGTGTGAGCAGAGGAGCTGTTCGCACACTGGCCTAGAGAGTTACGGACGCTCCTCTAAAAAATGCTGAAAGACTACCTTCACATTGCTCCCTTTCTTACGGCTGCTTTGTCGGGCAGTGCTTCGCATACTTAAAAGCCAAACAGCACCTATTGATTTTTGATTGTTTGCTTTTCTCTTTCTGTCTCTCTCTCTCTCTCTCTCTCTGACATTATCTGCTCCTGACGCGCACTCCTTTGAAGAGGAAGATATGTTTGCATTCTTTTAATTGTGAGACAGAACTGTCATCTCTGTCTTGTCATGGAGCACAGATTAAACTTTTGAAAAAGAGACAAATGTTTGTTTGCAGTGTTTAAAAGTCCCTGTCTCTACAAGGGTGTTATTTCATGTCTAGAGGGCTCTAATAATGTTAAAAAACGTATTTAGGTCGTATACAGGTTTTCTATGCTCTGTGAAAATATTCAATTTATAAATAAAGAATCCTACTTTGAGGAAATTCATTTTAGTGCTGGGCGGTATACCGGTTCATACCGAAAACCGTTTTTATTTTTTTTATGATATGGATTTTTCTTATACCGCAACACCGGTTTAAATTGCCTAAACAACGTTCGGAACATGGCGCAGCGGGAAACTGTTCGAGTGGGGACCTTTTTCACTGCTACACCGGTAAACACAGATTTGTTGCACTAGGGCTCTTTTTCACTGCTACACCACTAAATAGTGGGCGGTAGCATAGGCATGCCGCGCGGTGAAAATGGACAGAGAGCATTCCGAAACTGAACTAAAAGTTGAACATAATGAACAGAAGAACTTTTGCCGAAAAAAAGGAGTCACGTCCGTCGCCTGGAGGTACTTTAGTTTTAAAAGGTCAGATGTGTAAATACTGTTTCTATACTACTGGATAATACTGCAAGCCAAGTTGTACTTGTTTTTGTACTTGCTAGTGTATGTTTTGCTTGTATTCATTCTGCGATGTGCTATCGACTCGTTCAGAGATGGGCGCAACTCTGAATGGATGGCATAATTAAACATGTCTAACGAAGATATTTTTAAAGTTCTGAACACTCCGTCGGCTAAGTTAATAACTAGTTTTAATTTCACAAAGACGTTTATCATGTGGTGATTGGTAATGTGGAGAAACAAAAAGGAAAGATAGGAACTGGGGTTTTGGTAGAGAGCAGGAATATCATGAAGTGAATAGATTCTGTGCGGTGATTGCTGCAGGCGTCTGCTCTTAGTGCGGAGGAAGTCAGTTTAAGAAGCATAGTGATTAACGACTGGGTCGGGGAACACTTAACACAAAGTATTTGATGTGCTGCATTTTTAATTTGGTGAATACTGTGTAATGCACCTGGGCTTGAAGCTTTGAAGTAATGGTGCAACTATCAGTAATACTATTATGTATTTTATTGTTATTATTTATTAGTTTAAATATTATGCAGTTTAATGATGGTATAATTGTTTAAAAATCACTTTAACGTGTCAGTGGACAGAGATTGTTAACATTAACAGAAAGTGTAGTTGGTTTACAAAAAATATTTACTATTTATTCCTTTTGTAAGACGTGTTCAGTGCAATCCAACTTTTGACAAACACCTCTGGATATTTTACTAAGTCTAAATGCCTCTTTGGATGGTTGAAAATATGTTGTCAAAATCATAGTTTAAGCTTTTGCAAAATTTGTTCAATTAAAGGTTCTATATTTTGACTGCATCTGTCATGCAATGTGCTTCCTTCTCTTTAGTGCCACCCCCTTGAAAACTATCACTTTATGGGGCCATGCAAACCTTGATTAATACTTGTGTGCACATTAAAATGTCTTTTTGTACGATGTACAACTCTCATAACAGTCTAATAGGTTATTCTTAGCCATTCTACTGCAGTAATTGCAGTGGAAAATGTGGTTAACATCCACTCATGCATGGGGAAAAAAATACCGTCTAATACCGTGAAACCGGCAGAATTTAGAAAAATACCGTGATATAGAATTTTGGTCATACCGCCCACCTCTAATTCATTTATTCATTTATCGCGGTAGAGTCTGGAACTGATTAACCGCGATAAACGAGGGCCGACTGTACTCTGCTTTTGAGTGGTTTTTTTGGTTGCAAGCATTCTGTTTTGCCAGTCTCTTCTTATTCTGATTCAGTTTCATATGTCACAAATTGCTTAAATAATTCAAAACAATTTGGACAAGAGTAAGCCAGACCCTTAAAGTGTGTTTCTGTGAAAATATTTATGGAACATTTCAAAATTCTCAAACAGATTGAACCTCTGACGTATAAATTAACTCTGTCACCACATTACTGAGTTCATCTGTCATGTCAGGATTCTTGCCTGTTTTCTCTATTTTTATTTTTCACCAATTCCTGGTTCTCCTCCTTTCATAGGGTAAAGTGAGTCAGAATATGGGGACCAAAACATTTAATGATTAAATGATTGCTATAAGAGAAGCTTGGAGAGAGGTTATGGTAAGATAGTTACTAATGAAAGGTGCTATATAAATAAAATGTATTATTATTTTATAATTATTATTAATTGTTTCCTTTATTATTATAAGAACCAAAGATTGGGAGTGGGTGGCATACTCTGTTCTCTTGATGGCAGAGTAGTGTACTCCTTGTCTGACAGTACTGAGAGCCGAGAGTTATCATGCGGGTAAGTTTTTTGCTAGATTAAATATTTGAATGTATAAATTATGGTAACATCTACAAGTTTATGTGAAATTGTTAACAGAAAAAAACAATCAAAGTTATACCACTGTGTAATATATATGCTTTCATTCCAATTAATTTTGTACCCAGAAAACCTTTGGTAATCATTTTTTATAAAATGCATTTAAGGGGTTCATTTAGGTCAGTGCTACAGAGTAGCATATCTGCATATGAGGAGACTATTTGCTATGAGTTTCTTTTCAGAATTCCCATGAATCTTTAAAGTAGCATATACTGTACAGATAGGGAGCCTTTCAGTTTCAACTGTAAAAAAGAGTTGTAGAAAAGGGTATAATTGTATTTTACCACAACCTAGAGCAATTTATGTTATTTATATAAAATGAAGCTTCAGGACAACAATATTAGGTTTTATGTAGGATATTATTTTTGGGCCAAATACAAACCCATTCAGTGTACAAAATATTTATTCAATAAAAAAGTATTAGTTCAGCTAGTGCTTTTGCCAAGACCTTTGAGTCACTGTTTAAAAGAGAAAGGAGTGTGTTTTTATTTGTTTGTTTGAGAAAAACAGAAATAGAAGTAATATGTTAGAGAAAATTTGGAACCACTTCATGGTTCTGCCGCTCACGTATGGGGAAGCGGATGTACAATTTAAACAGATTGTTATTTTCATGGGAATTGTTACATATGCATAATAGACCTAACAATTTTACATTACAGCGAGTAATTAACCATAGTAAAACATAATAAATTGAAAGAAAATTATGTTTCATGTTGTGTTAGAGATATTGGTTGCGTTATATGTTATCGTTCTGTTTGGCTTTCAGATTAACACTATTTACTTTTTAAACTTACACTTTTACTATAAAACTTAAGTAAAAACTATTTTTTTAATTAAATTTTTGTCAGTATCGCATTGAATTTTGATTCTGTGTTTGGACTTACATCATGACAACACAAAGTATAACTGCCTTTGAGTGAATATTGTTTCTTTCTCTCTAATAAGTAAACCGACTTTTTCAAATGTTTGTCCCTGTGATTTGTTGATTGTCATAGCAAAAGTTATTCTAACAGGAAACTGTAAACGTTTTAATTCAAATGGCATATCAAGATCTCCTTTGGTGTCTAATAGTATCCGCAGAAGATGTACTACATTACCTTTTTTGTCGCCTGTTAAAATTTTACATGTCAGAATTGTTCGACCAATTTTGAATACAACAAATCTTGTCCTATTGCATAGCCCATCACTCAGACATAATGTACGTAATAACATTACGATACATCCTTCTTTCAACAGTAATTTAGCTGGTGGAAGACCGAACGGTGTTAACAGTTGTAGATATTCTATGGGATATTGTAAGTTGATGTTTTCATCTTCCGCAACATCACCACCAACTGTTTCAGCATAGTCTATTGATACGTATTTAACCAATTTGCCATGTAACCGATTGACAATTTTCGCTGTAATTCGTTGACTTCATCGTTTCTCTGTGCTAGGATTGCCCGTGTACTCATTTCTTCTGCTGATAACCCTTTAGGGTGAAATTCTTCAGTAAGATTTGGACATAATAAATCTTCTTTTATTGGGAGCTTAATGTGAGGAAAACTTAAAAATTTATAAGAGCTGAGCAGGAACTGTGTCTGACAAAAGCATTCACACAAATGAGAGGTGCGAGGGCCGTTAACCGTAAATGGTTGAGAGGGGGGAGGGACTTGAACAAACCTCTTGGCAATAGGCCTGTCTTGTGATACTTGAAAAAATATTTTGGAAATAGTCTCACCTCGTCTCAAGATTTTCTTTTATAATAAGATGATGCATGTTTTTAATTCAGCCGGTTATCTGGCAGAATCATATGTCCACTTTTCGTTAGTTGTGACACTGTCAGAAAGTGTTAAAAGGCTGCTCTGATTGTCAGACCTGCTGAGGAAACTTGATCTAAATTTGATTTTATTGATTGTAAAAAATGCAATGCTTAAATATATTTCTTAAATAGCTATACCATTCTGGATTGTGAATTCCTGCAATGAGACTGGAAACTTATTAGCAAAATCTGTTTATTTTTTTTATTTTTTTTTATTTCTAGGCAAGAAAAAAATCAAGGCAACAGAACAGTACTAAATCTACAGAATAATGATATAGTATGATGCAACACGAAGCTGAGCAAATATAATAGTAATAGTCACAAAGTTATTTTGTGAAAAATGTTTTGATATGCAAGGGTTGTACCAAATGTAATATGCATATTGCCGTTAAAAAAAATGTCATTGTTGAAATGCAGATGCTTATATAGGTGCTATTATTGTCAGGTGAGGGGTAAAGCACTTTAGAGTTGGGAATACATACTGTATATCATTAGTCTAATCTACATTGGTTGCCCTTCAATTACCTCTACCAGAAGCAACAAATGGGGGAAAAAATTATATGCTAATAAGAGAATCAACAATTTGGATAAATTTATCTGCATATGCAGTAGTGTATAGCTGTTTAAACACATGTGATACAGAATTCTGTTCTGCATCCAGCAGGGGGCTCCCTCAGATTTCAGTTCCTTTAAAGAATCATTTTCAGTTAATAAGCAGTACATTTTTTCTTTCCCACCCCATGGCACAATAAGGAGTACAAGTTGTATAACTAAAATGAAGAGCAACGATTAGCTAGAATTCTGTTTAAAGCTAATCACTTCCAATTAAAAAAAAAACAGTTTTGAGAAAAAAAAATCCCTTAATTTCTATTTCTTTTCTCCAACTTAATTTTCCTGAGTGTAGTGAAGAAAAAGCAAGGCAAATGAGCAGTTGTAAAGTTGTCATCTTCTTTATTTCAGGGTAGATGGGTTTACCCTTCACAAGTTAGCCTTGCTTCTCTTTTCTTTAGAGATGGACTATATTTTCATACAGTTAGCCTATGTTTTTTTCCTTAGTTACACAATTTCACTTCACTAATGAATCAAACATTGCCACAGTTTATATATAATTATTATATTCACTTTTCCGAACCTCAGGGATTTCAAACATCACTATTATAACCTTGATTGTAAGAGAAATGCATTGTAACTCTTACCTTAGCAACAAAACAGTGCATCAAATACCACAAAAAAGGCCATGCTTACAGGCCATAGCAACACTGTCATCATGTTCACAGACAATAGCATTGCACAAATTATTCAGTGCAACATACTGTAAGTAGGTTCGTCACATTTTTAGAACGGTGATAAAAATGTGTTAAAAGAAAATGGGATTTTACTAGAGAAGTTAAAAAAATATAAAGTTATAATTGACATTTAGTATTGTCTTACTTATTTTTTTATTGGATTTTAATATTAAAGTGTTTATTACAGTTGGCACCAACCACACATAATGCATTCTACTCAGCTGTTGGAGTAGTCTATGGAAGATTACTTGTGCCAAAATCAAATGCAATTCACTGTGCTAACTGCTTTGCAGTGCAATGTACTGTATATGCATGTGGTGCATTTAATTTTTGTGTAATTTTATCACACAAATTTTTGATTGCTTTTCACTATGGAAAAAGTTTTCATGTCAGTTTAAAATGCAGTACAAAAGCATATTTCATTTTAAATCATGTGCTTAGATTGCGTGTCATAACTAAAAGAAAAGCAAACATAATGTATTTCACTTAGCGTGTAGTGTGACTGAATTGTATTTCAATTAAAGACCACACATTGGTCATTTGATTACATTAGGTTTTGAAATAATTCATCAGTGTCAAAAGGTGGGGCATGGGGTAGCAACAGTTGGAGTAAGAGTCTTTCAACTTCTTAACATTTCTGTGTTCTGGTGGCATGCATAACTTTCATTAATGTGGAGTGATTTACCAAAAAGGTTGAGAAGTATGTTTTCGGTCTTGCTTGAAAAAGTTTACTCTTATGTTGTCTAAACAATGTGTTATACTTGCCTTATATCATATTGCTCCATTCTTTTTGTAATATTCCTCACCAATATATCAAAAAGTTTAGCAATATCTGGTACTATCATCCCCATCTGCAGGTATGTACAAACCATATTTAGGGGAATATTGGTGTACAGATGTCCAGATTTATGATCTACATAATCATATGCTGCACTTATTTGGGATGTGAGCATTCTAAGGATGTTACTATAGCAATTGAAAATTCTCCTGTTGTTGCTTTTATTAAACTGGTCCTTTCCAGCAACCAGGTGACATGGAAGAGAATTAAATAATCATTTGCATTGCCAGGTTCTGCCTGTTAAATGAAATAGTGAATTCCTTGCCTTATCAACATCCTGTTCACAATCTTCAGTGCAGGCTGAACACACTTGTGATTGAAATGCCTCTTGCCCCAACTGTTGAGACTTCTTCCCCACGTTTTGACGCCGATTGGACATTTGATTACAATCAGCTTTGGCATGATTGTTGCATGGTCTTGAATTGAAAAGCGATACACTCAGAATTGAACAGCTGTTGATCATTTGGTTGATATGATTTTAATTATAACACAATAAAGCTGTGCCAAAATGAAATGTACCATTGCAATGTAGTTAACATGTTAGATTGCCTTTAATTTTGGCATGAACAATCTTCCATAGTAATCTACATTTTTGGTCAGGCTCAGGTGTCTCAAAAATTAGCTTACCTTTGTCATTTATTTGGAACTACAGATAGCACTTCATAAGTAAGTATACTAGACACATGCACATGCTCATTATCTGCTTTCTGTCTAAGCACAGAAAGTTAATATATTGTATTTTTTTCAACAGCGTACTTCCTGGGAAATGTATTACACCTTTTGGAAGTGTACTCCCGGTGTGTGAATGAAAAGTTTGTTTAATGTGATATTATGTAATCTAGAATAGAACCTTTTCTGTCTTTTGTTGCAATTTTTTAATCAAATATTTGTTTTACTGGTATAAACACCACAGGGTATGAACAATTAACTGTTTTAAACAGCATGTTCACAGCTGCTAATTTAATTTTGAGTGTTATGTTAAATACTACCAAAAACCATGCTAATTTGTTATTTAAACTTTAGCATACCCATCATACTCTATTGTTTCTGCACTCTTGGGGGAAAAAAATCATTTTGATCACTGTGTCCCACCCCCATATCTACAACAGAGTTTTTTTGTGAAATCTTCCAGTCTATGTATACAGCATGTATTGCTTTGAGAATTGGATTGCCTTATGTTTCTTAAGAGTATTACATTCAAGGAGACATAATGCAACAAAGCTATTAGGGCTTACTTTTATTCTCTGTTCAGCCTGTGTCGCTGATTTAAGTGCTTGTGATTGTGGCTGTGCTATTTTTGTTCTAGTGCAGTAATAATCTTCCAGTTTTAAAAAAAAAAAAAAAAAAAGGAATTGTTCTTCACACCTGGGCAATTTTGTTGCTTGAAGAGTTTATGTACTTGAGAAGTTAATGGAATTGGCTCAAAACACTCTCTTTATGCAATTTATTCTTGGCAGTGTTAATTATGCTATTGAGAACTCAGTGGTCAGTTTATTAAGTACACCTGTCTAACAGGGATTTGATCTACATTTACACACAGAACAGCCTGAATTCATTCATAATTTACTTGTAATAGTCAGTAAACCCTTAAGCTATCATCTTCCTTTGCTCTAGCTAAAAAAATATAAATTGAAATGAACAGATGATCATTATTTGAAAAAGTACTGCTGATATTTTGGAATGAAAAGTAAATAGATAATGTGTTTACAACCACTGCATTTTACTATACAATACAATCTCTTATGAGATTGTACCTAATTGCAATATGCCATTGTGACGTTCCTTTGAGTTAATAAGGTTAATAAAGCTATTGTAATAATCATAACCTGCATGTGTTTTGTAGAACAAACCATGTATATATGTCATCTCATTTTCTAACCCACTTAATCCAGGGTAGGGGTTTGGGGGTTTGATTGGGGTGCCTAGAGCCTATCCCAGCAAGCATAGGATGCAAGGCAGGAACAAACCCTGGATAGGGCACCAGTCCATCACATTAGAAAGAACAGATAATCACCAAACCAGTACTGACATGCATGGGACACCTTGCGTTTTATTGTTCACGATGAATTCTGATTGGAGCAGGTTGCAACATTACAGGAATCCAACAAAAAAAAAAAAAAACACACACAAATAAAAAGACTTGTAAGTCTTCCATATAGAAAGACTTATATACCCCAGTTTATATGCTTATCCCTAGAATATTTAATTTAACAAAATTCAAAAAGACAAAAATAAACTTCAAACAAAAAAGGACATAAACCTTTGGAAGTAAATAGAAGATGAAAAGACAATAACAAAGATCAGGTACAATTATTTCCTTTCTCCTAAACCTACCAGAAAAGTTAAAATTGGTAGAACTAATCTCAAAAAATTAATAATTTTACATCTAATTTTTTATAAAATTACATAAGCTCAAGACTTATTTTGCTGTGCACTCCAGAAGATATTCCATTCATAGTTTACACTTTGCTTTCCTAATATTGTACTCACCTTTGCCCTTTAGTCAAATACTGAAAGATAAGCATTCAAACTAAGCACCATACCGTGTTGTGATTAATACAAAGACAAAAATAAACAGTAATTATTTCTGCTTAGGGGTGATCCGATCAGAATTTTTAAGGCTGATACCAATCACTAATTTCATGTTACTTGTTCAGCCGATTTAGATACTAATTTCTTTTTTTTTCCTTTATCCCTTTAAAAATGTTTTAAACTAAGTATTTTTATAATTAAACTATAGACCACAGGTGTTAACTGTTCATTTCTAATTATCAAAATGAATTTGTATAGGCTTATTGTTCAGTGACCATAAAAATACTAAAATAAATACAATTTCCTTAAAATGCATACTTTAATAAAATATGTACAAAAATATGTATCTTTAATACATATTGCATTAAAAATAAGCTTCTCATTAATTACAAGCTGTCATATTATTTTATTTTATCTATAACTAGCCGTCCCCCATGGCTCTGCCCTTGTAGTAGTGAAACAGGATAGTGAGGAGGGCCCTACCCAGCTCCCTACTCCTGACGTCACGCATCCCACTCCCCTCGGCCCACAGACTCTGTCTCGGATTAGCGCAAATATATCACTCCTGCAAGTGAACTATGATTCTTAGCATGATGAGAAAAGTCACAAAATCAACCAGAATGTTCAAGCAAATTATTATTATCTAAATCCGTTAAGTAGTACTCTCGTTCACTAGCTAAGCGGAGGTAAGGAATGGCCTGAGGCTGGCGTGTGAGTGAGGAGGGCTCTGCCCAACTCCCCTTGGCCCACTGTGTGTCTTTCAGATTCGTGCAAATAAATTGGTACCGCAAGCGAACCATGATACATAGAGCAAAGAGAGAAGTCGTAAAATCAACCAGAAAGAAAATTATAGAAAAAAAATCCGTTAAGTAATTTTCTTGTGAAAAGCAGACAGACAGACAGACAGATGTTGGTTTTTTTATATGCAGAGATGTACCTATCTGAAGCAAGCCTTAATTAAAAAAGTAGTTTTCACCATTTCTCTTACGACAAAAAAAAATGATATATATTTCTCACACAATTAATTAATTGCTATTGGCATTTAAACACTGCTTAAAAGTTCATGTATATTTACTTACAGGTTTTAATCATTTTAAATAATTAATTGCAGTACAGGTTTATTGCTGTTAAAATACACATTTACTATATTTATTTTTTTCCTTCAGTGTATCAGCTAGACATTCGGAATTCTTGAGGTGTAATTATAAATACAGTATGGATTACCATTTTAATTATATAGTACTTGTTCCTTACCAAAAGTTATGCTGTATGACACACAGCAGAAAATAATAAGCATAGTAGAAATCTTTAAAAAAGCAGCAAATGTATTAAACGTACGTAAGTTGTTTTTCAATAAGATGCCAGATTAACATGCTTAACAGGTTTATAAAAAAAGATGCATTTTGCTGTTGAGCTAACAAGTGTATTGTTTACTAAGCAGCAACTTCAATTCTTTACCTTTTCTTTTATCAACTGCACTTGCACTCAGGTTCCCTGTCCAAACTGAAACTAGTGTCCTTTTTAATTTAAAGGACAAAATAAAAAGGTCTGAATTCATTAAAGTAGCTTTGTCTAACTGCAAAGGACAATGCCTCTGATTCATGTGTCTCAGTTTATTACTCCACTTTATTTAACGTTAAGGCTAATATTCTGATCGCCTCTTGGTCTCTGATATACTGTACATAAGAGTCTGTACTGCTAAAATAAGCCTTGACTTGCTGCTCTTTGTTTAAGCTGTAGGACGTTTGCTGCAAAAAAAAAAATAACACAATGCTTGCTCATATAGTGTAATAAATTCCGTGAACGAGCACTGTAATTAAATTACCGTAAAGCTAAGAAAAGCAGAGGCTGAAACAATTGGCTTTTGCGATTGGTCAAGTTACCAATCACTGATTCTCTTTTTTAGTGAAAATCGTCCGATCAATCAGAGCACCCCTTCTGATATATTTTAACCCTAACATACACAGATTATATAAAGGTATACATAAAAATCAGCATTCTAAAAACCATTTGTCATATTGATGATGGGCACAATTGCCTTCATCACAAAGTTGGTGTCTTGATTGTTCTAATATGAAAAAAATTCTATTGTTTATTTTGCTGTATATTCATATGATAATTGCTGACTGAGAGACAGAGATAGTTTAAGACAGCCCTGCTCTTTGCCGGTGTGTACCATGTTTAAAAATGAACAGTGTAGGAAATGTTCACTTTACGGAACAGGAAACATAAGCCAGCCACTGTTGTATAAGGGTATGACAGGAGAATTTTGCATTTTGAGCAACATAGAAACAACCGAAGACTATGCTTAAAATCTGCATGAAAAGTATTTCTAAAAAAATAGCACCATTGGCTGGGTAACTAGTACAGAAGTTTATGTAATGTTGTGTATTTTTTATTTAACATTACCATTTATTTCTGGTTATTGTTTCTTATACCTTTCAGGTTTGGGAAAAGAGTAAGGGCTGGATTATACTTCATATTCAGAATGTGTACGCGCATGCATTGTGGCTGCCACGCATTCCCAGCTTTTATTTGATGCGTCCTCTAAGCACGTCCTCAGAAATTAACGTGATGCGTGCGTGGGTTGCAGTACCAGCAAAAAGTCGGGTGGCACAGTATGATCAAGTTGGAACGTGACATCAGAATCTCTGTTTACTATCTACATGTGACAGAAAGCCGCTGTGCGTGCTTTGATGTTTGATGAATGGTTCGATCAAGTCAAATGCCAACATATAAATGCATTTGTGGTGCTTTTATATTCAAGCATCGCATATTCCCCAATGTAATGATGCGATACATTTTAAAAGTCTCGCATACAATCTTCTGTGACATCTTTTTTTTTTTTTTTTTTTTTTTGCACCTTCACAGAAGCATCAAAATGTACAGCAGTGTATTTGAGCCACAGAGAAAAAAATAATGACACAGTGAAAAGGTCTATTTTGTGATTAAATTGGAAATATCACCTTTAATCTCGAAATGTCCACTTTAACCTCGTAGTTTATTTTATCATTAAAGTTGACCGTCGTAAACATCTTCTTAAAACTGTTCTAGTTGTTAATCGCTACGTGCTTCTGGAGCTTCCTCCTGATCTGACAGCAGCAATCGCCATACAGAACACATTACATTTTTAATTTTCCAGCTCTCTGCACATTTAGGATCCTTAGATTTATACTTGATATCACTTTCATGATGAAATGCATTAAAGTATGTATGTCGTCACAGTCATTTAAATAGTGAATGCTGTTAATAATTACACATGTGGGGGCGGCACAGAGGCAGAGTGGTAGCGCTGCTGCCTCGCAGAGAGTCACATCCCTGCTGTTCCCTGCATGAAGTTTGCATGTTTTCCTGGTGGGTTTCCACAGTGTGCTCCGGTTTCCCTCCAAAGACAGGAAGGTTTCGGGATTTGGTGGTGCTAAAATGATGCTAGTGTATGTGTGCTTGTGTTCACCTTGTGATGAGCTGATGCCCCGTCCAGGGATTGTTTCTGTCTCACGCCCAATGCTTGCTGGAATGGGCGGATCCATGGATTGGTGGATGTAATCATTAAACATCCTTTTCAGAGATACTGTGGCAAGGTGTCCTCAGACTTTAATGAATGTTTCAGGCAATTCATGACACAGCGAAGCCGAACGTTTTCTCACCATGATGATATCTCGCACTGCCACCTGGTTGAATCTTCCAGATTTATGTGAAGTACGCACGTAGGTATAGACAGTATAACGCTTGTGTAGCAGTAGCGTCTGCTGAAGCACGTGTCGTAAACATAAACCCTATCTACAAAGAGGACTATTTCATTTATGTTAGGTAGAATGCCCAGAGGGGACTGGGCGGTCTCGTAGCCTGGAACCCCTACAGATTTTATTTTTTTCTCCAGCTTTCTGGAGTTTTTTTTTTGTTTTTTCTGTCCACCCTGGCCATCGGACCTTACTCCTTTTCTATGTTAACTAATGTTGCCTTATTTTAATTTCTTATTTTGTCTTTTATTTTTCTTTTTTTCATTATGTAAAGCACTTTGAGCTACTTTTTGTATGAAAATGTGCTATATAAATAAATTTTGTTGTTGTTGTCTCGCATGAAGTATAAACCCGGGCCTTAGTGACTCTTCTTGTTGGTAACTAGGAAACCTATATTAAGGATTATTGTCGTTTTTTTTCATATCTTTTCTACCACTTTATGTACAGTATTTCACACTTTTAGTCAAATAAAAATTGTTCATATGAAGCAGCAGTGGTGGCCACTTTACGATGATGACAGACAACTAAAAACTACTATAAAATTAAGTTTTGTGATAGGTTTCTACAGTGTATTTGTGATATAAGATTTCTTTTCAGTGATAGTTTGATTTTAATACCCTTTAGTAGCACTGGCAATATTAGTAAATAGCTGAGGCACCTCATTTTTATGTGGATTACTGTTTTTGTAAATACTATAAAAAGAGTTATGTTTTTGTTTTATAGAGGCATGTTCTGTTGTAATGTTTTGTCTTCAAATTAAGGGATGAAAAGAATTGAGCTTTACAAAGGACATCAGGTAAACAGGCTGGTCCTTAAGAGAGGATAAGTTGTATATAGATGGATGAGAGTAATGCTTTTAAGGAAATATTCATTTTTTTAGCTTTAGTTTTTCGGAGTTTAATGACGATTTGAATGTCTACCACCATTCTGTAAAGGACAGTTTGGTCTGAGGGATCTCTAGTAAACAGTGCTATTAAATCGAAGGGTATGTTCAGGGATGCATGTCAAAAAACCTTATACTGGTTTTATGGTAATGAACAGTTTGTCAGGGAAGTAAAATATGAAAACATGAAATAGAAGGAGAATCAACTGAATAATGGCCGATTGTTTAGTGTCCATTAAGAAACAATGAGGTTTTTGTTTTTTTTAGTAAAGTGTACAATAGAAGGAACATGAACATTTGAAAATAGTTAAAAGGACTAGTTTTATCATGAGGTATTGCTAGAGCATGAATCAGAGAGACCGAGAATGTTGCTTCTTACAGAGTTAATCTTGCAGTGGTTCTAGTAGGTATTCAGAATCGGAACATCTCTTGTGAAAAGCGTAGCTGCATATTGAATCAGCATTTATCTTTTCAGCATCTGCATCAAAAGATGCATAATCCCATTCAGTTCACCCACATCCATTCTCAAGTGCTTCAGATTTATTATCTAAAGTCCAGATTCAAATTGCTGTCACAGCTAAAACAGTGTGTTGTGTGTAATATTTAATAAATGTAGAATGCACTTGCACAACTTAGTTTGTGAATGTATTTATTAATCATGATGTGCTTGTGTGGGATGCTGGTGTTCTCTTAAGTCGTATACATTATGTAAAGGAGTACTTGAAAATTTTTCAGAAAGGGGCATAGCTATACTGAAATACATGGACACCTTTAGTGTAAACATTGGAAACAGGATGGATATACTATTGAAAAAAAGGTGAAATAGCTACATTCTTTTGAAAAAAACGTCAAGCAGTACAGTGCACAAATTATCACCGACTCTGAAGAAGAACTGCCAGTTTCCACTTGGAGATGACAAAGTGGAGGACATGTTAGTTGACCCTCTTACGTCACTTACAAGAAAAAGACATGCCTATTAAAGCCAATAACATAAAGGGAAATGCAGACTACAAATACATATGTGCAAAGGGGTTTACATTGAGAAAAGGTAAAAGAGGTCTGCCTGAGTGCTATTGCTAACAGTACCTTGGATGTAGCTTTACTGCAGATTAAGAAGTGCAATACCAATATCCTTCTACCTCAACATTTATAAGGAGAAACAGTCAACATGTACAGGATTAAAGCTATCCTCTTTAATAAAATCCCTTTGTGCGTCCAGGAGTCTGTGTGTGTGTGTCTTCTGGTGAAGTGCGCATGTGCGGGGCTTCTGGTATGTAGTGCGCATGCGCAGGGCACGGTGTGATACGCGATGTTACTGTCAGAGAAAGTTACAGGCGTTTTACGGAAATACAAACCAGTATTACTGCGAGAGGAAATTAAAGGTACACAATACAGTGACGCATATTACAGCCACATACAAGACAGTATTACTGTCAGAGAAAATTAAAGGTATATTATGGACGTTCAAGCCAGCGGACGTACAAGACAGTATTACTGTCACAGAAAATTAAAGACACACAATACACGGCGACAGCCCATGAAGAACGGTCAGCTCAGCAAGTAAACATCAACAAAAGAAAGGCAGAAAGAAAGAAAAATACGACCAACAAAAAGAATGAGGTCAAAGTCCCTTGCCATTTAATATAGACTGTTCCTACTAATGTTTATGCACTACTGTTCTAGCGCCCGTTATTGTAACGGGCTAAATGTCTAGTAGTTCTATAAATTAGCTATTCTTAATTTTCATTTTATCCACTGTTCATTAAAGTAACTGAAAATACTGATTAAAGTTAATACTAATAGAAAAAATTATATAACAAAAAACAGCATATTAAAAAATTTCAGAACAATAAACCTTATCATAACTGAATAATTACCTTAGGTAATTATTTAACACTAGAATTCCTGAAGTCTACAAAAAAACTTGTAATCCCTGCCCACCTTAAATCCCTTCGCACCTCTACCATCAGCGTGTTTTGTTTTGTAAATGCGTCAGTCAGCACAAGCAGCAAACAGCCTACTGTCCCATCTCCTGCCTTGAAGGAGCTCAGCTTGTGGACAAAAAGTTCCCCGAACTCAAGCCAAGGCTCCTTATCTGTGTGTGATGTGCCTGGATTTGTATAGGATAAATAATACATTATATCGTTATTTGGAATACATGGATTTCATGTGTGTTCTGTGTCTACAAAGATCTGGGTAAGTGTTGGATGAAAGGAAATGCGAGAAATGCAGTAATTACTGAATAATTACTTTTTGGTCTTTTCATAACAAATAGATAAACTGTACAGTCTGTGTTATTTCTGTGATGTCCACTACCGTGTTTAGTTTTGATTTTGTTAGTAAAAAATTTTCAATGCAAATACTGTCGCACATTACAGTAACTGCAGAATAATTACTTTTTCATGTTTCTTTTGAGAATCTTTGTCTGCATAAACCCTTGCTATTAACATGCCATGGTGGATGATGTTATGCTGTCCAAAAACATTAATGTGCAGTTTGTGATGAATATTCATTCAGTTTTCTGACTACTTCTTGACGTCCTGCTTTGTACAATTTGTGAAGCTTAATCACTTGGAACTTTTAAATCAAGGATGAAGACCAACTACTAAACTGTTACTTTCTAGCTCTCATTCCTTTAGTAACTGGGTACATTGGACTCTGCTGTGCTACAACAGCATCTCTAGTATGAATTGAAGTCTTTGTATGCATAGTGCAATGCTCTGTTTTCTTGATGTCAAGTCCTTTCAAAGCAATGTCTGTCAATAAGTACTCCATTCTTGTTTGTGCATGCATTGTAGTTTAATTTTGGTTTGCTTCTGAATCTACCTGTTTTGAGGCTATAAAGTTTTTTGCTCTAGAAGGTGCCTTGTGTTCACTGATTGTGTATAACTGAATTAGCATTAGGTCTACTGTGTGCTTGGTTGGTAATAAATAGAAACATTTTGTTTTAAGTAATTAATCCTCAACCATGACCTCAGAGTGATGCATCTAATTTCAGAAATTGTATTCCTGAAAACATTTGTAGTTTAAGATTACTTATTTACATTTTACAGACAATCCTATTTCATTTTTTTTTATTTTATTTTATTACAATCAAAAAAACATTCCATACATGCAAGTCAAGTTTAACAAAACTGGTTTGAAACAAATCGACCCCCACCCATGAGAAAGCGAGCTAGGTCAGCAGAGTAGCACTTTAATAATAGTAAAAATATGTAAATAAATAAAGATAGAAAGAAAGAATAGAAAAAGAGGGGAGAGAATTCACTTCCTCAATTTAAATGCTTATTCTAAAATGTTATTTTTTACCTATTTCAATCTAAGCCTTTTGTTTCTGGAATTGTGAAGGACCAAAAGAGTACATAGAGGATGTACAGGTTTTTTCAAAATCACCATAACAAGATGAAAACCAAAGTTGTTCCTTACTGTTGTAGTTGTGGCACCACAGATTATCAAAATGAGTGAGTCCACAAAAATGAGCCAGAACCTTACTGGCCTTCCTCAATATAGGTCTCACCACAGACAGGGTTGAGCCTCCCAAATCCAGAGGTTGGCTTCAGGCCTATCCAGGCCTCCATAATGGGGAACAGGCTGTTAAATTTTTAGATGTCTCAAAATATATTGAATTGCCTCTCAAGGGAAAACAACACCATGAAAATATTTGGCTTGAGAAACAAGTACAACAAAGGATCTTTATGAAGAATTTATTAAAAATAACAAAAAGAGCAACAAGGCAAAAAGGATTTGCCTAAAAAGCAACCCAGAACAAACAATTCAGAAACATAATCAAAAAACAAAAAAGAAGGAAAAATATCCAAGAACCAGAAAAATCAAATATTTACAAAAGAAATGCACTCTTATAACAACATTCAGTGAACTGCTTCTCATCTTCAAATGTATAGGCTTAGGGTGATCCTCAAGTGGTGACATCAGGATGGCCCCACCTCTTGGAGTTCCACCCACAAAACACAAGGAAATTAACGCGAACACATAATACATATATGAAGCAAATAAATAAACAGAATAATAGTAACAAAAAACATCGGAGAAATAATACTGCACAATACATAAAGAAGACACAAAAAAGGAAAATAAATGTAAGCTAAGGTAAACCCTGGCTGAGACAACACTGATTTTCAATTAAACAAAAGTTTTCTGTATATAGAGGTGAAGTTAAGTCTCTGAATTAGAACACCAGTAGTATTTCTTTTTCAATAAAGTATTTATAGTTTTCTGTACATTTCAAAATTGCATAATATTTTACTGGAAACTGGTAATAGTTCCTCTTTCTATTGAGTGACACTAAACTGCTTTTTTAAGACACTTAGTTATTGATTCCATTCACAAGAAGAAATGTTTGTACTGTCAAAACAAGAACCATACCAGGGTATATTACTTAAAGAGCACTTTTATATGTATTTTCTTTTCTGATGCAACGGTTAGAGGACAAGTCTAAGTGAACAAATAATATACAATTCATTTTGCAGCAAAAGAGAAAAATACTAGCATTTACAAAAAAAACAACCTTTTTTTGTATTCACTTGCAATTGTCATTCCTTTTTAAATAATCCATTTGTGTCAGCACCTGTTCTCAGACTGAAATAAAATTTGAATATGAGGCCTAGCAGTGCAACATCATTTGCATACAAGGGCTATCATGTTTCTTTTGTTTCTATTTTTTATGTTTTTGTCTTATATTCTTGTGGTTCTGCTAAACAATAGGTTTCTTTTCATATTAGAAATGCTCAGAATGGCCTTTTCCATTGTTTTTCTAATTTATTTCCCATACTTTAACACCCCAGGCCATCTTTTAACCAAACATATGTAACAATCCATTACACATCCATCTGTACACAAGGCAAATAAGTGAAAATGATGTATACCTTTCCTATTTTGAGTGTTTTGTGAAAAAATAGAAAACACACATTAAGAGAGCAGAGAGTATTTATGTTTTCTGACACTTTGGTCTCTGTATCAAAAATGTCCTTCCACATTTATGGGTTTCTGCAGTGTGAGAGGGTTATCGCAGTATATGATATAGACAGCAGAGTTATCTACTTTGATCACAATCAATGGCTATTGCAAATTAACTACCTATACCCACTGGATTACAGTTTACCCTGGATATGTGTTTGTATCCTGTACCTGTTTATCTGTGTGGTGTTGTTTGAGCACTCTCCAAACTTCTAAAAATCATCTCTTAACAAACTGCATTATGTAGGACAAAACTTCACATTATATTCAGGAGGTTCTTCACAGGAGATTTCTTTTCACTCATTCCCATCCACATCTTTGAAACGGGACTGTGTTTTTGGACTGTATTATGAGTGTTTATCATTTAGTGCCAATGTTTTTTCAGTATTTTTTTTGTTTATTTTGTGTTCAGTTAATTATTGCCATTGGGGCTATTTGGGTGGGTTTCTGCATGCACATTATTTGTTTAATTGTTTGGCATTTATCCTTTAATTTAAATGTTCTTTATGATCGATTTATTTAAATTCTGTGTTATGTATTTCTGTGTGTTAGCATGTGCAAGCTGAGCAAGGCTGGGTGCATTCCCTGCATCCCTGAAATAAAATGAATAAAACATGTTTTATACAGTGAGAATCTGAGAACCTCAGGACAACTAAAAATGTAACTTATTAATTTAAATAAATTAATTAAATAAAGAAGGTTTAAGCTCCAAAAAGAACACACAATTTCAAACTAATTCCAAAAATATAAATCCAAAAGCTTAAAAAAATAAATAAATTATCAAAAATGTCCAAGAATAACAAAACAAATCCTCACTCCACCTGTGAAGGTCAAAGAACAAAAATAAAAGTCTAAAAGCCAAAACAATCAAGACAAAAGACCACCAAAGCTCACAAAAGGGAAAGCATTAAGGGGAACTAAAGATCAAAGGCATTGAATACCACAGCAAAGCCACAAGGTCTTTTGCCGTTTAGTTTTTTTTTGTTTTTTTAACGAGTAACTACAGGGAAAGGTACCAGGACAAGATTACAAACCAGACAAAAGCAATAAATATCATCTTAACACCTGGTTTATTACAGTACCAGTTTATATAAAAGTATTAGCATCACTTCCTTACTATCAAATTAGAGTAAATTCACATCTGTTTAAAATGTCAATTTAGAGAACTTTATAATTATTAAGGTGAATGTCTGTAATACTAGGTAGGAAGGAAAAAAGGAAAGTGTAATGATTGTCTAAGACCATTTGTTTCTTTATTTATTGGACAATTCAGTAATGTATTTGTTCCTTCCATTTCTAAGCTGACATATTTTAAAATAGGCATGGGAAACCAAACCTATCCAAGCAGCATCTAACTAATGACCATAACAACTGAGAATACAATGCCAGTTTATTACATGGTACGTTCCCACAAACACCCACTCGCTAATGTTAGACCTGATGAATTTCATGAATTCATACAGAGTTGGATTAAGGAGAAGCGATCATTTAATGTTTTTTTTGGCTCGCCAATGGGTTCGTTTTCCAAATTTCTACTTAGATTTAAATGTAATAGCGTGTTCCAGATTCCCAAAGCCTTTTTTATGAAGAAGTGCTTTCTAGTTTCCATTTTGAAACAAATCCTCTTATTTTCTCCAGTATCATTTCATTTTAGGTTCACTAGTTGACTGAAAGCTGCTAGGTCAACTTAATTATTGTCTTTGGTACACTTAGATTAGGTCTCTATTTTCTCTTTAGGTCTTATCTTCACAAAACTACGTTAGTTTTAATTTCCTAAAGGAAAAAATGTTAAAGAGTGGGAAATGTCTTTTAGTGCCAGGCTGCTCTTGGATGCTCTTCTTTGCACAGCCTCTTGAGTTACTATGCATTTTTGCAGCATGGTTTTGAGAATTGCACCTAGTGCTTCAGGTAAATTTTGAGTAACACATTTTACATTTCTTTGATTTAGTTCTTTCAGCTACAAAAACGTAATATTTTATTCAGATTTTAAAAGATGCTGCAAATTGACACTCTTATCTAGGCAATGTAAACCCTAAATCATTTTCAAAGTTTGCTTCTTGTGGGTCAGCACCAGCTATCCTTTATTTATTTATATTAGTTTTCCTGTCTCCTCATTATTTGCTGTCCCAGCAATTTTTATGTCATCTTCACAGTTGACAAGTTTATTGACAAGCTCAAAATCAATATCCTTGTTACAAAGTAGAAAGAGTCATAGCTCAAGTGTGGATTTCTGAGGAACTAATGTCCTCATTCCATGTGGAGTATCCTGTTATTATTTGTACTATTTGTCTAATTACCCCAACTAGAAATATAGTTTTGTAAGTTTCCTGAAGTATCTAGCTTTAGAATTACCCTTCAGGACATATCTGTACCCAGAGCTTTAAAAAAGAGACTAAATTATGTTGCAGTCTTTACTTTCATCTGCTACTCTGGTTGCCTCCCAAAAATAACATAACATTAGAGGAATGTTCAAATGACAGTTCTTAAGTTGACATTTGAACCCAGAACTGTAGGTACACTGTGCCACCCAATTATGGTTAAATTATGTTGTTGTTCTGGCATTTCTTTAAAATATATCCAAAAAAATGCCTCCAAAATTAGAGATGTGTTTCATATACTGTATATGTATATATGGTTCAATCATAGAGACACAATAAAATAGCAAACTAAAAATGATATAATGTATATAACCAGGATCATACCAGGATAAAATATGTGTGATTTTAAGCAAAGAAGAGCAGATCACACATCAACTTCCCTGCATCTTGTCAGGCCGAAAAAAGACATAACCAGTAAATTGAGAAACAATGCCAAAACATAGTGTTAAATTTATCTTCACAGATGCTAAGCAGTGTACTTGTCAAGCTGCCGTGCAGCTTTAAAGTTAATAAACTCCTGACAAAAAGTATCTTTTACTGCAAGATGGAACATTAATAAGTACCTCCATTTCTGCTAAGCATGAATGCTGTCACTTTACAAGCTAGCTTTCTTGGAATACAAAATCAGTATGTTTATTGATTCACATTAGTGGAATGCTAGAAGATCCACAGTCCTGAATGGATTTTGCGTGCAAGAGAGGTCACTTTCATTGTCTGAATGTCAGATTTTGCTCTGCAAATCAGTTTGTGAAAGGAAGAATCTTTTCATTTTAACTGTGAGCCATGGTGTAGGTTTATCTAGAGCTGGGGTACTTGGGTTCAGCCCTGGTGGGCCGCAGTGGCAACAGGTTTTAGTTCCAACTCAATTTCAAAAGCCAGTTGTTATTACTAAAACAATTATTTCTCAAGCAATATTTTTGTGCTTCATTTTAATAAACTTGCTTGTTAAGATTTCTAACCCTCAATATCTTCCTTTACTCTTAAACAGCTGCATTCTATGTTTTTATTTGTTTGTTGGTTTCTTAACCACTTGCCAGTTAATAATGAGATGCAACTGTCAAAGAAACTGACCACTTACTATCTAACTTGGTCATCTTTATACTGGTGTGTGTATTTCATTATGTATCTGCTTTAATAAAATACTTATAAAGCTATGTAAGTGCAAAAGTGAAGAATGGAGAATCACTGATCTCTCTGGACCATAAATAACTTGGATGATATCCTCACAAAGGAAACATCTACACTAAGTAAAAGTAAAGTAAAAATTTATTTAAAGAGCACCTATTCCAGACAGAAGTCACAAAGCGCTGAACAAGAAAACATACTGTAGATTAAAAAGAAATATCAAAACATAAAGAACACAAAATATCAAAACATAAAATATAGAATAAAATTAGACATCAATAAGCACAATATGAAACAAGGCTACCCAAATGCCTGTCTGAACAGATGTGTTTTAAGATGATACTTAAACAGTTCCATAGATTCTGCTAATCTCAATGACAGTGGAAGACTGTTCCATAACCTTGGAGCAATTACTTGAAATGCATAATCCCCACATATCTTTAATCTGGTTCAAGGAACCGAAAGGAAATCTAAATGAGCAGATCTAAGAGCATAGCTCGAGGTGGACTGTTGGAGGAGGTTCGTAATATATTGTGGAGCTCGACAACGCAGTGCCAGAATTGTGCACTGGATCCTAAATTCCACTGGGATCTAATGTAGAGAGTGTAAAATTGTGTATTAAAGTCTGGCAGCTATATTGGGGAGAGTTTGAAGAAGAGACAAACCAGCTTTACTTAGACAGGTAAAGAGGGAATTGCAATAATCCAGACGATCTCAGCTTGGATAAATGTCTTAAATGGAAAAAACGACAATGACAGAAACCCCAGACATGTGCATCAAAACACAGAGGAGATGATGGAAAATGTTTGGTGCAGATCTGGAGGGCAAAGATTAAAACCTCAGTTTTCTGAACATTTAACTGTAAAATAACTGGTGAGTAGCCAATTATTGACCTCCTTCAGTTGACCACAGAATACAACTTGTATAGTTCTTTCGGCTTGAAAGAGCAATAAAGCTAAATGTTGTCAGCATAAAAATGGTAGGAGATACCATTAAGAGAAATGATCATTTTTACATGAGGAAGTATATACAGCAAAAACAAGATGGGTCCGCGGACAGATTCTTGGGGCACCCCACATGTTAAAGAAGTGGAAACAGAAGAGTACTCGCCTACAGAGATGGAGAAACTGCTATGAGATAAATCTGAGGTAAACTAATCCAAGGCTGAACCAGTGATACCCACAGAGTAATTTATCCTTGCTAAGAGGGTCTTATGATCAACTATGTCAAAGGCTGAACTAAGCTCAAGCACTACTAACACTGAACATTCTCCTACATCTGCAGCTATTAATAAATTGCTAGACACGTTAAGCCAAGTTTTTCCTGTGGAGTGATGCTTTCGAAAACCTGACTGGAAGGGATTCAAAAGCTTTTGTTTCCCAAGAAAAACAACCAGATGTTGCTCAACAACCTTTTCTAAAATCTTTGAGAGAAATGGGCCTGTAATTTTTAGGAATGGAAGGATCAAGATTAGGTTTTTCACCAAAGGATGAACAACTTCATGATTAAAATAGCTAGGGACATAGCCAGACTGCAAAGAGAAATTAATTACCAATACCAGACTGGGTCCAATAGAGTCAAGAACTTTTTAAAATAAAAAGATGTTGATAAAACATCTAAAGTACTAGAAGATAGTTTAATTTTCATAATCGGTGAGATTAAGTCATCAAGAAAGACTGGATTAAAGGAGTTAAAAAAAACAAAAAAAAACAAGGAGCATGGAGGACCAGCTCCTAGAGAAGCAAATATTAAAGGAGAAGTAGGTCTACCATCTTTGACTTTGTAAACAACATACAGTATTTAAGAAAGTCATCACAATCACAGTTTGAAGACACCAATATATTAGATGGGGCAGGAGAAACAATACTGGACATTGTATCAAACAAAACCTTTCCAGTAAAATGGAAAGATCTGGCTGCTCTCAGCATATTGTTATAATCAGAAAGAATATCTTTAAGATGAAGGTGATATAACTCCAAATTGGTGGCCTTCCATAATCTCTCAACCTGCTGGCAGCTACGTCTAAAACTATGAATATTATCAACCATCCAATGTGTAGTATTAACAGCAGCCTTATGTCTCAGTTTTAAAGGGGCAACCTTATTCCTTATTTCTATACAGTATAGGAATGAATTGACGTGGCAGAATGAAAACACTAAAACCCCATAAAATTAAATTAATTCTTTTATCAGCAAAGATTTCTGATGCAGAAATTGGGTGGAACAAAACCCTGCACCCACTGCAGCCTTCCAAAACCGAACTTAAGTAACCTTGATGTAGACACATACATCCAGTAAGCTATTTTGAATCTGAGGTTTATTATTTAAAAATCTTTTGACAAGTTTATAGAAAAAAATTCAGTAAATGTGAGGGTTTTTTTAATTATTGAAATGTCACTTTTATGCTAAACATCCAGATGACTTTAACAAGCCAAAAGGAACCAGGGAGGCTCAAGTAATTTTTTATGTTTTGTTTGAACATAATAGTGGAAATGGGGAAAAAACAAACATAATAGTGCCATAGTATTGTGTATGACAGCTGTGAAAATGTGTGTAATAAAGTAGTCACAAATTGAATATTTGAAGTACTGCATTTGCAGAAGGTTTTTGTTGAGCCTAGTTTTTTTTATTATGAACATTTTTTAATTGAATGTGTCATTTAACTATAAGACTGTACTTTCTTAGAAGGCTGGTGTCCTTCAACATCTGCAATAAGATGCTGCAGATGTTCTATCAGACGGTTGTGGCAAGCGGCCCTCTTCTACGCGGTGGTGTGCTGGGGAGGCAGCATAAAGAAGAGGGACGCTTGACGCCTGGACAGACTGGTGAGGCGTCCCTCTTCTGTCACAGTTTGACATCTGTGGTGGAGTAACGGGCGCTGAGCAGGCTCCTGTCAATCATGGAGAATCCACTGCATCCACTAAACAGTATCATCTCCAGACAGAGGAGCAGCTTCAGCGACAGACTGCTGTCACTGTCCTGCTCCACTGACAGAATAAGGAGATCGTTCCTCCCCCACACTATACGACTCTTCAATTCCACCCTGGGGAGTAAACGTTAACATTATAGAAAGTTACTGTCTGTTATACCTGCATTTTTATCACTCTTTAATATTGTTTTTTTATCAGTATGCTGCTGCTGGAGTATGTGAATTTCCCCTTGGGATGGATGGATGGATCTGTCTGTCTTTCTGTCTGTCTGTCTGTCTAGTTAGTCTGTTCCTTTTTCCTCGTTCTGCTACATCAGAAAATTCTATTTGTTTCCTTTTAAAAAGTCCATAGTGAACAGAACTTGATTAGCAAGACTATCAATGGAATACTGGTGGTACTACCAGATGGGGACAGGAAAATTCAGCACCCTAAACTTACTAAAGAAATGACATGGGTGTCCCTCAAAGGTGTCCCTTTATGACCCCTATGCTGTATATTTGAACTTCCCAAACATACACAGGAGAACAACCAGTTTAGGGACTTACAGGAAGTAATTAATGGGTTCACCCAGAAGTAATCCATAGGTAGAGCTTAATAGCCACTGCTAGCCATGTGGCCATTGAGCTTGTAGTGAAGAGGTGAACATTTGCCAAAGATTCACACCATGTAGCAGTCAGGGACTCTTGCTTGTTCAGGTAGATTCTGAAGTGCATTAGGTTGTTTATTATTTTTATCCTTCAGTTGTAATTTTCTATGAATGTTGTTTTTAACCTTTACTATAATGAAACCTTCTATCTCTTTATTCTTTTATCATCTTTAGGTCTTTTTTTGGATTCAGACATAGCTCATGAGTACCCCCTACAGTCTGCACTACTAAAATTATTTTTGCAAGTACTGTAGAATGATTTAGTACCCTCCTTCAGTCCTTTATTTATTTTTTGTATCTCTTGTGTAATATTGTATTCAGGGTTTTTTTATGATGAACACAAAGATGCAAATGGGGCCAAGATCACTGGTCCACTGGTGGCAACCATCTTATATGGTGTTTATTTTCTTTTGGATAAGGTAAAAGAAAATGATTATTTTCTCAGGATGAAAACAAAAAAAAATGACTGCAAGAAAATAAAGTTTTAAAGAGCAGTAACGCTTTCACTAGTAGTAATTTCCCATTTTTGTAGGTAAAGGTAGGTCATCTCTAATTAAATGACCTGTTTTTCAGTAGCAATAAATTTAATACAAAAACCTGAAACTACTGCAGTTTTGGAGTTTAAAAGCACTGGCCTAGGAAAGTTTTGCTTACATTCCTTAATTTATCTTGATAAATGCATTACTATTAAATAAATTGGCATTATTTAATTTCTCTTGGAGTTTCTTATGTATGTCCTTTATTATGGAAAGTATTTTCATGTTTTTTTTTTATTTTTTCAGTTTAAATTGTTTAAGTGGCACTTTACCTCAATATATTTTTTTCAGAAATGTGACTTATTAGCCACAAACCTTGTATTAATTTTGTAATGTTTGATTGTACTAATCTATTGTGAAAGGCACTATATAGCGCCCGACCCGGCACAGACTGACACAGAGGCACGTACTTAAACAAGCAGACTTTTATTTCTCTTCGGCCGTGGGGCACGCCTTCCCCATGTCCCACAGACCCAACACAGTCCCAAAACACTCACAGTAATCACAACAACCCTTCTTCTGGCACCACCACTCCTCCTCAGGCTTAGTCCTCTTCCTCCCGACTCTGGCTCTAGAGTGGTGGTGGCTGGCCTTTTTTATAACCCACCCGGAAGCGTTCCAGGTGCTTGACCACCTGTTCCTAATTACACTTCCGGGTGGGGCTGTAGATTCGTCCAGCTGGGCTGTTGGAAGGAGACAGCCCCCCTAGCGGCCACCCCGGGCCCCAACCAAGCTATGGAGGACTCCCATCTCCCATGGAGCCCTGCGGGAGGTTGGGGAATCAGCGTCATCCAGGGAGGCTGCCACCAAGCGCCCCGGGGGAGGTATTGATCTGTCCATGGCTGCTCCCCCGGAACATACACAGCAGGGGCGTCCCGGGTTCGTCACACTATTCATATAGTGGCGGAGTGACAGACTGAAATGGCATTTCAATTTGATATCGGAAATGTATAATGTGTTTGGTATGTTACCCTGTTTTTATGAAATCAAGTTTTGATTTTTCATATTCTAATGTTTCTTTCTAAAGCTAAAGAATTTACATTAAATTGAGTGTGGTAATATATTTTCCCAGTAATAATGTGTGTATTTGTGTACTTTAGTACCAGGCAGGTTAAGTTAAAGCGTCATGTATGTCATAGTCCTCTTTGACCATGTTTAAGATATGCAGGTTTAGTAAATGAATGGATGGATGACAGTTTAAAATATCTGATTAATGTATGGATTTGTTTACCTTATACTCTTTATTTAATATATGTGATAGTAAGACATTAAAAAAACAGTTACGTTTCCAAAACACTGGACAGATTTCAAATTAGCTGTAATCATTTCCAAGCTACCAGAAGACTGTTTATTTAGCATGTAGCAGTGGCTTTTCAAAATGTTTGCAAACATATTTGTTTTCTGCTGTTGGTACACAAGTTAAGTGTCTTGCTTTGCGTCACACTTTGAACTGGTACTGGGGACTGAACTCAGCAAACTTTTTTTTTATTTTTCAGGTCCTTGGTCACTAGGTCACAGTTATGCTGATTTTTATTTTTTCTCTTAATTGAGATAAGACAGTTTATTTCAAATGACACAGTGGTACAGTGTTCAAGTCTATGTATTTAGGAAAGGACCCTTCTGGTTATCATAATGACCTCAGATTACAACCTATTGTTGGGTTCTGTGATTTATATTGTGACATCCAAAGATCTGACCTGACAGGCAGAATAGGTGGTCTAAATTGCCATCTTATTTGTGTTTGTTACACACAAATTGCAATGTCCAAGAAAGTCCCAGGTTCATACTGTTTCCCAAAATAGAAAAGCCTGAAAATGGAAATACTACAATTTTTTGGACAAATGGCACCATTTCATAAACTAATCAAGGTTGATTTCCCAAGCTTTCTGCCCTTTTTCACGTAGGTTCACATATACTGAAATGTAGTAATTAGTAAGAGTGTATACTTTGCCTCAATGACCTGGATTCCTCCTTTATTTTTACAGATTATGAAAGAAGTACAGCGAGCTTTGTGTAATGCGTCAGCAGATGACAGCAAGTTGCTCCTTCTCAGTGCAGTTGGCAGTGTTTTCTGCAGTGGTCTGGATTACTCTTACCTTATTGGCAGATTATCAAGTGACAGGAGGAAAGAGAGTGCAAGGATTTCAGAGGCTATAAGGTAATTGGAATCTCAGCTTGTTGAAAATGCCATTGAAATTAAATTACAGGATATAATATAAACTAGTTATAATTAGTTATTATTGCTTAAAAATATCTTTATTGTGGATTGAGGGTTTATGGAGTTTTTCACTCTTTGATGTACACAAATTAAGAGCAGTGAAAATTCTTATAAAAATCATCTAACCTAAAGTTGCTGTAATGTGCCATGAAAGTAAAGCTAAAGCAAGTGTATCATTTTTGTGTGATGCTTCACTGAATAGAGTACAAAATGGAATAGCTAACAAAAGGCAATAGAATCTGTTCTATTCATCTGGTAAGAGAATAACATGTTGTACCATGTGCTTATGTTTGTGTATAGGTATACAGTTTTTAACAGACAATAAATGTGTACTTTTCACACAGTTGAGGTTGCTCTTCACCTCAAGTGCTTTAATGTAAAATGCTCCTGCATTACACAAGAATCTCAAAGTTAATTGTGATTTAAGTGTTAATTAAACCTACATTGCTTGCTGAATAAATTACAAACATGGAAGCAGACATCAAAATCAAAGAATGGTAGATTGTCATTGGTAAACTGTGTACTGTAAGTTGTTGAATTTCTCAGACACTCCTCATTTGTCAGCTCTGTGTTAATAAGTAAACTAGTTTGTTAATTTTCCTTTTTTATAATCTCATTGAATGACATTGTGTACATTTATTGTCTGATGCCACAGTCGGTGTTAGAATTCTACAAAAAGATCCATTGCACAACCAAAGCCAACAAGATAAATATGGGATACTGTTATGTTGTAGATTGAAAGAATCAAACCTAAGCTGTGTTTTCTGTATCTATTTAGATGTACATAGAAAAGAGTTCTTAAAAGAAGGTTAAGTGGGTCTGATCATAGACCGGAAAAACAATTTACTGTATGTTCTTTAGCCTTTTCTAGTTGTCAATATAGTAATGATCCAAATATTTAGCTACATTTAAACAATGGTAATACACTGAACTGGGGGAGCACTTTTTGAAAAGGGGATTCATACAGAAATTTTTCTGTAAAGCAAATTCAAAACAAATACATGCCATAAAATACAAACACATGAGCATTTTAAGTTTTGTATTGTACTGTATTATTGGTAGATGATTTTTAAACTTTTTTCTCAAAAAAAATTAAGATTTTTTGACCAACAAGTATTTTGTATGGCTTTCCTTTCAGGGAATTCGTGAAAGCTTTTATTCAGTTCAAGAAGCCTATTGTAGTAGCAATTAATGGACCAGCACTGGGATTAGGAGCTTCTATCCTTCCTCTCTGTGATATAGTATGGGCCAGTGAGAAGGCCTGGTTTCAGACCCCCTGTGCCACAATCAGGTTGACTCCAGCGGGCTGCTCATCTTACACATTCCCTCAGATATTAGGAGTCGCTTTGGTAAGCATAATTATTTTTTGTTTGTTTTGGCATCCCTTCTTTCTCCCTGCCCACACCATTAATTGATGCCTGTGAGATGCTTTTACTAATGCTTCCTTGTCTTAATTATCAAAGGCATTGAAATCGCTGAAGGATTTCTGGCAGCCAGTATCAATTTCCTGATTTTACTCAAGTAACAGGAATATTTCTTTGCACGTGTGTACTTCTGCTCCTCCAGTAAATATGCATGTTTAGATCAAACATGCTTAATTGATTTCAGGGTTGGGCACAAGGCAGTAATCAGTGACGGATGGGGCTCTAGTCCATTGCAGGGCACATTTGCTCACTAACTAACAGTCACATGGAGTCATCAAATTTTTCTGAACGCTAATATTTACTAAATATAAATAATGAAAATAATTAAAAATGTTAGAAAGCCATCTTTCCAGGCACTACATTGAAGCATTGGCTGTTTAGTAACAGTTAATGCATCAAAGAGAGCATATCTTAACCTACTTGCAAAATAGACATATTTTATGATAATCTCTCTATTATAAAAAAAAAAAAATCTTGGAAGGAGACGATAGGTGATTTTCTCGGAGACACTTTAACATCCCACGAGAGACACTTTAATGACCCGCAAGACAAGGCAGTGAGACAAAAGGACAGCTGCTGTGCAGGCTTTTAAATGATCGACGCACAGCATGACAAGCAGAACACACAGCTCGGCGGAGACAGCAGCAAGCCAGTAGCTGATCTGACTGTATCTCCTTACCGTGCGTTCATTTGCAGTATGTCACAACTTAAGCCATTTGGCTGTATTGAGCAGCAGAATAATTACACAACATTTGTTTGATGGTAGTGATAAAGGAAATCAAATAGGAGTGCTACCTTGTAAAAATGTTGTAATATTTTATCTTAAAGGCTTTGTAAAAAGCTGTTTTGTGATTCCCTCTGTAGTTGCAGTCTATCAGTTTTTTTTAATTCAGTTGTAGATCATCTGATTTTCAAAATAAGTATACATTTATTCTTTCTCTTATTTTTTTAAGTTGTGTTTTTCCCCGCTGATCATTATATACAATATGTATTTATATGTAATATATATGTAATTCCTCTTTATCTAGTTTATCCAAATGTGTGCTATAACAGCTTTTTTTTTTTCTCGTACTGTAAATTTAGTTTGTCTTTTTCATTATAAAGCACATTTGAGCTGCCACGTGAGAGTGCATGTGTAAACAAGCATCCTGCTGATAGCACCCACATACTCTGAGCTGTCTGGTCTTCTATCTTTGTTCCCTTCACTGCAAAGTGCTAGTGCAGTGGCTGCATTTATCACTGAAAAGACAAAATAAAAGTAAAAGCAACTAAAAAGGTAATGCAGTTTCCTTTGTTTATCTAAATTTAAGAACTTTTGTTGCGGGTCCACCATGCTGCTCTGTGTGGGATGCAAGCCTTTCCCCCTCATGAGAGTGATAAAGACCCAGTTTCTTCCTCACATCATAAACATAAGCTAATGTTCAGAAACATGTCCTTTAGTGACCTCATTAGTGGTTTCTTGATTTTGAAATCTTGATTTTGTTTAGATTACTGGCTGTTTTTAACAGCAGATTAGAAACGGATGAAGGATGACTGTGTAAATGTGTAGACAACATTATCCTCCTTTAAAGTAATGTGCTGAAATTATTAAAAACTAGGGGGCTTTGCTTGCCATCCCCCGTGTTTGGTTTTCCGGATACACACTTTTAAGATTTTTTTTTTATTTGAATTGTTGCTATTTCATTAGTTTCACTTTTATTTCAGAACTTCTGTAAAAACAATATTTGGAATTTTTGGAGTCCCAATATGCTGAATCTTTTAAATGAGGTCAGTGAGACATGTGTTTAATGACTTTGTACCATAATTCAGGATAGGTTTCTCTGTTTGGAATTTTAGCACAGACAAAACGATCTACATCATCAGCAGTTAATCATTTTTTTTGCAAAGTAACCAATAAATGCATGTGAGGTAAACCCCATTTTTGAAATTCTCTGACTTAAACTTCAAAACCTTACAATGTTTACATACTTCAAATATATGGACATAAGTGATATGTCAGATCTCTATTCGCCTTTTCATTATTTCTCCGAGTAATAATTTTTTTTTTGCGCTAATGCGATGTTTACTGTCTTTGTTTTGACACTGTCGTTTTTTCTGCTTTCATATTCTGTATCTTGCTCAGCATGTGTATCGCGCCTATGTTTTTTTTTTTTGGTTTTTTTTTTTTTTGAGTTTTTTGAATTCCAGTTTTCATGATCTCTAACCTGCTTTGTGTGTGTTTGGCCCCATGTTTTTTAACCTCTTTATGACGTTTTACTTTGTTTTCTACTCTTTTATTTCTGACCTCGCTTAATCCTGCTTTTGTTTCAATGACACCTGGTCCGTGGTGATTATTTTCCCTTTTTTCGAGTAATAATTTCCGTTTGTTTGTGCTACTGCGATCTTTAATTTCTTTTTTTTATATATTCTAATTTTCCTACTTTCATATTCTTTAACTTTCTCCACATGTGTATCGTGCCGTTTTTTTTTGTTTTTTTAGCCTTTCGAATTCCACTGCTTTCATAATCTCTAACCTGCTCTGCATGTGTATAGTGCCAACATTTGTGAACACCTTTATGAAGTTCTACTTTGTCTTTTACTCTCTGTCTTTTAATTCTGAGCCCGATTGGACATGCTATTTTTCAATTCCACTTGTTCCGGGCTGATAATTACTTTCCTTATTTTCTGAATTTGCACCTAGATTATTCTTTTTTGCTCTTTTTTCTCTCCAATGCTTTTGAGTCTCTTTTCTCCACGCTGCTTTCTTCTTCGCTTAGTCATCGATGTTTCATTTATAACGTATTGTCCTTATACGCTTTATATGCGCTAAGACCCTGGATCTGTGTGTGCTCAAATCCTTTAGATGACTGAAAGTTTTGCTGCCCGTGTGTCTTATTTGATATTGGTTGTAAGTAGGGCGTGTCTTGCAAGAATCTCATGTTGTACATCATCGTGAGACGTTTCCTGGGTCAATCTCTTGGCACAAAGCCTCATGTTTAAAGTCCCCGTGAGACGCTCTGTAGCCATTCTCTTTCATCTCGCAGGTCTTTTAAGTGTCTTCCGTGATCTTAACGTGAAGATCACATCTCGTCTCCCGTCTTTCTCTCCCAGGATTTTTTTTTATAATAGAGAGATATGAAAAAAGGTATATTATATTGGCTGTTTTATAAAGGCTGTTTTTAAAAGTCAGGATGCTTTATACACTCTTAAGATTACTTCTACCATATTACAAAATCACTTAATTGCAACAGAATCTGTTCATCAAAGTTTAGCCAAGTTCCTCCTTTGACTTAAGGGCAGGTCATACTCTGATAAGGTAAGGGAAGTGAATCTTTTTGGCCTTCAATGGAAAAGGCTATGTATGGAATTTAGGTCTTCAATATTCTCAAAGGCATTAGTAAGATTAATTTACAAATTCTTTTAGTTAAATTATGAATCATTTACTTGGGGGCACCAGCAGAGACCAGGAAACACTTCTTCATGTAAAATAAATTAGGAATCTGGAATAAACTGCTGTGGTTGAACCCATGAACCTATCATTTTTTTGAAAATGTTTGGATTGGATTTTGGAACAATTAAGATATTAGCTGGCCAGCCAAGTTTGATTGGCCAAGTAGACTCTGCTTGTTTGGAAAAGATGGTCTGATTTTTTTTTTTTTTTAAATCAAGTATTCACTGCAGACTTTATTACAGATGGAACATTATTTGATTTGTCATCCATCTTCCCATACAATAATTTAAAGGTATAAGTCGGCCTTTGTGATTTGTGGGTTTATGATTCGATAAGTAAAAATTATTTTACAAGTTTTGCTATCTATTGCAAACAGCCACAGACCATGCTGTAGCCCTGCTATATAAAAGGACTGCAAATCCTAGCAACCCATGAAGTACTGCATCATTTGGCAGCTTCGGTGGTTTCTGTGAGGGCACCTGGGTGAAAGATGTGCTAGTTTTAAAAGTGAGCCATAACTAGCCGGCACATGGTAGGAAAACACTTTATATAATGTTTAGGAGGCTGGTCTTAGGGGACTTCATTTCATAACTATACCACCACTGCATCTGTAATACTGGACTGTGTTGTTAGTGTTTATCATTTTGTGCTTAATTTTTGTTCTTTTGTATCTGTAGTAGTAATCATTTTTGTCATTTACTACCACAAATATACACCCAAATTTATTATAATGTAAATTTTGTAAAAAGTTAGAGCTCTGAGAGGAACTGCTGAACTACGCACTTTATTCTAGGGGATGCCACACATCTTTGTCTGACAGCGAATCTTTCACACATGATTTGATTGAGCAGTGTTCATTCTGTATTGTGTATCTTGCAACTTTTTGTATCTTACTTAGTGAAATAAACTATATACAGTCGCAAGGAAAAAAGTTATACCTCCATTTTTTATTTTTGTAACATGAAATCTTTTCAATTCACCTCTTTTTTGTTACACCTTACAGTCTTGTGTTTTGTTAATGTTGCTTGTTGCCAGTATTGGTCAATTGCAGCTTCAAAATTCAACAACTAGCATTGACAGAATTTATAAACTACTCGTCAAAGCATTACTAGTTTGAAATTCCAAACACATTTCGAACAGAGAAAACAAAAAAGCTAAATGCAGACTCTAGCATTAGAATTTTATTTGTCTATTTATTTATTTATTTATTTATTTATTTATTTGATGAATGCGTTCCCTAGTAAAAAGCTTTAAAATAAGAAATTACACTTTATTGGTTTCTGTACTTTCTTTGTCCCATGCCTGTTAGAGAAGTCTTGAAAACCTGAAAGTGCATTTAATTTGATATTAAAAAAAATGTTTCTGCTAAACTAGGAACTTTTGGAAAAATGAAAAGACACACAACATTGGTAGTAATATATTTAGAAATAATCCACATTCCTTAAAAAAAACTGAATTATCATTCATTTTGTTCTGTCTAGTGGTGATGTATGTAGGAAAGTCACTATTAAGGACACTGCACAGTTCTACAAAATCACTGCTATATCACAAAATGCTTTGATCTTGCATGCTGAGACTACAATAATCACTTTCTTATTCATCTAACTTGCCAGAAACAATTGTTATCTCTCCATGCAGTGTCTGGGCCGCTGCATAAACTGCATTATTGTATCAAACAATTCTTTGTGAATTTACAAATCCTGACCATTTAATTTAATTACACTGCTTACCACATAAAATTGCTGTCCTTTACTATTTTCTGGCATTAGTCACTCTTCTCTTGCAAGACATAACATGATAATCTCAAAGACTAATCCAGTTCAGGGTCTCGGAAGGCCAGAGCCTATCCTGGCATGCACTGAGCACAAGGCCAGAACCAAACCTTGGACAGGACGCCAAAACTTTGCAGGGACTGCTCATGCATACACTCATACCGTGAGAATTTGGAATCTCCAGTTTACCTATCCTGTCCATCTTGGGGAATGTAAGAGAAATCTAGAGTGCCAGGTGGAAAAAACCATATGGACATAGGGTGAGTGTGCCTATTCCACATTGGGCAACAGCCAGTTGTATGTTTTGAACCCAGGACACTTGATTCATGGGGCAGCAGCGTTAACCGCTGTGCTACCTAATTGTGCCTCTGTTTAAAGTACAAATCTGGCCTGGGGTCCCCATTTCACTCCTAAAGCTGACATTATGGGTCCCAAGTTTATTCAACACATGTCGAAAGTACAGTATACACTATAGGATTATGTTATGTTAGGTCCTTGTTAATTCCCTATCATTTATCTTTATACAATTACAAGGCATTCACTGCTTCCTGCAGCAGCACAGTGAGAAGACTTGTTTTTCCAGCATGGTTCTTAGTTTTCTCAATGAGTAATATTGGTCTGTTAAAGGTAATGAAGCTGAAATAGCTCTTTGTGTTAAAAAATGTTTGGCTAATGCTCTAGAATTTTAACTGAGCATTTAGTTACTTAGACTCCATTAAACTGTCAGGACATTTACTTTTTTGTCTCCTCCTGGCTTTGCACTTTTAATATGTATTAATGCAACCATTTCCTTTTCCTATAGTTGGCATTTGAAACATTTCGATTAATTCTTTGGCTCAGTAGTTTATATCTTTGTTGTTATTTATCAGCTGATGTTTTAAAGTCTGGTTTGTTCTGTTTTGAGGTCATTGTTTTCCTTTTTTTTCCCCTGAAACAAATGTCATTTTATGTTGTATTTGCACTTAAGAAGATTTTTGCAAACAGATATTGTCTATTTTATATAAAATGAAAGTGTTTTTTTATGTTAGTTTATATTTTCAGATTATACATTGTGACTAGTAGGGGGCACTGCAGCCTTTCTAACCTCAGATACCACTACACAAACACAGCCAGTCAGTCAGTCAGTCATTCTCCAACCCGCTATATCCTAACACAGGATCACAGGGGGTCTGCTGAAGCCAATCCCAGCCAACACAGCACACAGCAAGGCAGGAACAGAGACAGTCCCAGGTTCAAATAAATAATTTATTTAACAACTAATGCCTTCACGGTGGGTTTCTGAGAAGCACAATACCTCTTCTTTCTTTCTTTTCCTTACTTTCACACCTTCCTTCCTACCAACTCTGACTCACAGGATGTGGCAGGGCAGTTCCTTTTATCTCAAACCTGGGAGTACTTCCAGTGCCAAGACGTAACCCAGTAGAAGTACTTCTGGGTCAATTGGAAGTACCAAAAACCCTCGGAGCACAGCTCATTGCAGCACTCCCTAGAGGAACCCATGGACCCCAACAGGGCTGTTCTATGGAACTATAGTTCCGTGCATGCCCTGTGGGTGGCCACTGGTGTCGTTGTCTCCTGGGTTGCTGCCACCTAGCAGTTTGGGGAGCATGTCATTTAACACTAGAATTACCAGAGCCTACGAAAAAACTCGTATATCCGGCCCACCTTAAATCGCTTCTTAAATCCGTTCACACCTGTCCGCCAGCATCCTTTGTCCTCTAAATGTGCTGATAAAAGACAAGCTGCCAGCAGCCGGCTATTCCATCCCCCCACCGACTTAGAACGTGAGCGAAGTTTTCCCAGCTCACGCCTTGATTGATTATGTGGGAGTGAAGTGGAGTTTTACAGTGGAAATAACAGATCATTATTCTAAAGTAATCTGTGTAAACATATTGTTAAAACAGAAACTTTGTAATATTTTAGTAATAAATGTTACAAAATGTAGTAGGCATAAACTATAGAATATATAAAGCCCGAGTTCCAAAGATCAAATAAACACTTTCACAAAAGCTTCAAGAATGATTCAACAGCTTCCGTGGCGTAGCGTGCTAAGATTTGCCTCTTAGCGCAAACCAGCTTTTCCTTGCCTCACAGACCTGAGTTCGATTCCCCGCTGGGGATGAAGTGTTGCTTTTTTTTTTCTTTTCTTTTTAACCTCAAACGGACATAAAATTTATACATTGGTATGCACTGTCAGTTACTGAGATCGTTATATTTTCATGTGGGATGCTCCTTTTCAAATATTTTTTTAACAATTGAGACTGCAATTAACAGGAACAACTGTCCTTATAACTTATTTTTAAGATCCATAACACACAGACAGACAGAGCACTGCGTAACAGAGAGACAGACAGGCAGAGAAGTCACTAGATATATAAATAAACAGGGAAGCCACGTGTACTGAAAGAAAAAAAGAACAACATGTGCGTTGTCCCTGACTCTCTAAGTAAGATCTGGGGAGGGGTGATGTTGGAGCGCCTGCGCTTATTCAGTGCAGCTGGGACAACGCAAATCTTAGCGCGCTACGCCACGGAAGCTGTTGAATCATTCTTGAAGCTTTTGTGAAAGTGTTTATTTGATCTTTGGAACTCGGGCTTTATATATTCTATAGTTTATGCCTACTACATTTTGTAACATTTATTACTAAAATATGAAAAAGTTTCTGTTTTAACAATGTGTTTACACAGATTACTTTAGAATAATGATCTGTTATTTCCGCTGTAAAACTCCACTTCACTCCCACATAATCAATCAAGGCGTGAGCTGGGAAAACTTCGCTCACGTTCTAAGTCGGTGGGGGGATGGAATAGCCGGCTGCTGGCAGCTTGTCTTTTATCAGCACATTTAGAAGACAAAGGATGCTGGCGGAGAGGTGTGAACGGATTTAAGAAGTGATTTAAGGTGGGCCGGATATACGAGTTTTTTCGTAGGCTCTGGTAATTCTAGTGTTAAATAATCCCCCTGTCCTTCCTTCAAGATGGCCTCCCAGCTGGGTAATAGACCAGAGCTCATCCCAAACGGAATGCCTGCACATGCATGCTGACTGTCACAACATGAATGTATTGTATATTAAGGGTGTTACAGTGGCACGGTGGTAGCAATAAGAGATTCCTCCTCGTTTGGAGTTTGCAAGTTCTTCTCGTGTCTGCTTAGGTTTCCTCTGAGTACCACAGTTTCCTCCCACAGTCCAAAGACATGCAGGTTAGATGAACTGTTGTTGTTATTTTGGCCCTAGTGTGTGTGAGTCTTCACTATGGCAATGCCTTGTGGCCTGTGCATCCTGGGATAAGCTGAGGTTTTCCTTCAGCCCAACCGTGGATAAGAAGGTTAAGAAAATGAATGTTTATTATTCATTTTCCTTTTTAATCAGGCTCAGCTTAATTTTGTGATATTATGATAAAACAATCTGCATCACCACACCTCAGTATAAACTTATACCTTGCATTGCATTATCTTTAGACAATGGATAATTCATTGCTGATGTTTTGTTGTGTTCTTTGTATCCAATTTACTTAAACTCTACAAATTTTAATATGTTATTGTCAAATTTAAGTGTAATATTATAGCACATTTATGATGATCATTTAATTTACTTCATAACTATTTCATCAGCATTCTACATGATCTGAACTTGGTTGCATATGGAAAATGCATCTTGTATATATATATATATATATATATAAAGGAGAGTTGGGATCCGAGAGACTGTGTTTGTGGAGGTTTGGAGAGTTAAGGCGGGTGTTGGAGTCACGTGATCATCTCCCCTCCCATTCACCTCATTTCATTCAGTTCATTTCGCTCCGAGCTGAGCTCCGCAGCTGGCGCGGTCTTGCCGTTCTTTTCCCTTAGTGTTTAGTCCTTTCTCCTTTACTGATTTACTGCTTAGTAGACGCGCTACTTACTGAATAGTATGTTTTCCTTTAGTGTTTCTACTTAGTGTTTCTTAGTGTTTAGTAGACGCGGTGTGCGAAAGGAGAGGTGGGATCCGAGAGACTGTCTTTGTGGGTTTGTGGAGGGATGGAGAGTTAAGGGGGGGTGGGGGAGTCACGTGATCATCTCCCCTCCCATTCACTTCATTTCGCTCTGAGCTGAGCTTCGCAGCTGACGTAGTCTTGCCGTTCTTGATTTGCTTTTCACATGGCCAACTATACGTTGCATGCTGAAGAGTAAGCTCAGCGCACAGCTTGGTCATATTACAACCGGAGGGGCGAACTGACAACATGGTATACAAAGAGATCCTTAACAAATAATTATTGGTATATTTTCCCTCCGTTTATTATTTAAAATTTAAAGCAGTATTTCGCCGCTGCAAAGTGCGGGTATTTTGCTAGTATAATAATAAAGCTATATACATAATTATTGGAGCTATTTACAAAGTTTACTTCATTGCTTTAGCCCAGGGCTATTCAATTACAAATTCAGTTGGGCCAGATTTTCAAACCAAGATATTTAGCTGGGCCAGTCATTTTCATTGCAGGTAAGCAGCAAGTAATAACACATTTTAAACCAACACAAATGAATGTATGTAATGTGTGTTATTCATTATTTCCTTTTTAGGTTTGGTCACCTCTGACCCAGGCACATCAAAAAGTACATAAAAAACAATAAAACAGCTGTAATTGAACAGAATCAGAGGTAGTAGCAATACTTCTTTTCCACTTCCAGGTGATAACAGTAACTATCACATATGAATACAACGTTTTCTGCTCACTGCCGAAACAGAGATTCATTGTAAATCACCACATGTATGATCAGCAGTGCCTTTTTTGTAAACAAAATGGTGACAATATGCATATGTTGCGTTTGGATCAAGTGTGAGGTATTGTGAAGGTCTATAGAAGCCGAGAGTCCTAGCACTACATGTTTTGTTTATTTGGGGAAAAAACAATGTTTAAAATTTGAAATTGACAAATCATCAAGTATAATGATAATAATTATTTATATTTTATATAGTACTTTACCTGTTACTCAAAGTACTTTGCAAACCACTGGTTTTTCATTTAATAACAGTCATGGATGTCTAGTTAGGCATGCAGATCCTTTTGTATTTGTTAATTAAGAGAGGTTTAATCATTATGCTTGCGGAATCTCTTGATACTTAATAGTTTTTATTTGTGTTTATCCTGTTTTGTCTATCATCACCATCATCATCATTCAGCCCCTACCCCTTGGGTATACAGTCAAGCACATGTTTTGACTAAGCTGCTCTGTCTTCTACCAATTTTCTTCTTTCCTGTTCTGTTGTTGGGGTATCTGTGTTGATCAGTCTGGTGGTGTAGTTGCCATTGAGGATTGCTGGTCAACCTCTTTTTCATTTCCCATGTGTTGGAGCGTGCAGTGCATAGATGTTGCGTGGTTCTGATGTGGGTATGCTGTGAAACCATTTATACCTTCTTCAGTTAGTTGTTTAATTGCATTGCTCATGACATAATCTTTGATGATGATGAATAAGAATGGAGTGAAGTATCACCTTTTAGTACACCAGTTGTCATTTTGAATTCCGGGGATATGTTTCCATCTACGAGTACTCAGCTTTTAGAGCTAGTGTATAGAACCTTGATTGCATCCGCCATCTATTTTGGTATTCCTAGTTTCTTAGAATGCAACCACTTTCTGTGTATTTATGGAGTCTTAACACATTCTTCAAGATGATGAATATTGTGAATAGTGGTAATTGATGGTCACTTGTACCTTCAGTGAGTCTTCTGATGATACTGTGTGTATCTGTCCAAGTCAACTTCTACCTTTTCTGAAGCATGTCTGATTTGGTTATAGAATGGTATCAACTACTTCTCTTATTCTGTTTAGCAGTATGTGATTGTAAGTTTTTACTGTGATTGACATAAGTGTGATGCAACTGTAGTTGGTCTTTATTTAATGGTCGCTGTTCTTTGGTAATGGTACGATGATCTTTGTGAGCCACTGTTTTGGGTCTTTGAGTTGCATATACCTTGGTGCATATGCGCAGCTTCTTCTTCAATCCACTGTCCTCTGAGTGCTTCTGCTGTTATTGAGTATTCTGCACCAGGTGTCTTATTGATTTTAAGTTCAGTGATTGCTTTCTTCGTCTCTTGTAATGTTATTGGATTAGTTTTGATGCGGAGGTTGTTCTTTCTTGGAGGCGTTCTATCATCTGTTGTATCTGGTGATGATGTCTCTTGGACATTGAGTAGATCGTTAAAGTATTTGGCCCATTCATCCATAAGTTCAGTGGCTGTGCTTGCTGTGGTACCACCTGATTTCTTAACCTCGGTGACTTGGTTGGTAGAGTTGGTTCTGCTGAGTTCTTTGATGATTTCTCATGTAATTCGTAACCTGTTGGTGTTAGATGCATTGCATATGTCTTCTAGTTTTTCTTCTAGATATTTTTGTTCATCGTCAGCTTACACTTTGTTGAGTTGTTTGTTCAGGTTTTAGCAGTTTTATCTTTGATGTCTCCATGTGCATCTTGTCATGTGTTCTCTTGGCTTTTCCTTTTGTTGAGTAGCCCTTGAGTTCTTTCTGTTGCCCAGTGTTTCTTGTGTTTTTACTTTTTACCAATTAGTTCTGCTGTTGTTTCCACTATTGCTTTTTCGAAGCTGTCATGTCTACATTGTATTTCTTGCTCTGAGTACTCTTTCATGAGAACCTTGTACTTTCTTCTGGACTTTTCTTTGAAGGGACTTGTTGTTCTGCAGTTTGTCCCATGTGTATTTGATTTGTGTGAGGCTTTTATGTTCAATTTGACCTGAGGCTTACTTTGATGTTGGCAACGATTATTCTGAGATCTGATTCCACATACACTGCATTGTAAGTCCTGACGTTCCTTGCCAAGTTTGCACATTTTTGCCTAATTAATATATATGATCTAGTTGTGCCAGTGTGCTAAAGGGCATAAGTAACTGTAATACTTCGTCAGACCAGGGGGTGGCAGAGTGTGCTGACTGTCTCTCTCAGTCTCTTGCAGACCATTCCTGGGAAATCCCATCTGATTCCGGAGCCACTGATGATGCCACTTCCGGTTCCGGCATGGATGACATAATTTCCTTTACCTGGCCCTTAAAACCGCAATCTTACCTCCACTTAATCAGTTCTGCTTTGGACTCTGTCTTGTAAAGAACTCACTTTTACAAACCTTTTGCAGCCAGGATCATGTTATACTGGTGGCTGCCCCAAACCTTCGTGACTGTCTGGAGTCAATTTGTTACACAGTCTATTTTCATTGTTGTTGGTGTCATCATGTTAAGTGAATTGTCCTACTACCAATGGATTAGATGAGTGGCTGTCTTTTCCAATTCTTGTATTGAAATTTCCCACTATTATCAGTACGTTATGTACTGGAAATTTTGTTATGGTGCCATATAAATTTTGTTAAAATTTGTCCTTCTCACTGTCGTCGGCTACTTCAATATTGTTATTGATTTCTTTTGAGGTGGTCAGTATGATTCTGTTGGATGCGAATTGTGTTGAGCTAATTATAACTTCATGTTTCTTCTTCAGTAGAATGTTGACTCCTCTGTTGCCTTCGTTTGCCGCTATAGCATATATGAATAACCATCCTCCATTGCTGTTCCCGTGCTTTCCACCTATGCTCTCGAATGCACACGAGGTCAATATTGTTATGAGTGCACCCCGATGTAATCTGGTGCAACTTCCCTGATGCTTTCATTGTCTGAATGCTTTTGCTTGACTGATGTAAGCCGTAAGAGTGGTTCAATTAGCTTTTGTTTGTCCTGCATCAACAGTTTCAGAAACAGAGGTCCTATTGGTTCCCCCCTGACCAAGCATGGATCCATGAGACTGGATCTGTTGGCAGCTCTTCAAGCTGCTTTGTGTTTTTTCTTTCATGCTTTTCGGAGTCGCTGTGAGTTTTGAACATTCTCATCAGCTGACTGGGCCTGACGATTCTGTTTTACATCAAAGTAGTTTCAACTGACCGGAAACCCTCCTGGTTTATCCTGGCTTGGGACAGGCTAAGCATCTGTCTCCCTGAAGCACGTTGGTTGCCCCAGGTGTTAAGACAAACTGCCTAGGCAGAGTTACCACCATACTGTAGTGAATATTAAGGAATATGCTTTTAACACAAAAACTGTAGCATCATAAATGAGACAATGGTCAATTGTTTTTCTAAATGGGTCACTTGGGGAGAAGTCAGTCTGGTCACAGGCTAATGGCTAGCATCCATCAATCTAAAATATAGATTATCCTCCCTGAGGAGGAATTTAAAAAATGTTTCAAGGCAAAGCCATCCCTGTCAGGAAAGGTATGATTTTACTGTATATTACAGAAGGTGTGTGCAGCAGAATTCTGATTACAAAAAATAAACATGTTGTACACTGCAAGTAGAAAACTCTGTAGTAAAGAAAAATTGTCATCTCACAGTGCTTTGTTTTATGATGTGCAGGCTTGTTTCTGATTGTCAGCCAGTTTCATTAAGCAGAGAGAGTTTTTAATTTGCACATATCCATATCTACAAATTGCAACACTTACTGCACTGTTCATCACACTGCTTTGTTACAAGACCCATAAATGTTCCAAATTATATTAGTTGATCTTTCAAGTGGTCAACATTTTCAGTCCATCGACTGATTTATTTTATCTAAAATTTGGAAATTGACATATAAACTTCCTAATGTTGCTAAGCAAATAAAATCACTGAAACATCTAATAATGATAAATGAGCAGCAATCCATAATAATAACCAGAAGCATACACATTGCAATTAATTTGACAGATAAATTAAGGATCTTTTCCAATCGTAAACTTTTCTTCCACCTCTTCAGTCTGCATGTTATCTCCTACTAAAATGAGTTAATCTGTTCACTATAATAATCAGAATAACCAGTCAGCTTTTTATATAGTGGCATCCATTTCCTTCTTAAATGGGTTATATGAGGTACTGGATTGAAAAAAAACATGCAGGAAATAATCCTGAATGTGGGCCAGCTCATCCTTGAACAGTGGAACTGAGCCAGAGGTAGCTTATATTTAAACAAAGAAGGAAGAACAAAGCAAAAATCTAATGTTTTTTGCCAGCATTAAATCACAACTTTTATCATTCTTTTTTTTCTGTTAACCCACATAAAGCAAACTCCTCCTTTTCAGGGGTAATGTTATAAAATAAAGCAAAGCTCCAAATTTCTCCAGAAGCTTTCCTATTGAAGATCATTTATTTATGCTGCTGAGTATTAAAATAAACTGTTTCCCCACAATCCTAAAAATAGATTTAACAATTCAATAAATTAATAGATGGATGATGAACATCTGATAGGTTATAGAAAGAAATCTAGTCCGGAATCGCTATCCTGATTTCATAGTAAGTCCCTTTTCCTGTCTCTTTGTATTAACTTATACTGGATATTTTTGAATTTAGCTAAAATTTTCAATAAGTCTGCTCATGGTATTTTCTGAAATTATAGACTTGATTGGAGATTAAGCGTGTTTTATAAACAAAATGTGTGTTCATATATTATAGTAGACAAAATAATACAGTATATAATATAAAAATATGTTTAAACAAAACTAAACCTACATTCCTTTTATATGGTTTTTACATTCAGTAACTTCTCATATCGGCCCAAACAAAGTAAAAAAACAAAGAAAATATTAGTAGAATTGCTAAAATCTATCTTTTCTCTTACTTCTTCAAAAATTCAAAATATCTTGTGATTTTTTTCTCCGTAATTATACATACCTATGGACTCCTCACTTTCATTAATTGAAAATATTTCTTCAATGACCCAATCCTGTTCAGAGGATCTGATCCTTCTTCACTAAGTAGGCCACACAACACCTTGTTCAGGCACTGGTTCTTTCAAGTGGACTACTGAAACTTTCTCCGGGCAGGACCTCCTTCAGCTGCTATCAGACCTGTCCAGCTCCTTCAGATTGCAGATGTTCAAATGGATGTCTCTATTCCTCATTTCACTACTACTACTCCTCAGCTTCGGTCTTTCCTCTGGCTTCCTGTTGCTGCAAGGATCCAGTTCAAAACTCTTGTCATGACTCATCTTTCTCTGAATGGTTCTGCTCTTCAGAGTCTCCAGTCTTTAGTTTCTTTATATGCCCGTTCAAGAAGTCTCCGTACTGCCCATCTCCTAACCATCCCCTCCCCTTTCCAGAAATGTCAAGACTGGACAGTGCTTCTCTGTTCTTGATCCAAAGCTGTGGAATGATCTCCATTTATGTATTCGAACTGCTCCCAATTTACTTGTATTTGGGCATCTTTTGAAAAACACACATTTTAGTAAATACTTTAGATCTACATAGTGTCTCTCCTACAGGATACATACTGTTGTACTGACAAAGACTTTGATATATGGATTTTTGTCATAGTTTAGTTGCAGGTATGATATTATAGTAGTAGCTCTTCCTCTTGCTTATTTTTTTATCTTGTTCTCTGTTTCTTTTGATCCTCAAGCCTTCTTATCATTCTTGTATACATTAAAACTTGCTTTGTCAATCATCATGGATAAAGGCATCTGCTAAATACATAATAGTATTAATAATAATAAATATATTTCCTTTGCACAAAATCAAAATCAAATTTGATTTTCTCTCCCTCTGTGTCAGGCGAATGAAATGTTGTTCTGTGGAAGAAAGCTAACAGCACAAGAGGCTTGTAGCAGAGGTCTGGTATCACAAGTGTTCTGGCCTACAACTTTCAGTCAAGAAGTTATGCTGCGAGTGAAGGAAATGGCTGCCTGCAGCGCATTGGTATTATTTTATTTTTATTGTTACATAGTTTTTTTAAAGTTAATTTCATATTACATTCTTAGAATCTTCTATGTGGAAATGTCCTTGCCCTTACATGGAGATTGTCAGCTAAAATTAGAAGAGAGCAGACTGATTAAATTTTAATTGCCAATTCTGTGAAATAAAAAGAAATAAATATTTTATGTGAGATTATTTTCTGTTGTAGTATTTGATATTGTAACTATACAGAGATATACTTTCTCTGCCCCTCAGTTGTATCAGAAGAACTCGACAAATGATGTGGCAGAGCATTAGTTCTAGGATACTACTGTGGTTGCAGGGTTTCATTCCAATCACTCCTACCATTCTCAAATCAGTAGGTCCCTTTTACTTCTAGTTGATCAGATTGTTAAAGAAGCTAGCATTTTTTTCTTCTGTTTTCATGTAAAGGAAATTTACAGAAAATGAAATTTTAGAATTAAAAAGAAAGAAACATTTTGTCATGTTTCAGACAGGGTTCTCTTCCTGGCTGGGGTTCAAATATCTGTTTTATGTCTTTGGTGCACATTTTTTGATTTACTGTGTCTGCATGTGTTACTATTTCTTTCATTTATGGGTAATCTTATTCTTCTTCACATTTTATATATCTGCATCTAAGCCTGTGTTAGCTTCCATGTATTTTTTGTGGGTAGTCCCCTAAGAGGCGGGGCCACCTGCCAATCATCGCCAGGAACTGCTCTCCACTGAATAAATCTGGAAGGCCTACCATAGTTCCTTATGGTTCATTGTGAATGCACTCCGGTGTCTGTGAGTTCTTGCACCTTTTTCTGTACTTTTTGTGAATTTTCTGATTTTTGACCAGGCCTTGGATTTCTGCATTTGTACTTTGTTCAACTTGGATTGCCTTTGCTTCAGGCAATTCCCTTTGCCTTTTGTGCAAAGCAGACTTGCTTTTGATGCTGACCACTATGTTAAAAGATTTATTCTTAAGTTATAAATATCCTGCATTTGCCCTTATTACTAGCTGCGGTTTGACAGTGATATCCTTCTCAAGTCCTTTTGGAATTTATTGTGACTTTTGTGCTTTAATGAAACTTGCAAAAATGCATTTTGAATTTCTTCAAAGTAAGAGGAGAAAAGACCAGCTAATTAAATGATTAGGTCAGTTGATTTGGAAAATGTTGTAATAAAAGGTTTGTAGCCACAATGGTACTCCAGAATTCAACTTTCAAACCTCTGATCTAGGGGAGGTGATCCTGCCAGACCATTTTAAGTTGTCTTATTGCAGGGGTTCTCAGCCTACATGCTGCCTCACATGAATGTGCAACTTGGATAAAGTTCCTAAATGACATTCAATCACAAATCTTTTGCATTGGTCAATCCTCTGTCATGTTTACATTTAAAGGGTGTTTAACAGCACACGATATGTAAAGGCTTGCAATCCTCTTGTAATTTTTGTATCCATCAAATCAGTTTATTGAAATACATTATGATGACTCAAGAGTGAATCTAATTGAGTTTTTCCCATACATGCCTTGTCTAGTAGTATTAGGGTGTCATTTTGCTTTACTTCTCACTACATGCCTTGTCTAGGAAATGTAAACAGAAAAAAGATGTACAGTGTAAGTCTAAATCCAGCAAGAGTTTTTAATCTCTTAATTATCTCTTCAGTAGATAACAATTATTGTGGTCGAGTTTAGCTCAACAATGCCAAAGATACAATGAGAGAAGGCAAATCAAAATGCAATGCAGGAAGTACAGTATTTGACAACTATTTGTGCCATCTGGGAGTCATTCAACAGAGAGATAATAATGGTACAGATTAGCTTGCAACAAATATTGATAAAAAACAACAAAAAGAAAAACTACCGGTGCTGCCTTGCATGTGTTTAATTGATATAATCTACCATTGACTTCTTACGGTGCAATTTTAATGACATTGCATTGTGCATGATACATTTCTGTTTGCTTTAATCTGTTAGTTGTGCACTCTCAGGCATATTTGTTATAGGCCTTATTTCTATTGGATAATAATGACACGTACCTCACCCCAACCATAAGTAACAATCCAGCGTCCTTTGCTAACTTTGTTCTCTCAACACTCTTGCTTCTTAGTTAATTTTTTATTTCCTTATTGTAATTTTCACTGTCACTTGTAAATGGGGTGCAGGTGTCAAACAAGACCCTCATCCATCATCCAACCCGCTATATCCTAACTACAGGGTCACGGGGGTCTGCTGGAGCCAATCCCAGCCAACACAGGGCGCAAGGCAAGAAACAAGCCCTGGGCAGGGCACCAGCCCACCGTAGGGTGCGCACACACACACACACACCCCCACACACCAAGCACACACTAGGGACAATTTAGAATCGCCAATACACCTAACCTGCATTTCTTTGGACTGTGGGAGGAAACCGGAGTACCCTGAGGAAACCCACGCAGACACAGGGAGAACATGCAAACTCCACGCAGGGAGGACCTGGGAAGCGAACCCAGGTCTCCTAACTGCAAGGCAGCAGCGCTACCCACTGCGCCACCGTGCCGCCCCAAACAAGACCCGTTACAGCGTATTTTTTATTAGTTAACTCAATAATATTAATGCAATTTATATTTTAAGTAGAAAGGGGGGAGGTGAGAGTGTTGTGTGTGCAGGAAATGAAATGGAGGGGGAATAAGGCATGAGAATTAGGAGGAGGCTTTACGTAGTTGTACAGTGGACCGAAATATCCATCCATCCATTATCCAACCCGCTATATCCTAACTACAGGGTCACGGGGGTCTGCTGGAGCCAATCCCAGCCAACACAGGGCGCAAGGCAGGAAACAAACCCCGGGCAGGGCGCCTGCCCACCGCAGGGCACACACACAAACACACACACACACCAAGCACACACTAGGGACAATTTAGAATCACCAGTGCACCTAACCTGCATGTCTTTGGACTGTGGGAGAAAACCGGAGTACCCAGAAGAAACCCATGCAGACACTGGGAGAACATGCAAACTCCACGCAGGGCGGACCCAGGAAGCGAACCCGGGTCTCCTAACTGCGAGGCAGCAGCGCTACCTACCACGCCACCGTGCCGCCCTGGACCAAAACAGCAAAGAAGAAGTGGTGTACGTATAGTAGTATCTAAAGAACTATCATTGTGATAAGCGGAGTGATAGGGTGACAAGGGTCAAGCTATGCCTTGATGAAATAGTAGTTAATGTCATTTGTGCATATGCTCCTCAAGTAGGCTGTGAGGAAGAGCAGAAGAACGTTTTCTGGGCACAAATGAATGAAGAGCTTAGAGCAGTACAAGGGGGAGAAAATGTGATTGTTTGTGGTGATCTAAATGGGCATCTGGGAAAGAGTAGAGAAATAATGGAGAAAGTACATGGAGGGTGGGGAGTTGGAGAGAGAAATGAGTTAAGGGGAGAAGGTAGTAGATTTTGCCATGGCATCTGATTTGGTAGTAATTAACTTATTTTTTTTAAATAATTTAAATCAGCTTGTGACTTACAGTAGTGGAGGAAGGGAATGCTAAATAGACTAATGTGTAGAAGATCTCATTTGAAAGAGATCAAGAATTATAAGTTCACAAATGGGGAAAACTATGACAGTGCAGCATAAAGTGGTGGTGATGGACTGGGAGATCAAAATCAGCACAAGAGTAAAACCAGAGAAAGCAGTACCAACTGTAAAGTGGTGGAGATTAAAAGAAGAACAGCTTGTGAACAGGTTTAGGGAGAAAGTTTTAAATGAAGTGCAGTTATTTGAGAGTGTGGATGAATGGTTTGAAAAGAATAGAAAAGTTGTGTTAAGAGTATATGGAGAGGTGTTGAGTAGAACGACAGGAAGGAGGCTACCTTGGGACAAAGAGACATGGTGGTGGTAATCCTGAGGTTCATGATGTAATAAAGGTTAAGAAGGAGGCACATGCAGAAATTGTACCAATTCAGAGAGGTAGGAAGATGAAGAAATGTATAGGCAGAAAAACAAAGAGTCAAAGAAGGCAGTGGCAAGATCCAATGTGCATGCTTTGGAAGAGAAGTGTAAAAAATTGGAGACAAAAGAAGGAGAGAGAAAGATTCCTCTGAATAGTGAAGACTAGGAACAAGGTCTAGTCAGGTCAGGTTTGAGAGCATGCACTGGTACAGCGCGTTTCCGCAACCACTACATGGTATGATACAGTTCTTGATCCTGATTGGCAACCCACCAGGCAGACATGCGATCCAGTCCCCCCCTCTGGAAATGGCCATCTATCTGCCAGAGCCAAGTGTTACATGGGCATCCCCTTGGCCTGGTCCAGCCACTTGTGCTATCAACAATGAGGACTCTGCAAGCTAGATCACCCTCTGGGAATCGTGCCACATGGCCATAGTGCCGTAACTGATGCTCCCTCACAATGCAGTAATGTGCCTCATTCGAGACTCCATGAGCAACCGATCATTCAATACAAAGTCAAACCAGCAGTACCCATGGACTCTCTGAAAAGACGCAGTACCGAAGTAGTCCAGTCTTCGTCTCAGGTAACTAGATAGTATCCAGGTCTCACAAATGTATAGCAAGATAGGAAACACCAGTACTCTAAAGACTTGACCTTCATCCTTTTGCATAGATATCAGGAGCACAACACATCCCTTTCCAGTGACCTCATGACCCCCCCATGCTCTACTAGTCCATCTACTGACTTCATAGTAAGAGTCACCAGAGACATGAATGTTGCTGCCGAGGTAAATAAACCTCTCAACAAGGTCAACAGTCTTTCTGCAGACAGACACACTGCTAATAGCTGTGCCCAAGAGGTCCTTAAGGACCTGGATCTTGTTTTTTATCCAGGACACTCGTAAGCCCAGACATTCAGACTCCTTGCTCAGTCTCTTGAGAGCCCCGATCAGAGCCTTCATTGACTCCACGAAGATCACAGCATCGTCAGCAAAGTCAAGATCCGTGAATCTTTCTTCACCAACAGATACCCCACAGCCACTGGGCACTGCACGGCAGCACCAAGAACAAGGCTAGAATGGATTTTAGCCAGATAAAGCAGGTGAAAGATGAGCAACATGTGGTCTTAAATGAGCATGACAGGATCAAGAAAAGATGAAAGAGGTACTTTGAAAAACTATGAAATGAAGAAAATCCAAGGGTAGGATTTTAGGATGGAGACACAAATGAAGGGTTAATATCAAAAATAAGGCGGAAGGAAGTAAAGGAGGCACTGAAAAGTATGACAAGACACCTGGTGCATGAGAAAGAAAGGAGTACCACAGAAGTATATGAGGATTGCGCAGAATATGTATGAGGGAGTGAGGACTTGGGTTAAAAGCAGTTAGATTAGGTCTGCACCAACAATCATCTTTAAGTCCTAACCTCTTTGTTCTAGTTGTGGATGTGTTGAGTCAGGGGATAAAAGACCTAGAGGGCTGAAAATAAGTAGCCTGCAGGGAGAGCTATTGAAAAGAGTGGATAAACGTAAATATATAGGAGCAGTGGTAGTCTAAGATGGAAAAGTAGATGTACAGATAATCCATAGAGTACAGTGTTGATGGAATAATTAGAAGAAGGTATCTGGAGTATTGTGTGATTGATTGAAACATTAAGGCAAGTAAGATTTTTATGACTCTCGCAACACTAACAGTGACGTATGGAGCTGAGACATGGGCAGTAAAAGTAGTGCAAGTTAGATGTGGAAGTACTGAGAATTTTGGGATGGATGTGTGGCGTTACAAAAAAGGGCAGAATAAGAAATGAGACAATCAGAGGTACAACAAAAGTGGGAGATTTACCTAAGAAAGTACAGGAAAGTAAGTTGAATTGGTTTGGGCATGCGATGAAGTAATAAAGTAAAAGAATATCTGAAAGAAGGCTTGACTGACGAGGAAGTGCAGGACCGATCTGTTTGGAGAAGGTTGATCAAGCACATCAAACCCACATAGAAGTGGGTAAAGATGAAGAGTAAGAAGAAGAATGCAATTCAAATTTTAACTGTTTCAAAAAATAAGTTTTTGTAATAGCATAAATAGCATAGTATATTGAACTCTAAATGATATTAGTAGGCAGACATACATATATGTTTAAGTGTATAGATTAGGGGGTAGGACGTGCAAAAGAAGGAGGAGAGGTGACAGCAGTCAGTAGGTGGTGCATTCTAAATCTGAGAGAAAATGAAAAGATCAAGTTGTAGATGCGTGCAAAGTAAATGTTATTTATAAAGTATAAAGACAGCAATTCAGTTTCTTTGCACCCCTCTTATTTGCTGACAGGCAACCATAATTATATTGTAGCACAAATTCTCTAAAGTGTGCCGAATTAAGTTTGGGCACGTCTCACAGACACTGATCAGCATTCAGAACATTGTTGTGCTGTCACTTACCTGTCTCCTGAGTATAAAGACTTTATCTCCCCAAGTCACCATCAGAATAGCTCACTAGCAATAGTCACTAGCATTTCAATTGAAAGTTAATAATTTCATTTTGAAAGTTGTTCAAGTAAACTGTAGAGTTTATTTTTAAATATTAATTAAACAAACATGGTTGGAGGGGGGTTGTTTAGTCCCTACTAATTGTTTTATTTGTTGAGTGGTGTTGTTAATTGATGGGTTTTTTTTAATTAAATTTTGATCTCAAATGTTTATTAAGCCAGTAGTTCAGGTTAACATATACAGTGCATCCGGAAAGTATTCACAGCGCATCACTTTTTCCACATTTTGTTATGTTACAGCCTTATTCCAAAATGGATTAAATTCATTCTTTTCCTCAGAATTCTACACAGAACACCCCATAATGACCACGTCAAAAAAGTTTACTTGAGATTTTTGCAAATTTATTAAAAATAAAAAAACTTGAGAAAGCACATGTACATAAGTATTCACAGCCTTTGCCATGATGCTCAAAATTGAGCTCAGGTGCATCCTGTTTCCCCTGATCATCCTTGAGATGTTTCTGCAGCTTAATTGGAGTCCACTTGTGATAAATTCAGTTGATTGGACATGATTCGGAAAGGCACACACCTGTCTATATAAGGTCCCACAGTTGACAGTTCATGTCAGAGCACAAACCAAGCATGAAGTCAAAGGAATTGTCTGTAGATTTCCGAGACAGGATTGTCTCGAGGCACAAATATGGGGAAGGTTACAGAAAAATTTCTGCTGCTTTGAAGGTCCCAATGAGCACAGTGGCCTCCATCATCCGTAAGTGGAAGAAGTTCGAAACCACCAGGACTCTTCCTAGAGCTGGCCGGCCATCTAAACTGAACAATTGGGGGAGAAGGGCCTTAGTCAGGGAGGTGACCAAGAACCTGATGGTCACACTGTCAGAGCTCCAGAGGTCCTCTGTGTAGAGAGGAGAACCTTCCAGAAGGACAACCATCTCTGCAGCAATCCACCAATCAGGCCTGTATGGTAGAGTGGCCAGACTGAAGCCACTCCTTAGTAAAAGGCACATGGCAGCCCGCCTGGAGTTTGCCAAAAGGCACCTGAAGGACTCTCAGACCATGAGAAAGAAAATTCTCTGGTCTGATGAGACAAAGATTGAACTCTTTGGTGTGAATGCCAGGCGTCACGTTTGGAGGAAACCAGACACCGCTGATCACCAGGCCAATACCATACCTACAGTGAAGCATGGTGGTGGCAGCATCATGCTGTGGGGATGTTTTTCAGTGGCAGGGACTGGGAGACTAGTCAGGATAAAGGGAAAGATGACTGCAGCAATGTACAGAGACATCCTGGATGAAAACCTGCTCCAGAGCGGTCTTGACCTCAGACTGGGGCAACGGTTCATCTTTCAGCAGGACAACGACCCTAAGCACACAGCCAAGATATCAAAGGAGTGGCTTCAGGACAACTCTGTGAATGTCCTTGAGTGGCCCAGCCAGAGCCCAGACTTGAATCCGATTGAACATCTCTGGAGAGATCTTAAAATGGCTGTGCACCGACGCTTAAAATGGCTGTGCACCGACGCTTCCCATCCAACCTAAAGGAGCTTGAGAGGTGCTGCAAAGAGGAATGGGCGAAACTGGCCAAGGATAGGTGTGCCAAGCTTGTGGCATCATATTCAAAAAGACTTGAGGCTGTAATTGCTGCCAAAGGTGCATCGACAAAGTATTGAGCAAAGACTGTGAATACTTATGTACATGGGATTTCTCAGTTTTTTTATTTTTAATAAATTTGCAAAAACCTCAAGTAAACTTTCTTCACGTTGTCATTATGGGGTGTTGTGTGCAGAATTCTGAGGAAAAAAAATGAATTTAATCCATTTTGGAATAAGGCTGTAACATAACAAAATGTGGAAAAAGTGATGCGCTGTGAATACTTTCCGGATGCACTGTATATTCTGTTTTATGTGTAAGCCTAACATCAACTGTCTGTTTCAAATTAACATGTTGATGTTTTATTGTACTTGTTGACAGCTAGAGCTAAGGCACTCAGTAAGAAAAGATTGAGAACCACTGCCTTAATGTCATATGTTAATTCTTCTTCTTCTTTTGGCTGCTCCCGTTAGGGGTTGCCACAGCAGATCATCTGTTTCCATATCTTTCTGTCCTCTGCATCTTGTTCTGTTACACCCATCACCTGCATGTCCTCTCTCACCACATCCATAAACCTTCTCTTAGGTCTTCCTCTTTTTCCTCTTGCTCGGCACCTCTGTCTTTAACATCCTTATTCCAATATACTCAGCATCTCTCCTCTGTACATGTCCAAACCAATGCAATCTTGGCTCTCTGACTTTGTCTCCAAACCATCCAACCTGAGCTGACCCTCTAATGTACTCATTTCTAATCCTGTCCATCTTCGTTACACCCTGTGCAAATCTTATGTTAATAATGCATATGTTAATTGGTGTGTCTAATTTAGCTTAAAGCAATGGTGGGATTGGGTAAATGCATGAGTGGGACCTTCAATAGAGTGGTGCCCTTTCCAGGCTAGGCTTCTGCTTTGATGTTATAGGATTCCCAGCACCTAGGACCCAGTTAAGTGGATCTGAAAAAGTTATATTTCCTCCTTTAATTTTTTCATTAAAAGAGGTAATTGCCATTACCATAAGACATTGTACCGTTCAGTAGAGGGCCCAAACATACCTTGTCTTGAAAAATGCATTTGCCCCATCTGATTTTCTGCATTATTAATTTTTTAATGCAATTTTGTCAGATTGTCAGTCAGGTCCTAATATTAGATAGAAGATTAGATACTGTAGGTCTATAAGTCCATATGTAAGCACTTAATACAAAATTTCCATTTTTAACTATTTGTCCCAGTCAATCCAGTTCAGGGTCAAAGGGGGCTAGAGACAATCCTGAAATCTTAAGGCATAGGTCAGAAACCCGCCTTAGACAGAATACCAGCCCATCACAAGGCAAATAACTGCCACTTTTTCTCATAGGCCAGAATATGGGAGGAACATATGAGTACCCACAGATCAACCTACACAAGAATTTAAACTTGAATTTGTATTGCTGTTTATGAAACTGGAAAAAAATAATGTTTTAAGGTATTGAGTCCTAGTATTTATAGTAAACGAGCTGTATATACCCGGCGTTGCCCGGGGCAGAAGTAACCTAATCGGTCAAACACTTACATATATACCAAAGTAAACCTAATCGGTTAAACAGCTTCATATATACAGAAGCGAACCTAATTGGTCAAACAGTTATGAATGTGCAGAATGATTTTACAAACATTATGCGTGTTAACAATCATTAAAAAGAAAAGATTGAGGAACTGTTCTTCTATATGTGATGAAGCCACTAATAAGACAGATTTTTTTCAGGACCCAGCTGTTTCATAACTAAACTACTGCCACCCCAAAGTAATGCCTAATAGTGGTTTTTGGGGTAGGTGTGGAATAAAAAGGGTGTTTTTTAGTCAGTAAGAATCTGACAGTACCCTTCAGTACGGGCTGAAGGGTGCCTATGTAAGGTTTTACATCCTTCCCGTATGGAAAAAAAAACATACTAAACTTTTTTTTCATCATTACAGATAATCTCAGTCAAATCGAAGTACGCATTCTCAATTTATTTTTATCTAATTTTTACTTTTTCACAAAGCCATCCCATGGCAATTTGTATGAATAAACTTTTGCTAGAGAGTTACCAAAAGTTTATTCATGCACATATTTTAATACGGATAATCTATCTCTAATCAAGGTTCTCATTTTCATTCTAATTTAAAATAATAATAGATACTCATTTTTTTCTTCTGTTTTAGAAAAACCAATCTATGCCACCTACGTCTTCGTCAAGTCAGCTTCATCCAGCTTCATCACATATAGAAGAAGAGTTCCTCAATCTTTTCTTTTTAATGATTGTTAACACGCATAATCTTTGTAAAATTATTCTGCACATGCATAACTGTTTGACCAATTAGGTTCGCTTCTGTATATATGAAGCTGTTTCATCGATTAGGTTTGCTTTTGTATTTATGTAACTGTTTGACCAATTAGGTTTGCTTATGTATATAGATTAGCTGTTTGTCCGATTAGGTTCGCTTCTGTATATATGAAGCTGTTTAACCGATTAGGTTTACTTTGGTATATATGTAAGTGTTTGACCGATTAGGTTACTTCTGCCCCGGGCAACGCCGGGTATATACAGCTCGTATATATCCATCCATCCATCCATCCATCCATTGTCTCCCGCTTATCCGAGGTCGGGTCGCGTATACACACATACATGCAGTTTTAATAACACAGAAATCAATATAAACATTAACATCATTATCATATGAGAATATGAAGTAATATATAAGAAGCACATTTCATATAAATATAAATTATTAAACAGTAAAATCTTCTTCTGTAATTTGCTACCGTGGCAATTTGTGTGTCTGTCCAGGATTTTAAATGACCTGTAGCTCGCAAACCGTTGCACCTATACACTTGAAATGTGGTACACATATAGTACGTCACGTCTACTATCCGCTTTATGGGTGATGATTGTTTTAGTCTTTTTATCTTTATTTTATTTTATTGTACAATCAAGTCCTATCTGCGCACAGCAGGGCAGCCGTGGGCGGATGCGTATGGTGTATTCACTCGATGTTATCGTGCATTGCGCTGTCAGTGGTATTTTGATAAAAGAATTTGAACAACATATAAGAAGCGTATAAATTATTAAACAGTAAAACATTAACATTTAAGAAGTAAAGTTACATTAAGTACTACTGCTGTGCCTTCGGGTATACCTCATTTTTTGTTTGCCCATTACATGCTTAAATGTATACATTTTTTGGTGCACCTACCCGAGAACACGCGACATATAACCGAGCGTGGGAGAAGCATGGATTTTAAACACGCGTTGAGTTGATGTGCTGGTCTCCCTCGTGAAATAACTGGTAATGTTTGACTAAAATATACAGAGAGTAAAACGACATTAGCTCCTATTTTTTTTTTACGATCTCTGAGATGTTGCTTTTTTCGGTTCAAGGCTTCATAAGCTCTTTTATGTTGTATGGTGTACTTATCCCAAAATGTTGCAAGACTTTCGCCTTGTATGTAGATCGGGGTAATTACATTCATTGCATTCCTAGTCTGAATCACAATGTGATTGTATGGGTGGTTACCTGGCACTGTAGGGTTGCCACCCGTCCTTTAAAATACGGAATCGTGCCGCGTTTGAGAATGAAATTGCGCGTCCCGTTTTGAATCAATATTGGACGGGATTTATCCCGTATTTTTTTTATCATTTTTTTTTTAAAGCAGCGTCTCATGCAAATCATCCCACACGCATTTTATGAAGATGCCTCCTTTCCTACTTTTGATTGGGTAATACTTGATGTCATCGTTAGTTTGATTGGTGTTTTTAACTGTCCAGTGAGTAGGGCGTGTCTTTCAACCGTAAGCAGATTTTTTGCAGTGGTATCGCTGACCTCGACGACGGCGACGTTATACGTCAAAAATAAATTACGATAAATGACGATTTTAGCGATACTTTATTACGACGGCGGCTACATAGACACGATCAAATAAAAACAAAAAAATCAAATAATCATTCTACATTTTCAAAACGTCGAAAAAACGACGGAATGAAAAAAAGGCCCACCCGACGACCCACCCATTCCATTTTTATATATATAGATTGCACATTCAGGACTCGCATGCATTTAAAGGTGCTTTAAAGTTAATGAGTAGACCTCTGAAAATACAATTTTTAGAAGGTCATTGTATGGAGTAACATGACAGTTTTATGTTCTACACAAGAGATCAGATGAGTGTATGTTAGCTTGATGAAAAAATAAACTCTTGTTAGGTGAATATTATACGATAAGATAGCTACTGTATACAAAATAAAGATTAATGCTAAACATTAGTGTTTCATTATATTTATTGCTATGTGTAATTCATAGTCTTTCATTTGCATACAAGACAGTTTCTGTAATGTCTCTGTTAATTAACATTGCTTTAGTTTATAAATGCATATCCATATGAAAGCAGCAGTTGTGCTGTGTTGCCAACTTACTGCTTTAATTTACCTTATACCTATGTTATATTTCCAACTCTGCCAAGTTAAATGTATCTCATCAGTATTATTTTCATGTCACCCTTTATCAGTCATAATTAATATAATTTGGTCAACAGGCTGTATTTTAACATATATAGAGCAGGTGCTACAGGTGGATATAGGTGGATGTAGATATGGTTATTTGTCAGTTTAAGTTTATGTGTATTTTATTATTGTGTTTATTAATTTTGATTTGTCATTATTTTTATGTGGGGGCGGCACGGTGGGGCAGTGGGTAGCGCTGTTGCCTCACAGTTAGGAGACCCGTGTTCGCTTCCTGGGTCCTCCTTGCGTAGAGTTTGCATGTTCTCCCTGTGTCTGCGTGGGTTTCCTCTGGGTACTCCGGTTTCCTCCCACAGTCCAAAGACATGCAGGTTAGGTGCATTGGCAATTCCAAATTGTCCCTAGTGTGTGCTTGGTGTGTGGGTGTGTGTGTGTGTGTGTGTGTGCCCTGCGGTGTGCTGGCACCCTGCCCGGGGTTTGTTTCCTGACTTGTGCCCTGTGTTGGCTGGGATTGGCTCCAGCAGACCCCCGTTACCCTGTAGTTAGGGTATAGCGGGTTGGAGGATGGATGGATTATTTTTGTTTTTATGTTATTTCTGTTAGTTCTACTTATTGATTATTTATGTCCTCTCTCTTTAAATATGCTTCCATTCCTTGTGTTTTATGGGTGTAACCTCAGGAGACGGGGCCACCCTGATGTCTCGGCGGCTGAGTCCTCCTTCCGGCTATTTATTTGCACTTTCTACTGAGATCCAGCAGTCAAGTGTTGAAGTTACTTGGATTTTTTTTTTATGAATTATTGCAGTTTTCTTTGGATTTTGTAATTTTTCAGATTATGGAATCTTGGAATATGCTCTTAGATTATGTTTTGGGTTTGCCTTTAGGTAACTTCTTTTTGCTCTTTTAAGCATTCTTGTTATATTTTTCTTTTTAATAATATATTTTGTATTTCCAGCGGTGGGTTGGCACCCTGCCCGGGATTGGATCCTGCCTTGTGCCCTGTGTTGGCTGGGATTGGCTCCAGCAGACCCCCAAGACCCTGTGTTTGGATTCAGCGGGTTGGAAAATGGATGGATGGATTTTGTATACCTACAGATTTTGTGTTGCAATTTTGTTCATAAGCGAGAGGTTTACATACCCTCTCTGGTATGGCATTTACTTTCATTTTAAACTTTTATGATGGTTACTTGTTCTTGAGGCCTTTTAGACTAAAGCTCACAGTTACCAGTTGAATTGGGGTGAGCCTCTTCTGGGTTGGAATGTGAAGGTTCGGGCCTTCCTTTTGTGGAGCATTTTGGTATCCTCCCATCCATTTTTGCCATACCTGGTGCTCCAGTTCACAACACATAGCAATTTTTAAGGACAGAGATCTTCACGGGTGATTTGTTTTTTGTTTTTTTGTTTTTTTTTTTTTTTTATTAAAGGAAGGTCATCTGATCTATATTAATTAACTCAATGATTTTGTAAAGCACTAAATCCTTCTTTGTTATTTGAGAAAGTCTACTGAGCCCCTAAATCTTTGAAGCACATTTTCTTGTTGTTCTTCTTCTTTTTCTTCTTGCCTGTTATGCCAGTTGACATGTAGGTCAGCTCCTCCACAAGGGTCTGTCTTGGGATAGCTTCCTTATGGTGCTCCAGCTGTAGTTTGAGGTCCTCAGCTGTGCCTCGACAGTTCTGTGACATGTGTTTCAAGGCCTTTCTCTTTTGTGTTTTCCTTCAAGTGTCCACATTTTAGGTTTATAAAATTCAAAATTGTAGAAGATGAAACAGCATTACATATTTTGAGTATTGCCATATCTACAAATAACATTATACATCCATACACAGTATATAATTACATTAAAATTTCTATAATGTTCCACACCAAAAAAGTTTGGTCTTCAATGTTAACCAAATAAAAATATATTTCTAAATAAAGTTTGTTTATAGTACAGATCACGCAGAGAGTCTAGGTCTGAAAGGTTTTAAAACTTCATAAAAACATAACTACAAAGTAATCTAGTCAGTGTATTAAACTTTATAAACAGCATCACACATCCATCCATCCATTTTCCAACCCACTGAATCCGAACACAGGGTCACGGGGGTCTGCTGGAGCCAATCCCAGCCAACACAAGGCACAAGGCAGGGAACCAATCCTGGGCAAGGTGCCAACCCACCGCAGGACACACACAAACACACCCACACACCAAGCACACACTAGGGCCAATTTAGAAACACCAATCCACCTAACCTGCATGTCTTTGGACTGTGGGAGGAAACCGGAGCGCCCGGAGGAAACCCACACAGACACGGGGAGAACATGCAAACTCCACGCAGGGAGGACCCGGGAAGCGAATCCAGGTCTCCTAACTGCGAGGCAGCAGCGCTACCACTGTGCCACCGTGCCGCCCGCATCACACATTTTTTCCAATATTAGATGTACCAAATTGTTGTAAAATCACAGTTTGGAAATCCACATAAATGCCTAGTAAGACTGCCAGTACAGAAGGGATGGGAAGGTGGTGGCAGCTTACCTAGCCATGACGTGCACACTGCCCTGCTCCATTCCCAACACAAACAGTCCAGCTGTTATCACAAAATTAATGAACTAACTTGATTACTTCCATTAATTAGTTTGCTCTAAGATGCCAGAGATCATTAACCTTTGAGATCTGCTGTAGATGTGAGTAAAAGGTACACACATTAACAGTAATTGCATTAAAAGTAATTAAAGGCAAGATCCATTAAACAGTCCCACATGGTAAAAGGGCATCTGCAGTATCTTCTTTATAATGCCTTTTGATTATGAATTGTTAACATCACACTTCCAAATTTATTAAGATGTTTAATTTATTGATTACTAAGACTATGGTTACATTTTTGTCATTTTGTACTTATATGGCGTGTCTAAGGTGATGAGTTGTATCAAGAGGAGTGAGGTCTGGTCGTGTGGAACTGTTTTAGTGTTTCCTTCATCAGACGATGAATATGTTCTTTGTTTTTGCTTAATAAGATGACCACATTGTAGTATGGCACATGTACTTAGCACGGTTTTTTAAAATCAGACCAGCAATTGATATAGCTATCAGCAGATTGTATATCAGGATCAAAATCTGAGAAGTTCTAATTGTTGGCTGATTTGTGCTGTGTATCACCAACTAATACTGATTGTCATTTGTCTTGTATCCAACTAATAGGCTCTTCATCAGTATAACCTCTGTGAAACAGTTATAGTGTAACTGTGCATGGTTAATCCAAATGACTTACAGATGTTTTACTGGTTATATGTTCAAGTGTTCATTACATAACATGCATAAAATTCCTTAAAAGCACACTTCTAATTACTGTATACACTCAGTGCTCTATGTGTTTTAGACAAATGTAATACAGTCAGAGTACAACATAAAATTGATGTACCACAAAAATGCAATGCTTGGTAAAAGAAAGGAAATTACCAAGAAATACAAAGATATTAACATTACATATATAATGCTTACTTTTAAAAATAAATAAATTATATTTTTTTATTTAAAAAGGCAATTTTGAAGACCTATACCAGCATAAGTTAATGGTCCTGGCATTATCATTAATACACAGACTTATCTAGCTAAACACCCTGGTCTTAATTGTGCCATAGGATATTTACTGTTCTGTTTACAGCCTACTAAGCGGGGCCCATTTACGTCTACTATGAAAAGCTTTGGGACAGTTATCCAAAACTGAAAAAGAAATACAATTAATCAGATTGAAAAATGTTGATTCTTTTCTTCCATAGATATTGCGTAAGCCAAGAAAAATGTGTGAAACGTTTAAATTTGGCTAAACAAAAATGTGTGAAACGTTTAAATTTGGCTAAACAATTCAATCAGATCAATATCTGATTGCATTTCTAATGCATGTACATGCCAGGTTTGCCTACAGATAAATATACTGTAATTGTCAAATGTGTAACAGCAACAATACAATCTATAGAATTCAGTGTAAACTGGAGGATACCAAGGAAAGGCACTGACGGTACACACAAGCTAAGTGATGCCAAATATTTAAAATGTATTCTATTACCTCCTGTTATATATAATAAATAGATGTTGAACATATTGCTGTGCAGTTTGAGTATAAATGTATGGCAACAGCAAGAGAAATGTAGAAAGCTCAATCAAAAGGAGTCACACAGGTGTTCTTCCATGTTTGTGAAAAGAATGCACTATGCTCACTTACTCTGAATGTGTTTCAAGTGAAAGATTGGATAAGCTATGCAAGGCCTTGTCATACTAAACCATACTCCATTCTGAAGAAAACAATAAAAATATGCATCACATAACCAGGTGCATTTACTGTATTTCTTTATCTGCAGAAGGTTTTTATCTATAGTCAGTCCCAAATTTTTCCTAGTGCATACAGACATATTGAAAGAGAGAAATCTTTTTTGAGAACAGTTTCATTACACTCAACTGTTATACTCTGCTGTTCACACATCAATGCATTTCTTGAATGTGATCAGGTCCATTCTGCCACATATATCAGTGTATTTACTGAAAGACAGTCCACAACAAATGGATATTTTAAAAAGTAAAAAAAAATGAATTCCTGGATAAAATTTTTAAGTTGACTACTGTCATGTTTATAACTTGCATAATAACTTGCACATACTAACTCACCTGTTATTTTGGTAGGCTGACACTAAGCCATGTTCATTTTCAATAATTACTGTTTATTTTTTGGTACAAAAACAGCTAAGAAGAAAGTGTATTCTCACTGGGCAAAGAAGCTATACAGTGGAACCTCGGTTCACGAATGTCTCGGTACACGTACAAATCGGTTTACAACCAAAAAGTTCGCCAAACTTTTGCATCTGTTCACGACCATACACTCGGTATACGAACAAGCCAGTTTCCCTTTCGGTTTGTACGTGTTCAGTCTCTCCCTGTGCATTTCGCAAGAAAGAGTGAGAGAGCGTGACACACACACACAGGCGGCGCGAGAGAGAGAGACACACACACCAAGCAGCGCGAGAGAGAGAGCTGGACGCATAAGGTAGAGAAGGCAGTTAAAGAATGCACCGGGCTTGATGAATTATGGCCGTGAACCGAGGTTCCACTGTATTATTAACATCACCATTTCCTATGAGACAGGAACAACTGTCATGTTTTGTAAAGAGAGCACCTATGTTTTGGATCAGTGAATTTCTGCTAACAGATTTGCCCTTCTCTTGATTTACTGAGATTGGTGTTTAACTTATATGATAAACTTTATGTATGGTATGTCGTCCAGTATTTAAGACCTCAATTTTTGCCAGGGTTAAGAATTTACCTTTCATTAGGGATGCGTCTATAGAGAACAAATCACTTGTAAGTTATAACTGTTAACAAGAAAATTGTTTGCTTTGATGCATGGAAGAAAAAAACCTGAGTGCTTTATGCATCACATGAGAATATTTATCTGCCTAATCTGCACCATCATTTCTAATTTGTGTGTATAACAAATTAATTCTAATTCTGTACCATATATATATATAATTTTATCTAGGAGCTTTAAATATAAAAAGGAGACCATTCTTCATTTTTCTTATATAACATGCAGGCATATTTTATTTAATTAATTATGGAAGCCAACCAAGGCTTATTATCATTACAGTTATTTAAATAAAAGTGAAGTATAAGTTATGTAAAAGTTTGGGTGAAGCTGTATTATAAATTCATACTAAAGCTGATCTAGGAGTTTATAAAGCTGATATATATACTAATGTGTTACACATTTAGAAGAAGAAAACCTTGTCATGGAAATGGAAGCATAAATAAATGCCATGAAGGTGTAAGGTAGGAAGCACTGGAATTTACCCTGCTAAATGTGCTGCTCCTGCAAAGATGGAATGCTTTCAGTGTCAGCTAAAATGAATTGCCAATGTAAAGATAAGTGATTAGACTGTAAAGTAATGCTTTGCTTGGGGTGACAAAATAAATATTACAATTTATATATTAGTAATAGTGTCACAAGTTCAGCTGTGTAAATGACACTTCTTGACTTGATTCCCAAGATTACTCTTTTAGCTGTAGAATCCTTCTCAGAGTTAGATGATAAATTAAAGTTTCTGCTCATCTATGTCTAAATGCCTTTTGACAAGATGTGTTCTGTTTCAGATTATATTATAAATAATGCAAAGTGGTTCTTTTTCTTGAAAACCAGAAATTTTTGATACATTAATTTTTTAATCTTAATTAATTTATAAAATGTACAATTAGCAATGCCAGTCTTGTTTTTTTATAATTTTAACAAAACGTGTACATTTTTTACTAGGTACTGGAAGAATCCAAATGCCTTGTACGGAGTTTCTTGAAATCCGTGCTGGAAGAAGTAAATGACAAAGAGTGCCAGATGTTGAAACAGCTGTGGGGCTCCTCCAAGGGACTGGATACTCTCTTCAGTTATTTACAGGACAAAATCTACGAAGTGTGAATTCATCAGCCATCATAAAAGAAGAAAAAGGTTTATTTATTAATTTATTATTTTTTTAATTGGCACTTAAGACTTCAAAGGAAAACAAAGGTCATGTTCCTTGAAGGTGTTTCCTCCTGCAGTTATCCAATACAAAGGTGTCTGTGGAGCTGCCAGACCAGTATGGGCTAAATGAAAAGACTCTACAAAGGGATCATCAAATGCAAGCAGCATAAAAGTCTGAAAGATGAGTGGTCCTTTGGTCTTTTGTATTATTGCCAATGATTTCCAAGATCTGCCGCAAAATCCCACGTCTGAAGCCAACATGAGTGGGAAAACTGGCAAAACTCCTTTTAAAATAGTACTGGCATATTTCACTTTAACTTAGCTGTAAATTTGTTATACAAAACTGTAATCATTAGACATTTTGTAAAATATCTTCCTCAATGTGTTTGTTAATATCTAATAGGAGTAGACTTTTTCCATCAGGTTGGATCATTGTGGTATGGAGGAATGATTGGTTATGGAAAACCAACAGATTGCACGATAACATCCCAGGAGATACCTCATCTTGAGAACACATTCCTGAGTGCTGAGTACTTCAGCAGTGAGGGTATATTTGAATAATGTGGGCTCAGTGTAAAAACTAAAGATGTAATTCATTTATTAATTATATACTGGTGTAATTTCTACTACCCATTTATTTATTTTCACTTTTATTTGTTTATTTTTCCATCAAGGTGTGCCTGATCTGATAAACAGTATTTATTTTTGTATATAGGGATGTATGGGTATGCGTTGTTCAAAAAAGAAGCTTTACACAAAATCTGAAAGTGAAATTATATTTTCTCTGCCATAGTAAATGATTCCCTCTTAAAACCTGTCTTGAATAAAGACTCGATTACCACCAGTTATTTTTATTCAAATGTTTTCCTATTAAATTTGTATTTCATATACAGTATATACATTTTGGCACTTCAGAAGCTGGCAGTGGCATGCTGGCTGAAACATAGATAGTGTTCACTGTATTATATGAATACTAGTGATCTAAAAGTGAAAAGAGATTAAGAAAATGGTCTCTTGAACTTGCACGGATTGTGTAAGGATTCTGATACAGATGACAGGCATTCTCATAGTTAATAATGACTTCAGAGGGTGTTTGGATAGCTGATGTTTCACAAACCAAAATGACTTTGGCTTTCAGGTAACTTTACAAATGGATGAAAATAAAGGAAATTATCACTGAATCTGTGCTGGTACACAGAGTTTATGCCTATGGTTATATCCGTTAGAAGCTTAGAAAGAGGCTAGGTGTGCAACTTGATGGACTGTTCAGTACTGGCAGCCAGGGATAGCCCTCTACTATAGTTCATTACGTCACTTACAAATAAACAGGGTATGTGGAGGGGGGCACTGGTTTTGAATGCAGTCATTCTCGTAATGTACTCATGAATGTCAGTAACTCCATATTATTCAAAATGAAAAAGACCATTGCCTTAGAAATATAAATGTGGTTTAATTATAAACAAAAAAAAAAAAACACAGAAATGTATACACAAGGACCAGGAAACACATAATGGATGTTCCTACTTGGCAAGTGCGCTGACTGTGACAGTGAGATCGGTCTTTGCATGGAGGAAAACATATCCAGAATTGAATATTAAACTGCAGACTGTTGTATCTGTCACATATAAAACACATTTAGTACAGCATGGTCTTTGAATAATGGTGGACTCTTGTGGAAGACTCTTTTTTTTTTTAAGTGTTCAGTTCTTTTTTAATTACCCGATACTTTTTTGTGATGAACTGTTTATTAAATATTTGTTAAACATAAATAATTCAACCATAAACGGAATCTTCCTTACAAAAATTTGAAACATAGCATTGGGTAGTGACAGCCAAGCACTTTAAAGAAGCAGGCCATACATATTTAGCTACTAACAATGCTGAAAGTGCTTTTGCCAAACTTAACTCCGTTATGTTAAATACTTTTATTTTAGTAGCTGTTGGATAACATGGACATGGCTTATTTTTTTTACTAGATGAGCCCATTGCCAAGAGGAATAATTAACTGAACAAAATGGATATTTGTGTATTGCCAGTATAGCTTGCCAATTCATCTAAGCTTAAAATCAGATTATTTTCTTGCACATAGTAGATAAAAAAAGTACTTATCGTTATCATTAGAATCAATAACAATGATCCAAAATACTTAGGAGTCTTTGTTGTTTACATTTACATGAATTGAACCCTAAATTTTAAGAAATGCACTAAAACTTTGTGGCCAGTTACTTTCATTATCTTTTATGATATCCCTTAAATTCAGTGTTCTCTTGAAATAGCATCTCTATTATTTGTACACCCATTCATCAATCCATTTTCCACACATATTGAATAAGTGGATTTAAAAAATGGATGTACTGAGTGATGAATCTTTTACAGTTTAATTCTTAAATATAAGAGAAAATTATTACCTTGAGATTTTCATTTGTTTCTTTTTCATGAGATGAACAATATGCAGTGCAATCTAAAGAGTGCTGACTTTACTATGTTTTACACAAGTTGCTAGTAGAATTCTTAAGGCTGTTTTATCAGTTAGCCAAAATAACAATCACCACATTGGTAGGAAACTGTCCTGACTAATATATTCAAAATATACTGTGTATGTTCCATTCCCTCTGCCAAAAGAAATCTGACTATGGCACATTCTTTAACAATGGTGTGCATGTTCATTTGACTTTGGCTTCGACTAGACTAACAGCAGAGCGCTGTGCTGTGTGTTTGAATGACCCGTTAGCCATCACGAATGTGTTGTGCCGTATCTGCTTCTATCCATTGCGGTTACCGCATAATATTCAAACTGCCGTTTTTTTTTTTATTTACTCTCATGTATACACAAGGGTTAACCAAAAAGTAAAGGCATTATATGATTTGTTTTTTTCTTGAATTTTGAAGCTGCAATAAATATAGTAGTGTTTTTTTTTTGTTTGTTTCATAAACAAAAAACTGATTTGTAAGGATTCAGTCCTATATAGGGGTCAAGCATCACATAATATCATTAATGCACATCCTGGCTTTGTTAACCGGTAGTTGAAATAATGCATGCTCACTTCTTCAGTTTTCCAGTAAATTCTTTAATGAAAGCTTTTTATATAAAGGAACTTTGCCGTCACCAAGGAGCTAGGTATACAAGAAGCTAGAAACTCATACAGCCAGCAAAAATAGTGTGCTGATGAAAAAAAGTTTCATGCGTATGCTCATTTTGCCCTGATATAAAGGAGAATGACTCCTGAATGCTTCACAACCAAATTATAATTTCACATCCTGCTTGCATGTCCGAGATCTGAATGGGATAAAATGTTGTTCTATGAATTACTAATACAATAAAACAAATTCTCTGCCTAAAATTTCACATGTGGAGCTTAGACATATTTGCCTGAACATTCATTACTGATAGTTACTTCCATCGTCTTCTAAAGCCAGCTTCTTGAGTCACCCTTCACAGTGGTAGAAGTTCGATTACACAGCTCAACTACATTTAAAATCTTATGTCTTCTGTGTATCAACTGAAGCATCTCAACGTACCAGTTTGGACAATGAAATATTTTATTACTTACCAGCTGAGTTCTAGTTTTCTTCCCACAGAAAACACTAACAGGCTTCAATATATGCTAGCAGTTTTTATGATGCCGGGGCATTAGAGAAACGAAGGATGAAGGAATATCCATCTCAATCAATCAAACTCATTCAATTCTGACAAAATTCAGTGGGGAAACGCCATTCTTGTCTACTGACTTATTAGTCCATAATCATAAGAGGGGCATTCATCACTCAAAATAGATGTGATTAAATGCAAAAAACAATATAAAAGCATACCATCTCCTACAAAATTGTAATATTTTCTGAAGGAAATTTTTTCCAAGCCAGCCCTTTCCTTAAAAATTACTGCTAAAATTATCATGTCTGGAGTTTATTGGGTTTGTGTTAATCAATAAAAAGCATCCAGTGTTTTATAAATAGTGAATTAAAAACAGAAATAGTTGATATCATAGACAACTAGTCCTAAACTTAAAGCTAAAATATAATGACTAGAAATGAGCCAACCCTGCTGAACTCATTCCGCCCTGAGTTCGTCAGAATGGTGAAAATATTCAGGAACTTTCCTGAACCCGATGAAATGCAAATTGAAGTAAATGGGACAGGAGAAATCAAACTAATTGTCAGTGGATTATAATGGTGCAGTGGTTTTTTCAGTGGCCCTGATGCCTAGAGAACCATTCGCCAACTATGCTGGATTGAATATTCTGGCCAGTAATGTGACTTGAGCTGTGAGGAAGCAGTTCTCACCACTGTGCCACCATGCCTCCCAGATATATACAGTTAGGTCCATAAATATTTGGACAGAGACAACTTTTTTCTAATTTTGGTTCTGTACATTACCACAATGAATTTTAAATGAAACAACTCAGATGCAGTTGAAGTGTAGACTTTCAGCTTTAATTCAGTGGGTTGAACAAAACGATTGCATAAAAATGTGAGGCAACTAAAGCATTTTTTACCACAACCCCTTCATTTCAGGGGCTCAAAAGTAATTGGACAAATTAAATAACTGGAAATAAAATGTTCATTTCTAATACTTGGTTGAAAGCCCTTTGCTGGCAATGACAGCCTGAAGTCTTGAACTCATGGACATCACCAGATGCTGGGTTTCCTCCTTTTTAATGCTCTGCCAGGCCTTTACTGCAGCGGCTTTCAGTTGCTATTTGTTTGTGGGCCTTTCTGTCTGAAGTTTAGTCTTCAACAAGTGAAATACATGCTCAATTGGGTTAAGATCAGGTGACTGACTTGGCCATTCAAGAATTTTCCACTTCTTTGCTTTAATAAACTCCTGGGTTGCTTTGGCTGTATGTTTTGGGTCATGGTCCATCTGTATCATGAAACGTATTGCACTGCATTTAGCTGGATTTGAGCAGACAGTATGTCTTTGAACACCTCAGAATTCATTCGGCTGCTTCTGTCCTGTGTCACATCATCAATAAACACTAGTGTCCCGGTGCCACTGGCAGTCATGCACGCCCAAGCCATCACACTGCCTCCACCGTGTTTTACAGATGATGTGGTATGCTTTGGATAATGAGCTGTTCCACTCCTTCTCCATACTTCTTTCTTGCCATCATTCTGGTAGAGGTTGATCTTGGTTTCATCTGTCCAAAGAATGTTTCTCCAGAACTGTGCTGGCTTTTTTAGATGTTCTTTAGCAAAGTCCAATCTAGCCTTTCTATTCTTGAGGCTTATGAGTGGTTTGCACCTTGCAGTGCACCCTCTGTATTTACTTTCATGCAGTCTTCTCTTTATGGTAGACTTGGATATCAATACGCCTACCCCCTGGAGAGTGTTGTTCACTTGGTTGGCTGTTGTGAAGGGGTTTCTCTTCACCATGGAAATGATTCTGCGATCATCCACCACTGTTGTCTTCCGTGGACGACCAGGTCTTTTTGCGTTGCTGAGTTCACCAGTCCTTGCTTTCTTTCTCAGGATGTACCAAACTGTAGATTTTGCCACTCGTAATATTGTAGCAGTTTCTCAGGTGGGTTTTTGTCTGTTTTCGCAGCTTAAGGATGGCTTCTTTTACCTGCATGGAGAACTCCTTTGACCGCATGTTGCCTGTTCACAGCAAAATCTTCCACATGCAAGCACCACACCTCAAATCAACTCCAGGCCTTTTATCTGCTTAATTAATAATGACGTAACGACGGACTTGCCCACACCTGCCCATGAAATAGCCTTTGAAAAGTCAATTGTCCAATTACTTTTGAGCCCCTGGAATGAAGGGATTGTGTTAAAAAAATGCTTTAGTTGCCTCACATTTTTATGCAATCGTTTTGTTCACCCCACTGAATTAAAGCTGAAAATCTGCACTTCAACTGCATCTGAGTTGTTTCATTTAAAATTCATTGTGGTGATGTACAGAACCAAAATTAGAAAAAAGTTGTCTCTGTCCAAATATTTATGGACCTAACTGTAGTTAATAGAATTAAATATCGGAGGCTTAACCCCATCCCCAGATTGGATAGAAGGTACTCACTTCTCTCAAACCAAAAAGTATAGTTTGAATTTTTTTTCCTGACACTTTTACCTGTTCACTGCCACTACTACCAAATAAGGGCAGCACTAAGGCATATGGATTTTTCACTCCTTCCTGTGTGCATCAACTGCACACACATACGAGCCCATCCAAAAAGGCATTACATTTAAGACATGTTTTCCATCTACCATTTCTGTGCATTTTTTGCTTAAATTTATTTGCAAGTTTTGCGGTAATTCTTAGCCCACTATACATCAGCGTTATATACTCAGTTGTGATGTCACGCTGACCTTTCAGAGCACCATGGTGCGCCATTTAAAACAAACTCACCTAAACCTCCCACAGGCCGAATTTTCAGGAAAATATTTGGCAAATGAGGGCACTGGTAAACACAGCATATTTGCAGTGGAAAACACTTGGGCAAATTTTGATGATCAACACTAGTAATGCTGGATGCCAAGTTTACATCGAGTTGACTACCTGTCTGTTTTAGGGTTATCTTTAAGACCTTGCCATCACCTTACTCAGCACTTAATCAAACTTTGTTAAAGGACTTTAGGATAATACCAACTATGAAAGGCACTGTGTAACATTAAGTCGTTTTGATTTCTTATGCTATAATGAAAAGCCATTTATCAAATTGTATTAGACATTCTACCACATAACAGATGCACTTTTTTCCGTATTAAAAAGTCTTCAAAAGTGGTAGTGGCCAGTTGTGTTATAAAGATACCAGAAATCAGGGTTAAGTTGGGTTTCTGATGCATGGTACTGTGATGTTCCAGGGTGACAAACTGGAAATAAGGAGGTTATGCATTTAGGACTGAAACCTGGAAGCTCGTCTTTATGCAAAGAGCTGTGGGAATCTGAAACAAACCCTTGAGCCATATTAGTTGAAGCAGAAACCCTGTCAACCTTTAAGAAATATTTGGAAGAGAAATTGGGAAAGCTTAACTTTAGCTAAGCAAACGGGCTTGATGGACTGAATGGTCTCCGCTCATTTGTCAAACGTCTCACGTTCTTATGTTTTTTTGATGGTTTACTCAACCTAACCCAGGGACTAAACTGGGCCTGGTAATAAGGTTAATTAGATATACTGCAGTTTTACCTGTCATTCAGAGGAAATGGTCACCTTGTTCCACACTAATACGCCATTATGCTGCTCTGTGTATACTAATTAATCAGCAAAACAATCAGGTAAGTGAGGACATGTGAAGTACATGTACTGCATTATAAAATAAGTATGTATTAAATATAAATTATTATGGGTTTAACAGAATAGCAATAGGCAGATAACAGTTATGCAGTTTTGAATATTTTTGTGATCCATTTTCAGATACGATACCGTGATGTCCAAGTGTCTGGGGTACCCATTCCTAATCTTGGGAGGCCACATTAACGGCGGGTTTTTTTTTTTTTGCTCTAACCAAATTTTTAATGATATGCATTAGTTCTGATTTATGGAACATTGATTTTTTATTTAATCTGTCCTACTTTTTTTTAAACAATAACTAACTTAAAAGCCTTAAAAAAACAAATGAATAAAAATGACTGAGAATGTCAGAAATGAATTGTGCAGTAAAAATTATGGCAGCTATTAGCACGGGGAAGAGTAGCATCTGTTTATTATTAATCTGTTGAGACTGCAGGTTGTGGTGATTGTTTCATTAAATGAGAAGTACAGTTAACAACAAGGATTGTCATCACATTTAGAGATTGGTTGGATCAACAGCTTACAGCTACTGCGGTCTTTCAGGATCAGGACTGGATAACCGTGGGGTAACCTGTGGACTAAAAGAAAAATTAGGACAAATTAGAACAAGACTGTCTGTTTTCTATTTAAATTGATCATAATAAGTAGCTTTGTATATACTAAAAACATAAGATTCTAGTAATTTAGAGATTTTGTTTTTAATATTTATTGCTAGAGGTATGGGAATGTGTGCATTGGAATATAAGATTAAAATGCAGAGGGAGGTCTGTCTCGGTGTCCTTACAACTACCAGTATTAAATCTGAGCCAAAAAGGATGTCTTAATGTTACTTTAATTCACTTTTTTTGTATTAGTGCTGTATACATTCCACGGTCTTTTTGTTTATTTTTTGTACATTTATCTTTATTACATTTTAAATAAAAAGCATAATAAGAACAAGCGTTAATAAAAAATACTATTGCCCTTAAATTAGATTTTCAAAAGTTTTCATTATGCCTTCATTCATTTTTCATTTGGGGATTCTTCTTGTTAACACTGTGTGCCACTTAATTTCCCTCCAGTATGTATGCAGTACCTAAGAAGTCCATGAAGACTGGCCTCTTGGCCTTGCCCAATGAAACTGTGGTCATGTCGCTGGCTTGTGTAATGACTAACATGAACACACAATGCATGCTGTGGTGCAGTGTCCTGCCATTGTTGGTAACAGTGATTAGAGGCAGACAAGCTCATTTTGCCTTCAGATGGAAGCATTATTAATGAATTGAAGGCAGTGAAGGAGATGGGAATCACAATTAATATCAGAGCACACCATCTCCTCAGTTGTTTTGGGGTTCACATTTTGTAATTAGAAAATAATATTTGAACTATTCATACACACAATCCAGCTTAATAAAAGGATAAGTGCATGTGTGTCTGTCCAGTTGCTATGTCTCTGCCATTCCAACAGATGGCGCATCACAAGCATTAACACTGCTTTTACAAATCCCATACAAAATGGCATATAACAGAGACATAACTATTCATACACACAATCCAGCTTAATAAAAGGATAAGTGCATGTGTATCTGTCCAGTTGCTATGTCTCTGCCATTCCAACAGATGGCGCATCACAAGCATTAACACTGCTTTTACAAATCCCATACAAAATGGCATATAACAGAGACGTGTGCATTGCACTGTGTACTGCAAACGTTAATGTTGAGGTCGTTTTTACTTGGATTTTAAACTGTCTTAGACGGGTAGCACAGCTAGTATATAAGAAAAAGGCTAATTTAATTTTAAGATAAACTAGCATTTTAGAGGTCTTTTTACTGCATCTTTTGCCATCTGATATTCATACTGGATACCTGGCTCCATTTCCAATGAGTGTTTTTTACATTCAGCACTTTAACGTTTTATCATTAGAAGTGAAAGTGACAAGTCAGTCGTCAGGCTTTTGTTTTTACAAAAGAAAACGGTACTGCTTGCTAGCAACAAGAGGCCATTCAGCTCGTTTAGCTTGTGAGCTTAGTTGCTGTGCAAAGTGCATGTCACATTACGCAACTCCAGTGATTTTTCACTTGGAAGCATTCATTTGCATAGTCTGAGCAAGTCGGAGACAGTCAGTGGTGGGCTCGGCAAATCTGACATGCCCCAGCACCAGAAGTCGTGTAATGTGACATTGGCTTAATGTGAAGCAGCATAGGTGGCGTCAGGTTGACTCTTGAATGAGTTTGTTTTTTGTAAATTCTTATTCTACTAATGTTGTTAAGAGCAGTTATTCTGTTAGGATCATTAGCTACTCCTTCTTGAGCAGTCATATCAACTGAGCCAGTATTTAGTTGTCGGTCTCCTCAGGACTTGGGGAATGCTACGGCTTCTATTAATGATCTTATCAGCAAGTAATGCATTTTAGAGACTGAATGAAAGGTTATTAATTACTTTACAGTCCTGCATCACCCAGAACACCTTCCAGATCACACAAATATGCATATTAGATGTATTGTTTTTTTCACACACGTTGCATGATCAGCAAACACAAAACCATCAATCAATACACAATGACAAACAGTAGAAGAAATTCAGCAAAACAGTTTGAAAGCAACAGAGAAGAGGGGCGTAAAATCACAATGTGAATCTTGAAGAAAATAAAATAAATCCATGTGGGTCTACAATTCTTGAACAGTGTAGATGAACAAAAGATTATGTGCCAGCTCATCAGCAATGCACAGACAAAACTGTCAAGACTACAGTGGTGATTTATGAAGTGACAGACAAAGATCAAACCCTTATATCGATCAGTAATTATAATGTTTTTATCATCCAGTATGAGGCTGGGTACAACATCTGCTAGACGTTGATTAGCCAGTATTTAAAAGGGAATGCAGAAGCATGAGGAGAGAATAAACTAGTAGGTAAAGCCAGTAATAGAGACCGCAATCACTACAATTACAAACTTGAGTTATGAAATAAAATAACCTCCACATCAGCAAGTCTAGCAGTATTTAGCAAAGCTCAAAGAGCTTCAGCCTCAACTTCATTTGTGGAGCTAACAGACATTTTGCACATTTGTTTGGCATAGCATTCTGATGTTTAGGATGCCTGAATCAGAAGATAGGCTGCATCTTGTAATCACAGGGTATGCCACAGTTGTTGGGCATTCAGTTCCTAATAACTTAACCCATGTTGTAAGTAAAACATTTATCACAACCTTTTTGCTGTTTATGGGAGGATTTTCAGTTGAAAGGGTTTATAAGTTGTAAATATTATATTTTTAGAGTGAGAAAAGGACAATGGAAGAGTTGAACAGGAGCTGTAGCAAATGTGGACCATTTTTCATGTAGAGCTTTTACACTTTGCTGAAAAGCCATAGTCGCAAGACTAATATAGGATGTTAGATATTTAGTTGGAGACGCATCACAGTAGGGCAGCGGGATAAAAAAAAGCAGATCCCTTGCTGCAGTGCATCTCACAGGTCTCCATTGATGGAACAACTGAACTGTACCAAAAAGATGGCGGCGTTCTCTGCTCTATGGGAATATGCCACCCGGTACATTCGGCTCACGAGTAATGCCCTGTTTGGTAAATATATATAAGAAAGAAACAGTAGGTGGAAAAAGAGGCATATAAATTCACTTTTTGTCTTTTTTGTATTTACTTTTAGAATGTTATTTTTCTATGCGAAATCTAAAGCATTTTTTCAACACTTTTGTTGTCTTCTCATGCAATAAATTGAAATATTCTCGCAGTTGGTTTCCGAATATCATTTTACATTTTTCAGCTTAACAATATAAATTATTTACTGTCAACATGAATTTGCTTGTTATATTTTTTAGGCAGAATCCTCTTTTCTGTCACATGCAAAGCCACATGCTACATGATTAGAATAAATTTTATGTGTATGAAAAGCAAATGTCTATTTTAATAATACTTTGTAATAATGGATTTAGTTTCTGGAGGTGTATTTTTTAAAGTAGATTTGCTTGAATATGAATTCATTCTTCCCACTCATCATGTTGTTTTTTGTGACATATATTTAGAGAAATAATTTGAATTGCATGCACTGAAATTTGGATATACAGCCTGAATATGAAATGTGACAGCCCTTTAGTATTCACTGTACTTCATATCAGTGCATTTTGTTATGTTTTGGTAAAATGTACCTGTGCAGTTTGACCTTTTGAATATCCCTTTTGTTTGTAGATATATTTAAGACCTTTCTCTGTAAATATATGCATGGGAATTTTAAATATTTATGTTTAGCTTATGCTGAAGTATTTTAATTCCATATTGCATATTAATGTACACTTTAAAAATTACAATTTAATTTAATCATCAATGTTTGATCATATCCTAAGTCGTTCTCCATTGATGTCTTTCATAAATTTAAGTACATGTTGCCCTAAAATGAGAATTTACTTAATGGCAAAAGTAAATTTACAAATGTATTAATATAAGTATTTTTGTAATAGATTTAAATTATACTTTATACAGTTATGTGAAGAATTGTATTATATGTGTATATTTTAAAGGCATGGAAAGGCTATGGAATTTTCTTCCTATTTTTTACTGTTTTATTTTCTAAAGCAATTTTTTCCAAACAGACAAAATGAGAATTGATTAGTTTATTTTTGCTTCTGTTTATCCCTTTTTTTAAATGATCTGAATTTTCACAGAATTTGCTTTGTAAGAGTAATTTGGATTGCACAAATTGTTACTTATGAGACCAGGATTGACAGAGGTACCCATCTGAGATTTTGTTTTTAAGAACTGTTATTTTTCACAGATATTTTTGTGTGTTCTTCTGTAGTTTCTCTTTTATTTGAGATATTTCATCTTTGAAAAAAACAAAAGATCAGCAAATAATCATATGACATACAGTAACTATCAATGATCACTAGTGTTATTTTCTTTCAATGTATACCAGCATACCAAATACATGATATAAAGGAGTAACTCACCCAGCGCCAAACCACTGCCAGTACCCGATCTGCATGGTGCTTGCATGTTCTGTCCATGTTTTAAGCAAGTTTTCCCCAACAGTCTAAAAATGAGTGGTGATGCTAAATTGCATTGCTTTGGGATACACCCTGCAACTAATCCCAGCTCAGTTCAGCATGGCGCCAGTTCCTGTTTACAGCCACATGAAAGCCAAATGCTGTGTCACTGGGTAAAAACAGCAAATATTGATAGGGGTATGCATTTTAAAGCATTTTAAAGCTCCTAAACTTTACACCTAGCACTAGTACATTTTCTTTGGAAAATCCTCTGAGCCTCTAAGAAACAAATCTGAGTAGCCTACAATAAGTTTTAACTCCACTATAAACTCAGGTTAGATAAAAATGGTTACATCATCACCAACATACTGCAATAAGACACAACAGTACATTGTAGGTTTAACTTGGGCTAACCCAATTAGCATTACTTTCCACAAAGGAAAAAGATCATACTATGTAGTGCAACTAAAGCGTATAAAACAGTTTTCAAAGCTAGTCCTTATTTGCAATAAAAAATTGGTACCTAATGTATCATAAATGCCTTATTGTGATAGCATGGCAGATATTTAAACACTTTTGTCTTTGCTGAACCAGTCAGTTATTATCTAACCCACATAGACCTGAACATGGTCACGGGGGGTGCTGGAGCTTATCCCAGCTAGCATGGGGTGCAAGGCATGAACAAACCCCAGAAAGCGTGCCTGTCCATCATAGGGTGAGCACACGAATACACACACAGGCCAATTTCAGCATTGCCAATCCACCTAACCTGCATGTCTTTTGACTGTGGGGAGAACATGCAAACTCCGTGCAGGGAGGATCCGAGACGTAAACCCTGGTCTTCTTACTGCAAGGCCATGCCACTATCATTGCTGAACCAGCACCGTGATATACAGTGTTTAGTCAAGAGTTACTAGAGTGTATAAAGAAAATATTTGTGACATTTTTATAATGTGCAGTATATTGTTGAAAATAAAACAACTCTTTCTTGAAATATTTTACTACAGTGGTTCCTAAATCTTACAGCTGCTTCACAGCTCCAGGGTGCACTCCAGTTTCCTATTATATTCCTTCAAGATGTCTGCCTTATGTTGACTGGGTGGCTTTAGACTGGCATGGTCATACTGTAACTAGTCAGTGTAAACATGCATGTCAGTCTGCTCTGGGTTAGATTTCCAGCCAATCCAGGGCTCGGTTCTTGTCTTGCATTCAGTGTTTCTGCAGTAGACCATGTTAAAATCAGTGTAAGAATGAAGACACAGATGGCTGACTCTTAAATTTGTGGGTGTTTTTTGAAAGAGTGAGAACAGAAATTTAAAAATGGATCCGTCCATCTGTCCGACACTCACTCATGTCGGCTCAGTTTCAAGTCACCAGTCAGCTTAACTTGCACTCCATGTGGAGACTCCACAGAGACAAAGCCTAGTGTCCAGGAGCTGTGAGGGTCATATTTGTATTTTAAGTAATTTAGTCCTTTTATCAAAAGGTAACACTGGGCTTCTTTTTTAAAGGAATTTGTATTGAAGTGCGCCAGACCTCCACTTCTGAGACTATAAATGTTTCCTTGTAATATTTGTTAACAAAGGTAGGTTTTGAGGTCATTTCAGACTTGGTATAGCAAAGACATAATTGATTGCTTGCTTAATTATAGCGCCCTGTGTTATAGTGTCAATGAAATATCAAAATGTTTGGTTAAACTTGGTACTTTTTCTGTCTCACTGTGTATGCACTTTGAAATTACATTTTCTTTAGTAACATCTTTATCTTTTATGGACATTTGACTTTCTTACATGTTTATTGGTGTCGACTCCATATCTGAATGGAAAAGACCCTTATGAAAAGATCAAATATTACTGTGCATGGAGTTTTCTATAGACATCTCAGTAGAGATAACTTGATCCTGACAGACCAATTTTTATTTTTTTCTAATATCCTGAACTGTACTTTATTGTATACAGCACCAGAACCAATGCTTATAGTTTATTACAAAAACATTTCTTTAAAATGATCTTGTCTAATTTGTTGTCATGTCAAAAAAAATTTTTAAATAATTTATTATATCTTATCTGATGTAATTTTCTTACAGAACAAGTCAAGCAAACATGTTATTCTATAAATTATGATTTCTGAGATTGAGTGTGTATATGCAGAAAACCAAAATTAAATTTTAATCTAGCTGAAATGTGTGTGTTTGTACAAAAATGCTTAATTCCTACAATGTTTTCTGTACAGTTAATTTTTGCAGTTTTAACTGTAAATGTGTGTTAGATTTGGAATTAGGAGGCCACTTCAAACGGCGTCCTGCCACCAGACGGTACCTCTGCAGACTGTCCCACCCAATAAGCCTATCACAGTGTCGTTCATACGTTTGTGATATTAAAGCAATCTCTCCTCTGTGATGAACACTGTCTCAATCCATTTGATACAATGTTAGGTGACACTCCTTCAAGTAGTTGATGAACACATTTCTGGGTGCCTTAGAAGTTGTATTTTTCTTGTGTGTTAATAATATGCAGTATTTATACATTGTGAAGAAAGCTGCTTTAAATAAAAGTATATGGAAGTAAAGAAAACAATTTGAATTCGGCTGTGTGTTTTTACTTTTTCCCGTTTTACTGACTTTCTGGACCTCCTAGCATCACCAAGTCCCTAACATGCAATGAAGCAAATTAGTGTAAGTTAAATCATGACCATAATCCAACACCGGTTTGTTTGCCTGTCTTTTGAAATTTTCAGCTTGTTTTGATGTTATTTATTTGTTTTGCACAGTAAGGACCTCTTTTCAGCCCTCAGATCTTACCATATGTGTTTGTCTGCTTGTGTTTAAAAGTCTGGCTTTCTGATTAACTGGAAGAAGTTCCGCAGCATCACCCTGCATCTCTTGCAAGTCGTTGCTGTCTAATTTCTCTCACCTACGAGATGAGAAGGACACCATCTCACAATACAGGGAGCAGGAAATTAATGTGTTTAGAGTTTGTTCAATCTGAAGTGTGCGAAAATATAAAGTAAGTGATTTCATTTCAAGTTATTTGTGGACTCCATATTCTGGGATAGTATTGACGTTGCAATGTTCGTTTAAGGTTAATTTTATTGTAGTGAAAACCTGTTACATTTGAGCATCTGCTTGTGTATTGATGCTAAGAAGGCAGCACGGTGGCTACTGTTATACAAGTTTAAGAGCAGCTAGTGAATGTTAGTTGTGTGTACAATATATGATCTTTGTTAATGTTATTAATTCATTTCAGCTTCATATTTGTTAGATTTAGGTATGTTAATGTGGAAAGTCAATTGTTAAGTTACTGATGTCAATATTCTAAATATAAAAAGTACAATTTTTTCCAGGTATATTGCTGCCATCTACTGGCTATGTAATGCTATTAATTTAGTTCTGTTACATTGATATGCATAATGATTTATCAATGTTCATTTCCTGTCTTTCAGAAAAACCACACATATGCCATACGCTGGCATGCTTATAAAGGAAAAAAAGGATTCCTTTTACCAGTTCTAGTTAAGTATTAACATTATGGTGAAGAAAATAAATGAGTTAATCTGAAAGTTTTCTTATATCTACTTGTCTCTGACCAGACATCTGCAATGCGTTCAACTTCCTTGACTCGGCAGTGCGTTATTGTGAAGGCTGCCCACTGAGCAGTTTACCTTCTTTACAGTTTGGTTGTTTGTTCAGCAATCACACAAAAATGGCCGAAGTGATTTTCACAAAATTTTGAATGTAGGTTGAACTTTAAATATAGGCTATATGGCATGTCAGAAATTCCATTGGGGATGGGGAATGTAACGGAGAAGCAACCCAAAAACTGTATATTATTCCAAAATGGCTGAGACAATCTCGATAGATTTTTGCAAATCTAATAAAGATGAACCAATTATAAAATCCATGCTACATGACATTTCATAAATTTCATCAGGAAGGGTGGTTGTAACGGAGATGGGGGGCACTGCATCACTGTAAAACTGTTGTGACTCAGGAGTCCCAAAAGTACACAAGTCCTAAAAATACTTTCAAAGTTTCCCTCTGGGTGGGGGGGGATACTATCAAAACCCCCTAGTAGAAACACAAAAAGGCCTTGAATATTCTTTATTTTTTATTTATTTTAAAGAAAGGCTTAATATCCATGAAGAGCACAAGACGAACTGCCTGAAAAGACAAGGCAATCCACTGCAAAGTCCCAGTACACAATCCAAATGTGAGTTTATAAACAGAACACAGGTTCAAAAATCCAGAAGTCGTGAAAAGTAAAGTTCTAAAGTTTTGACCATAACCCAGGCAGGGTTCCCCCTCCTTGGGTCCCCGCAGACAGCAGTTCTTTTCCCAGCTGGGTTGACTTTACTGAGGAATCCATTGGAAAATGTGAGTACTTTATATAACTGCTCACCTCGGTAACTAAAAGCCACTGGAATCTTCATCACATTGTGGAGCTTCCTAGTAACAGCGTCAATTTTTAGCTTTCAATCCGGTTAGGACATGTCTTGGCAGCTTAGGCAATCCTCTGGACTTTGGGCGCACTCTCAGGTGGCGAAAAAATAACTTCAAGCCTGCTGAAGGAAATTGGAGCTGGTAGCGCAGGTTCAGAAATAGCTACCTGTGTTAAACTAGATGAATTAAAACATGCCAGTAGCAGCAGTCAGAGATGGTGGGTTGACTATGCCCTTTGCAGGAGGTTCGGAACAGCAAGCGATACATATCAGGGTGATCATAGAAACAGGAGATTGTTCAAATAAGGCAGCATACCTTGGGGTGAGTTGATGAATTGTAGCTGTAGCAAAACCTGGAGTAAAAGGCTGAAAGCATTTAGTAGCAAAAACGGGGGACAGAACTATAAGAGCAGGATTATTTGACTTAGGAGGCTCGATTGTTAAAACAGCATGCCTTAGCTTTGGAAATTCAAAAAAACTCCACAGAAATAACAGGAGTAGACAATTGAAAGCATTCACTAGAAAAAGCCGAGGCCTTGACTTTTATTTTTACCTGTGGCATTCGCACTGCTCTAGCCACAGGCTTGACTGGAGCTGCTGATTTACACTCCGATGAAGTTGCAATGGCGGCAGCCTTAGCTCTTGCAACGGCTGCTTTTCTGTGGCTCTCCTCAGCATGGATAGCACACTGCTCCAAAAGGTGAATAACTTCAGCATCATACTCAAATACTTCATCATCATTTCCTAGATAGTTGTAGTCATCATCCAGATCACAGATACGGGAAAGGAAAAAGTAAGCCTCATAGAGTTTGTCCTGGATTTCCTTAAATGGTTAAGTGTGTGAAGCCGGACGTCTGGAGCCATACCAGTGCAAAATATTTTATTGTATTTGCAAATACAGCTGTCGACTATTGTCAAAGACTCTCTCAAACAAAGTTCCAATACAGAATCCAAAGTTGAGGTCAAGAACAGCATGGGTTTAGAAATCCATAAATCATGAAAAGCAATAAGACACAGCAAGAAACAAATGACACTCCACTCCCTAGCGCAATCGAAATCAACTGCCAGGAAATATGGATAGTGGGGGGGGAGTTCCTGGCGGTGATTAGCAGGTGGCCCCGTCTCTTGTGGAATCACCCATAAAGCACATGAGACATAATCTAAGCATTTACAAACGTGCCCAAAGAAAAATGTACATAATAAACACAAGAAACATTAATACAAAATTAGACAAAACAAACAAGAAACACAAGTTTGACCTTTAGCCAAGGGAGAAGTGTTGGCTGAAACATGACAAAAACGAGTCAAACTTCATTCAGATTTGTATGCTTGTTATTGTTGAACACAAAATCTACACTTTTAAAAGTTTCATTGAAAAATGGGGTTGTTACAGACATTCAATAGAGGGATTAAAAAGAAAACTAGTAGTTTTGCACAACTTACATGCAATTATTTAACAAGCCATTTTATTAATGTGGGATTCAACATCTCATGAAAGCAATACAAAGAAGTAGTGTTAATGATTCCAACCCTGCGATTGTGTAATACAATCCTACACAAAAATAACCAATTTTTGAGTCAGGAGAGCAGAGAAATTGATAGTTATCAGAGGGGTAGTGTAGATGATGGATGGGACACTTGCATTTCAGCCAGCAACGAAAAACACAAATCTTTTCTTTTTTTACCTTAACCCATTATACAGATATTTGCAGGTAATACCCAATATTTTGGCTAGTAAATCACTTTGCCCTTTGTACCGTTTTAAAATTGCATATATTTCCGGAAGATCATGAATAAAATGTATGGCGACCCATCACTCCACTGCAAAGGTGTGCCTACGGTGTTAGAAAAAATATCCCATTTCAGTCTGTCCTATGGAAAATAATTATTATGTACATTTCTTCCAGTACATGACACATTAGTTCACTTTTACCAGTTAAAACTAAAATGAATGAAAACTAACACTTGTCAATTGAAAACTAGAAATAAAAAATTATAGGTAATAGAGAAGGTCTTAAAACTTACCAAATAAATCAAATTTGAAGCAGCAAAGTTATCAGCTTAAGAAATAATATATATTTAAAAAAATACTTTTTAAAAGCCACACTTATATTAAGTTAAAAAGTGTACTAAAAAGTAAAAAATAAGTCTCTCATACATCACTCATAAAATAAAAGGTGGGCACTTTTGCTAAAATTTTAAGAAGTGTTTTTTGAATGTTGATTGATGAAAAGTGCCCACACTACAGGAGAAGGATTGAGGAGCACCTGGACAGTAATAACAGCAGGCAGGTCTGGCAGGGAGTCCAGCAGTTCACCAACTACAGGACCAGCCATGGAGCTGCTGAAGGTGATGCTTCAATGGCAGAGGAGCTGAACCACTTCTTTGCTCACTTTGAGGTGGAACTACCAGAGGCAGCTGTTACACATGCAGCAGCAGCTCACAACAACAACACGACATGAGACGCTCATTCCAGGCTGTCAATCCTAGGAAGGCAGCAGGTCCCGACGGTGTCCCTGGACATGTTGAGGAGCTGTGCAGAGCAGCTGGCTGGAGTCTTTACAAAGATCTTTAACCTGTCACTGTCCCAGGCCTCAGTTCCTCCCTGTCTGAAATCCTCCATCTTACTCCCTTTACCAAAAAATTCACCCATAACCTGCCTGAATGATTATTGGCCAGTAGCGCTCACCCCGGTGTTGATGAAGTGTTTTGAGAGACTGGTCCGGAGTCCTACCATGTCTTTCATCACTCCCACCTTTGATGCACACCAATTTGCTTACAGGTCTAACAGGTCTACTGAGGACACTGTTGCTGCTGCTCTCCATGCTACCCTGTCCCATCTGGAGCACCAGGGGAGCTACGCTCGTCTCCTCTTTGATTTTAGTTTTGCTTTTAACACCATCCTCCCTCACATATTGGTGTGCAACCTGCTAGCCCTGGGACTCCCGTATTCCACCTGTATATGGATTAAAGACTTCCTGACAGACCGCACACAAAGGGTTAGGGTGGACCCTCGCATCTCCTCGGCCATCAGGACCAGCTCTCCTCAGGGCTGTGTGCTAAGCCCGCTGCTCTTCAAGCTGTGCACGCATGACTGCACCCCCACCCACCACAGCAACACCATCGTCAAATTTGCAGACGACACCACTGTAATGGGGCTCATCTCTGGGGAGGATGAGTCTGCCTACAGGGACAAAGTGGAGCGGCTGACAACAACCTGCTCCTGAACACAATTAAGACCAAGGAGCTCGTTGTGGACTTCAGGAAAAAGAAAACAGACCTCAAACCACTCTACATCAGAGGGGACTGTGTGGAGAGGATGTCAGACTTCTGCTTCCTGGGAGTCCACATCATGGAAGACCTGTCCCGGGGTGTGAACACAGCTGAGCTGGCGAAGAAGGCTCAGCAGAGACTTTATTTCTTGAGAGTCCTTAGGAAAAATAACATCTCCCAAAAACTGCTGGTGTCCTTCTATCGCTGCTCTGTTGAGAGTATCCTGTGCTACTGCCTCTGTGTGTGGTTTTCCAGCTCTACAACAGCACAGAGGAAAACACTTCAGTGGATCGTAAAGACTGCCCAGCAGATAATCGGCTGCTCTTTACTCTCTCTGGATGAACTGCACAGCTCTCGCTGCCTCAGGAAAGCAGAAAACATCTTGAAAGACTCCTCACACCCCGCACATGACATGTTCCAACTGTAGCCATCAGGCAAAAAATATAGGAGCATCAAAACAAAGACTAATAGACTGAATAACAGTTTCTACCCTGTTGCTATTAGGGCACTGAATGCCACCTAGTCACCTCCAATTCAGCAGTGCAATAGATGACATCTTGTGCAATAGTGTTCATGTGCAATTAAGATCTTATGTTGAATTATTATGTTCTACCTTATTTCTTCTTATCCTTTCCTATCCTTTTGTAATTATATTTATTTATATATTGATACTGCAGGGACTGCACCTAATTTTGTTGCATTTGTTACAGTGACATGAGATATTCTGATTCTGATAATATAAACGTGGTTTTTAAAAAGTATTTTTTTATATATATATTTTCAACTTTTTAGTCTTGGGTTTGTTTTAGTATAATTTTAAAACTTCCTTTAATATTTCTATCTGTTACTAGCACCATCTATTGGTGAAATCTTTAACTATTCTTCATATGAAAATTTCGTTTCTTAATTAACATGGACTAATTGATCAATTAGTGAAACTGATTTGTGATTCATGTATTGTCATCGGACGTGAGTAAGTGTGCAAAATTTCAAGTCATTTGGACAATAGGAAGTGGGTTAAATATCGATTACAAGATTTGTACCAGAAAATAAACAGGTGACGTTAAAATAAGCGTGGTAATAAAAACACACCTTCCACATTTGAGTCATCCTTGTAATACTGTAAGGAAACTAGAAATAACAGATTCTTGGTCCTATTCTTGCACGGTTGTCATGAGTGGAGTTGGGACAAACCAACACCGAACCCTCGCCAGCCCATTACATTCTGTGTTTATATTTTACATATGGAGAGAAATGTATGCCATGTGGCTGCAGAGTGAAAAGAATTTTGTATTCTTAATAAAAACCTTAGATTTCTCTAAGATTGAAGCCATAGCGTGTTTTGCACATTCACTATTAAAAAAGAAAAGAGAGAGAATGGCAGAGCGTGCGATAGAGCAGACTGAAGCGCCACAAACTAATTTACATTTTTTTTTCTAATTCATGAGGAGTTGTCATGCTGAGGCTTTGGTAATAAAAGAACTGAGCACAATGTTTTTGGATGAGTAAATTCACTGACAGTGATACCAATCACTCTATAAATACACAGGGAGAACTCCATGTAGAGCCCGTCACTGTGAGGAAGGAATGACAGAGCTGTGTTATTACTTGGCCTATGCTAAAATGTCTACATTTACTAAACATCAGCCTGATTAAACTTTGGTGAATTGACATTGTTAAAGTGGCCCTATAATGTGTGTGTGTGTGTTTGCCGCACATTGGACTGGTTCCCTGTCCAGGGATTGTCCCTGCCTTGCGGATTAGGAAGATGGATGGATGGATGCCTATAACGCCTGTTCAGCGCTTGTCTCTTGATTGAATATTGCACGTCTGCTCAGTTTTCTCACTTGATGAACCACATGCCTGCATCATCAATCAAGCAGCAGCAAGCAGCATCTTGTGCAAAGTAAAGAAATAAGCTACCAACCAATGAAAGAATGTACGTGATAATGTGATATTTTTTAGTTATTGTCCAGTTGTCCTCAGAACAGAGATAGAAATTCACGTCTGGACATCAACATTCAATGTTAATACAGTAATCCCTCCTCCATCGCGGGGGTTGCGTTCCAGAGCCACCCGCGAAATAAGAAAATCCGCGAAGTAGAAACCATATGTTTATATGGTTATTTTTATATTGTCATGCTTGGGTCACAGATTTGCGCAGAAACACAGGAGGTTGTAGAGAGACAGGAACGTTATTCAAACACTGCAAACAAACATTTGTCTCTTTTTCAAAAGTTTAAACTGTGCTCCATGACAAGACAGAGATGACAGTTCAGTCTCACAATTAAAAGAATGCAAACATATCTTCCTCTTCAAAGGAGTGCTTGTCAGGAGCACAGAATGTCACAGAGATAGAGAAAAGCAAACAAATCAATAGGGCTGTTTGCTTTTAAGTATGCGAAGCACCGCGGCACAAAGCTGTTGAAGGCGGCAGCTCACACCCCCTCCGTCAGGAGCAGACAGAGAGAGAGAGAGAGAGACAGAGTTTGTTTTTCAATCAACAATCAATACGTGCCCTTCGAGCTTTTAAGTATGCGAAGCACCGTGCAGCATGTTGTTTCAGGAAGCAGCTGCACAAAAGATAGCAACGTGAAGATAATCTTTCAGCATTTTTAGACGAGCGTCCGTATCGTCTAGGTGTGCGAACAGCCCCCCTGCTCAATTCCCATACGTCAGGATCAGAGAAAGTCAGCGCAAGAGAGAGAGAAAAGTAAGCAATCTAGCTTCTCAGCCATCTGCCAATAGCGTCCCTTGTATGAAATCAACTGGGCAAACCAACTGAGGAAGCATGTACCAGAAATTAAAAGACCCATTGTCTGCAGAAATCCACGAACCAGCAAAAAATCCGCGATATATATTTAAATATGCTTACATATAAAATCCGCGATGGAGTGAAGCCGCGAAAGGCGAAGCGCGATATAGTGAGGGATCACTGTAATGGCACTCGGCGATGACTTGAGGTGAAGAAGACAAACTTAGTAAAGTGAAATGCACAGCCGGTCTCCTTTGAAAATGGCCAAGTCTCGCAATGATGGTTTTCTTTTTGCTTTTTTCCTTCTTAAAATGACATGGATACATTGTTTTACATTTTTGGCTTAAAAATTGACATATTCTGTACGTTTTAAGGGTTTTCTTTACAATAGGATCTTGGTATCGATAAACTCCATTATAAAAGGTAAGAGCAGGGTACTTATTTTTTAAAATATATAGAATATGTTTCACTTTAAATTGCAATTTAATGTGGCAAACTAATATATACTATGATTGTGAAGAACTCACTTTGACTGGAAATTATCAAACTTATTCTTTGAAAGTGTCTCTCTTTGTACGCTGGTACATCCCACGGTCAAACATGTTCACCATGCAGCTTACTAAGACAAAGAAGGATCAGAAATTCCCTGTAAAGGGCAAACCTAAAAGCCTCCAACCGTAACGGGCAACTATGGGCAGATGACCGGCTAAAATTCAATTGAGAGTAGTGTTCTTCAATTTTTATGGGCTTACAGCACTTGCCCAAGTTCTCTACTGTAAAGCCATATCAAAAACAGTTAAACCCCACATGATTTATCCACAGGTCAAATTTTGTTGGAACAAAGTGCTTGGCACTGAAAAAATAATTTGTTATAACGAGGATTTTGTTGTAATGGAATTGAAACAATATGTGGTCTTTTGGCACGTACGGTTAACAAAGGTAACTGAAGAATGCTGAACTTGATAGCACCATCTATTTTCTTCTTGCTAGCATCAATGGCAGTGAGAAGTTCAAACTTTTTCTGTAAAGTAAATTGCTTTAGTTACATAAACAGTGCCCCTTGGTGGTGTTAGCACACTCAGTATTATTAGACTTCGCAGTCTTGGGGCAAGTGGGGTCAGGAGCACACACCCTGTTAGTTACCAAAATGGTGCCCTTTGATGTCTATAACATGGAATTTCCAGAGCAAGTGCCACTTGAGTTGCATAAACAGCACATGCCCCTTAACTTTCAAGAATGCCACCCCTCCTGGTGATGTCACCTAATGGATAGACCGTCTGTCCTGCTGCTGTTTGTTTTGGGTTTTTTTTAAACTGGAAGAATTTTACATAAAAAGATCATGATAAAAAGTCAATGGAAATGAAGGTCACATTTGTAAATAAGAATCATTGGATGCCTAAATTTATAAACACTTAATTCAAAGATACATTCAAATGCAAAAGATTTTTGTTTTAAATAAAGATTTTGTTAAATTGGAAGAATCCTATCTCTCCTCTAATAAGTCAGTGGGAAACTGATGTTTTATATCATTTGAAATTGGAAAAAATCAAATTCTCAGTTAGGGGATCTGTACAGAATTTTTTCAAAACCTGGCAGGATTTAATCAATAATATTTTTAGAATAAGAAGAAATAATTATTTCCGCATTTCTTTTCCTTCTCCATTTATCTTTTTTTGCCCTATTAAACTCAATAATTTAGGCATGTGTACAAGCCTTAAGTATTACTCCTTTGGCCATGCTCTCCTTCTCAGGGGTAGGGTTTGATTTGCTTTCAATCCTATTTTTCATAAAAATTGATCTATATGTACGGAATGATTACAATAAAATTAATAAAAAAATAAAGATTGAACTGTGGAGATGTTCATAAGGTAAAATCTCAGCAAATTAATGAAACACATTGGAAACTTTCTGAGTAGCATAAACACAAGGGAAGTTCAGCAGTCAGCACTTTTGAATGTGATCTACCTCGAGAAACCCTGAAATAAGCAACAGAGTTGAGCAGCTGAGAACTTCCAGAGCTCTGCAAGTACAGGTGAGGTCAAATTTGATTGACAGTTGTGCCACCCCTAGATACACCCAGAATGCCACCGGTCTGCAGTAACCCTTCTCAAGCTCTGCAGCTGCATGAGTGTGACAAATGTCAAGTAAACCATGTGACATAAACATTCAGTCTAATTGGCTGTTTAGCAGAACTTGTAAATCATGATATTTGGGACCAAGTACAGTTTTGCTGCAACTTTGTTGTAATACATTTTTCTGATAAAACAGACTTCACTGTAATGAGGTTTTTTAAATAGATAGATAGACAGATAGATACTTTAAATACTAGTTCTATAGAAAATTGGCCAGGACAAAAAAACAAACAAACAAGGACTTTGTTAAATGGAGTTTGTTGTAATGGAATTTGAACATTGAGCACACATTAAAACTGAGTAATATAAATTTGATTAACAAAATTATGGCAATAAAAGTCTATTAACATTTATGGTTGGCAGACAACAGAAGAGAGAAAAGCAGACACTCCAGTGAGCAGCATTTCTAAAGGATATAAACCTCTGGGAGTCCACATCAGTTTGAACAGTTTTGGTGAACTAGACCTCTTGAGCATTCTACATTATTATATTATACAAGGATGTGCTGGCTAGTCTAATGAGAACAATAATTTCTTGCTCCAGATACAGTCATATGAAAAGGTTTGGGAACCCCTCTCAGCCTGCATAATAATTTACTCTCCTTTCAACAAAAAAGATAACAGTGGTATGTCTTTCATTTCCTAGGTACATCTGAGTACTGGGGTGATTTCTGAACAAAGATTTTTAGTGAAGCAGTATTTAGTTGTATGAAATTAAATCAAATGCGAGAAACTGACTGTGCAAAAATTTGGGTCCCCTTGCAATTTTGCTGATTTGAATGCATGTAACTGCTCAATACTGATTACTTGCAATAGCAAATTGTTTGGATTAGCTCGTTAAGCCTTAAACTTCATAGACAGGTGTGTCCATTCGTGAGAAAAGGTATTTAAGGTGGTCAATTGCAAGTTGTGCTTCTCTTTGACTCTCCTCTGAAGAGTGACAGCATGGGATCCTCAAAGCAACTCTCAAAAGATTAGAAAACAAAGATTGTTCAGTCTCATGGTTTAGGGAAAGGCTACAAAAAGCTATCTCAGAGGTTTAAACTGTCAGTTTCAACTGTAAGGAATGGAATCAGGAAATGGAAGGCCACAGGCACAGTTGTTGTTAAACCCAGGTCTGGCAGGCCAAGAAAAATACAGAAGCGGCATATGTGCAGGATTGTGAGAATGGTTACAGACAACCCACAGATCACCTCCAAAGACCTACAAGAACATCTTGCTGCAGATGGTGTATCTGTACATCGTTCTACAATTCAGCACAATTTGCACAAAGGACATCTGTATGGCAGGGTGATGAGAAAGAAGCCCTTTCTGCACTCACGCCACAAACACAGTCGCTTGTTTTATTCAAATGATCATTTAGACAAGCCAGATTCATTTTGGAACAAAGTGCTTTGGACTGATGAGACAAAAATTTAGTTATTTGGTCATAACAAAAAGCACTTTGCATGAAGGAAGAAGAAAAACACCTGCTACCTACTGTCAAATTTGGTGGAGGTTCCATCATGCTATGGAGCTGTGTGGCTAGTTCAGGGAATGGGGCCCTTGTTAAAGTCGAGGGTCAAATGAATTCAACCCAATGTCAACAAATTCTTCAGGATAATGTTCAAGCATCAGTCACAAAGTAGAAGTTACGCAGGGGTTGGATATTCCAACAAGACAATGACCCAAAACACAGTTCGAAATCTACAAAGGCATTCATGCAGAGGGAGAAGTACAATGTTCTGGAATGGCTGTCACAGTCCCCTGACTTGAATATCATTGAAAATCTATGGGATGATTTGAAGCAGGCTGTCCATGCTCGGCAGCCATCAAATTTAACTGAACTGGAGAGATGTTGTATGGAAGTGGTCAAAAATACCCCCATCCAGAATCCAGACACTCATCAAAGGCTATAGGAGGTGTCTAGAGGCTGTTATATTTGCAAAAGGAGGCTCAACTAAGTATTGATTTAATATCTCTGTTGGGGTGCCCAAATTTATGCACCTGTCTAATTTTGTTATGATGCATAATGCATATTTTCTGTGAATCCAATAAACTTAATGTCACTGCTGAAATACTACTGTTTCCATAAGGCATGTCATATATTAAAAGGAAGTTGCTACTTAGCCAATGATAAATAAAAATCCAAAGATTTAAGAGAGGTTCCCAAACTTTTTCATATGACTGTATCTCAGGAACCAACTTAGCACATAGCAACGACACAGAGTGGCACAGCAGGATACCAAGAAGAACAACGGACTAGAGAAGAGTCAGTAATAGCTCGTGACAAGGTACATGTTTGTGTTTTTGTGTAAATGACTAACAAACAGAGATGCAGTATGAACAACTAATCAGCAGCACTAAGCAGGGTATGGCAGAATTAAGTAAAGAGTCTTCAGAATCCAAATAGGCCAATCACATTACAGCTTTGAGGTCCTGTAGCTGAAGTAGTAAAAACAGCATGAAGATCATAATATGCACTCTGGAATGCATTCATAAGTTCATTAGTTCATTCATAAGGCCATTTACAGCTTTATATGTAAGAAGATGGAAAACTTTTGGAAAGACTTCAGAACAGGAGTTATGTGGTTGTATTGTCTAGTTTTTGTATCAATTTTAGTATCGGACAACAATTAGAATGATTTAAACATTTTACAGTAGTCAGTTTTTGTCCAAAAATAACTGGATGAGTCAGTCTATCCATATCATCTATAACAGTGGTTGGCTAACCGGGGTAAATTACCCCAAATAGGGTAAAAACAAAAATCTCGGGGGTAACGGTGACTCATTTAACCTAAATAAAAATTATATACATTATGAAAAATTAAATATGTAAAAACATTATTTTAGTAATTTAAACTTCTACACGACAGCTGAAACTAGCTTAGTACAGTCATCCCTTACAGCACGGCACCAGCATACACGTATGCTACATTTGCGTATTCTGGCGTCCGATTTTGTAACTGCGTATGGGAGTGTAGCGAGGTGTTCGAGTACTGATATGGTCACACGTGTTGCTGATATACGTACACCATTCTAACCTAGTTGTTTTGCACACCTATGTAATATTTGTGGTTAAAATTTTGACGAGCAAGGTAACAATGTTTTATTAACAAAAGTTAAACTATTAATAAATGAAAAGGCCTTAATTTAACCGATGTAGGCTCAACAGATAACCATGGATGATTTTTACCTTTCAGATGGCTTCAAATAGGAAGAGAGTATACCATGAAGAGTTCTTCAGTTATGGGGTCACACAAATAGAAGACAAGGAAATAATGAAACCACAGTGTGTTGTATGTTTGAAAGTACTCACTGCAGAATCTTTCAAAAAGAGTCTGTTAAAGAAGCACTTGGATAATTTACATTCACATCTATCTTTCAAGCCGCTGGAATATTTTGTAAATTTAGAAAAGTCTGCCAAAAGACAAAGACTGGACAGCAACTTGAGAGGCACATTCGATCAATGCGAGGCAGCAAAGGCTAGCTTTGAAGTAGCCTGGTTGATTGCTCGAAACAAGAAACCACATACAATTGGTCAGGAATTCATTAAACCAGCAGTTTTGAAAATGGCAGAGAGCAAGTGTGGTCAGAAAGATACCGTGAAACTGAATTCAGTGCCCTTGTCTGCAAAAGTAGTAAACGAAAGAATTTCTATTTTAGCAAGAAATGTGAGGGAACAAGTTATTTCTTCAATAAAAGAGTAAATATTTTGCTATTCAGCTTGATGAAACTACAGATGTCAGTAACAATGCACAGCTAATGGTATATATTCGCTACAAAAGTACACATACAATTGAAGAGGAATTGTTGTTTTATTCCCCTCTCGAATTGAGATCACGTGGTATTGATGTCTTTAATAAGGTGAATGAATATTTTAATACTCCAAGCATTGCAGTGACTGTTGATGGAGCTCCAGCTATGTTGGGTAATCTTAATGGTTTTTTGGCTTTGGTGAAAAGTAATAATCCAGAAATTGAAATTACTCACTGTATGATCCATCGCCAAGCACTTCTTGTTAAGCATTTGGAACCTGTACTGGAAACCGTCATGCATGACGTTATTAAGGTCGTTAATTTTGTCAAACAACATACACTTAACACGCGCCTATTTCGTGAATTATGTGAAGATGGTGAGGCTGAATATACAGACCTACTTTACCACACAGAAGTAAGATGGCTTTCTCGTGGGAATGTTTTGAATCGAGTGTGGGCTTTGAAAACTGAACTTGAAATTTTCCTCACTGATCAAAAGCATATTCTTGCAGACAAGTTCACAAACACCTCATGGGTTGCACATCTTGCATATTTAACAGACGTTTTTGAAATGTGAATGCACTGAACAAAGAATTGCAGGGAAAAAATATCAACATCATTTCAGCCAGAGAAAAGATATCAGCGTTTGGATCAAAGCTTCTATATTGGAGACAGAAAATGCAAGGGAACAAGATAGCTGCATTTCCAAAGTTAGCTCTGTTTTTGGAAGATTCTGAAAACATTACTTTTGATGACATCAAAGATGCAGTTATAAGACATCTTACAAAACTCAGAGAGTGGTTCTCAAATTATTTTCCTGATTTTGATTTAAATACTATCAGTTGTGTTGTTGATCCCTTTAAATGTGAAATAGCTGAAATACCAGAAGAACCTCAAGGACTGGCAGAGGCAATTCTTGAACTTCGATCCAATAATGAAGCGCGTATTGAATTTGAGAATAAAACCAGTCTGTCATCTTTTTGGATGACAGCTGCTGCAAAAGCTTTCAATATCGCACATGAAGAGGCGGTCAAAAGGTTGTTGCCTTTCACAACAACTTATCTTAGCGAACAAGGGTTTTCCACATTAATGAATTTTAAAACAAAGCAAAGAAATCGTCTGAATTGCGAAAACGATATTCAAATCGCGCTTACCTCCAAAACTCCCAATTTTGATCTCATTGTTTCAGAAATTAAACAATATCATTTCTCAAAATGTGTGTGAATTGCATTTTTTTGTTCACTACCTTGTTTTGTTTATTTTGTTACTTATTAAATATTTTGTTTATTTTCACTTTAGCAGAGAGTTCTTTTTTATATTTATTTACATTATTTATCCTTTAATATTAGGTTAGGTTAGGTTTAGGTTAGGTTTCTTTATTTAGTCATGTTTACACAGGAAAACATGAAATTTGCCTTCTCAGTTGCATCTAATAACAGGTAACAGACAGAATGAAATAAAACAGACAAATAGAAATAAGAAAGGTTAAGGTAAGGCAGTTAGATAAAACATATTTATACCAAAAAAAAAAGGTAACAGGATATATATCAAAACCTTAAACATTATCTCCGATATTTCTTATTGAAAAGTCGTATGGCACTAGGAAGAAAGGAGTTTCTGGAGCGATTTGTGTGGGTTTTCAAAGCAACTATCCTTCCTGATTTACTGAAGTTTAGTTCTACATGTAATGGATGTCTGTCATCAGTTGAGATGATTTCCAGTTTCTTTAGCATTGCCCTCTGACACACACTAGTCAAATCATCTACATCAGCCCCAATAACTTTAGCTGCATACTTCGTAATCTGCTGGAGCTTTTTTGAGTTTTGGTTTGTCAGACTATTAAAGCAGGCAATGAAACTGAAAGTGATCACGGACTGGATCATACTACGATAGAAGGACAACATGAGGTCCTTGTCTACTTTAAATAGTTTGATTTTATGGAGGAGAAATAAGCACTGGTTGCATTTAGAAAATTATAATAATAATAATATAAACTAATATTTCATATTAGTGCAATAAAATATTTTGATTTTGAACAGATTTTGATTTTTTTCTCTTTCAAATCCCAGGGGTAATGTTAGAAAAACCGCATAAATTTTGGGGTAACGGCTAAAAAAGTTTGCCGACCCCTGGTCTATAATTAGAAAATATATTTTTAAGCTGCAGAAGGCACATTTTAGATACTATTTAATGTCTGTCTTAAAAGACTGACTGGCATCAAAGCATCATTGGTGCTCTTTCAGTAATGTTTAAACTTACTGTGTTATAATGTTAACAGGACCGTGTCACTCTCTGTATCATTCCCAGTGATCGATAGCATTTCTGTTTTTTCTCTTTGTCAAATTATTTATCATACATCCTGTCCTTGTTGACACAAGTAATGAGGGAGGCATTTACAGAAGTATGAGTGAATGATACAGCTGAGATCTTCTACAGACAAGTGAAAAAGATCAGTTTTCTAATTATATCTGTGAGCAGTGAAAACAGTAATGGTTTGAGTGCTGAGCCCTGAGAGGCACCATATCTAACCTGAGAATGTACTGATGGAGTTCTGCCATCACATTTCCGTACATACTGAAATCAGTGTGATAAGTATGAAGTAAACCAAGGCAGGACGGTGCCTGTGGGCTCAACGTAATATCAAGCCTATGTGACATCGTAAAGTGGTCAGTGGTGTCAGGGCTTCACCTACATTTAACCACATGACTGTAGTGTTTCCTTCATCAGAAGATTAAAATGTCATTGTCAATACAAGTTAGTGACGAGCCTGTATTGTGACAAATGTAAAAGCCATGGAAGTTGTAATGAGTAAGGGAGTGCGACACTCCAGGTCGGCTCCATGCTCCCTAATATGTTCGGAAGCCTCTTGAACCCAAACCGTTGATAGCCATGTACCGAGATGAGCCAGGCGGATGAGGACACACATGCAGCAAGGGGTAGGTGCAAAAAGTGATCTGTGCTTTCACTAAAATAAAAAAACAGTGTTCAAATAAATAGAACAGTGCATTTCAATGTCTTCAATAAATAAATAATCCAGTACAAACTATGACAGTTGTGGAGGTTAAAAATTCCATAAATAATTAAATGCGAGGTAAAAATCCTAGAGACCGTTCCTTTAGAAATAAATCATGAGCCTGAATGCTTCCATCCAACAGCCGATGTCTCCTGGCTTACCCTCTACGGATCCCGTAACACGAGGACACATCCTACCGTCATTCCATGGCTCATGGAGTGCCAAGCCAAGCCCCACACATCCCCCACTGGCAGTCCCTCGGTGTCTGTGAGAGACACCACACATTGGCTCGCTCCTACTCCCAAGGCAGTCGCTCAGTAGTAGTGCCCCTTACTCCGCCTCAGGCTCCTGCAGCCCTAAGGCTCACACACAACCACCGACCTCTGTCCTCTCAAGCATGGCTCTCTCCCTGCTGTCTCTCTTCCTTTTCGTTCATCTCCTTTTAACCTCTGTTCTGTCTTTCTGATCTTTTTCTCTTTTCTTTTCAGTTCTTTTTCCCCTCTACCATGCAGGCTTCTCTTACTGGCTTGCCTAACTGGGCACAGGCGTGACTAACTGCTGCCTCCGAAGGGAGAATGAGGCCACTGACTGACACTCGCATTTGTATGTGTGTGCATGTTCAGCCAGGCACCTCAACCATCCCTGGAGCAAAGCACACTCGCTTATATCGGCACCCAATTGGAGCCTGCACTTCCCAAGCTGTGACTGCATCCATCCATCCATTATCCAACCTGCTATATCCTAACTGCGGGGTCACGGGGGTCTGCTGGAGCCAATCCCAACCAACAAATCCCTGGGCAGGGTGCCAGCCCACCAGAGGGCACACACACGCACACCAAGCACACACTGGGGACAATTTAGGGTCTCCAATGCACCTAACCTACATGTCTTTGGAGTACCTGGAGGAAACCCATGCAGACAAGGGGAGAACATGCAAACTCCACGCAGGGAGGACCTGGGAAGTGAACCCGGGTCTGCTAACTGCTACCACTGCGCCACCGTGCCACCCCACTGTGACTGCAATATTTATTTAAAACTTGCACAACGTCGCGGAGCACTTATCACAGAGAGACACCTGTTGTATCCATTGTAGAAGCACTGGAAAGACTGCTGTCTCTTAACATAGCTTCAAGCAGACCATAAAGTACAAAATGATTTTATCATAATTTACAGAAAGTCCTTCAATTTCTGCACATTTCATGTATTGTAGATCTAATTTTAAATGGATAAATTTGCCATTTTTGCCCAGCAGTCTACATTCAATAACTCATAATGACAAAGTGAAAACATTTTTCAGAAAGGTTTCTACATTTGTTAAAAATCAAAAGCTGAAATCTGCCATTCATATAAGTATTCAGATACATAGATAGCTACCTGAGCATCACCAGTGGGCTCCATGGACTTCACCTGGAAACGTTTTTTGAAAAACAGTTGAACTTTTCACCAAATAACTTTCAGTTTTCTCTCTGAAACTCAGCTAATTCTTTCCTCATAGGCAGCGTTAAGATGACAAGTGCATTGTGACTTTGTCACGCCTGGACAAACTGGTGAGGAAGGCAGGCTCTATTGTTGGCATGCAGCTGGACAGCTTGACATCTGTGGCAGAGCGAAGGGCGCTCAGCAGGCTCCTGTCAATCATGGAGAATCCACTGCATCCACTTAATAGTATCATCTCCAGACAGAGGAGCAGCTTCAGCGACAGACTGCAGTCACTGTCCTGCTCCACTGACAGATTGAGGAGATCATTCCTCCCCCACACTATGCGACTCTTCAGTTCCACCCGGGGGGGTAAACGTTAACATTTAACATTATACAAAGTTATTGTCTGTCTGTATGCCTGCATTTTTATCACTCTTTAATTTAATATTGTTTTTGATCAATATGCTGCTGCTGGAGAATGTGAATTTCCCATTGGGATTAATAAAGTATCTATCTATCTATCTATCTATCTATCTATCTATCTATCTATCTATCTGTCTATGGGTTCATAAAGAAATTGTGGCATGCATGCTACATCACTTTAACAAGCCTTTTTTTTTACAGAAAAATGAGAACAAATAGTCCTGTAATATAACTGATTGGATATCATTACAACACAAAATTGTGTAAAGACAATTTAAGTGTCATATCAAAATAAAGCTATTCTACCAAAGATTATTATTATTCTGTTAGTGGAGCAGGAAAGTGAAAGCAGTCTGTCGCTGACGCTGCTCCTCTGTCTGGAGATGACACTGTTTAGTGGATGCAGTGGATTCTCTATAATTGACAGGAGTCTGCTCAGTGCCCATCGCTCTGCCACAGATGTCAAACTGTCCAGCTCCATGCCAACAATAGAGCCTGCCTTCCTCACCAGTTTGTCCAGGCGTGAGGCGTCCTTCTTCTTTATGCTGCCTCCCCAGCACACCACTGCGTAGAAGAGGGCGCTCACCACAACCATCTGATAGAACATCTGCAGATGTTGAAGGACGCCAGCCTTCTAAGGAAGTATAGTCGGCTCTGTATGCTGTGCCAGAGCAACTGCAGGTAATCACAGTCAGTTGAGGAGAAAGTCTCAAATGTAAATACTGTAAATACTGTTAACATTACTGTTAATACTCATGTTTAAGTTCTCCCACAGATAAGTCGGGGCTTGATTTTACAATATAATTACCAGTATTTTATAATGTCGGTCAAATAAGTCAAATGTGGAAAACTCACACTATTGGTCCAAGAGATTATGACATGCTAACGCCCAACGGAGAGAGTAACCACGGAGCACACTGTCGTTTTTTTTTCTATGTGTTGTGCCTTCGTGACCACACAGTAATACCCGAACTATTCCAAAGCGACGTTTGCACTGTTTTGTGTGTCTCACACCCTCATACAGCTTTATCGTAAGAGCTTCCCTTATCTACAATGGAGCGTTCGATCAGAAGAAAATATGAAGCTGGTTTTAAATTGAAAGTCGTTGAAGTGGCGAAAGAAATTGGTAACTGTGCTGCTGCAACAAAATTCAATGTGTCTAAGAAACTGATGTGAGATTGGAGGAAGCAAGATGTAAAAAAAAAAAAAATTAAGTTGTATTTTTGAATGGGTGTATAAGTTGGGCTCTGATTTTATCATCGATTTTTTGGGTTTCAAGACCCGACTTATACACGAGTATGTACAGTAGGTTGGAAAATCCGCTCATTAGATGGGAAACACGAGAAGCGCATCCTTGTCACAACTAAACTTGCTAAACCTGTGGAACCGCTGGGCAGATCTGCTCCATTTGTACTCCCACCTACAAGCCTGTTGCTACCAGGATGGTGAGGAAGTGGACTCTGGAGAATGGAATTGTCTCTGAGTGACTGCTTCCAAAGGACAGACTGAGAAATGATGTGCGAGTCACATGGGAATGATATTGAAACACTCAGCCACGTACTGCATCACAGACTATATTAACTACTGCGTCTTCACTGTTGAACTCTCGGTGCACAGCTTTCCAAACTACAAACCCAGGATTACTAAGGAGCTAAAAAGTCCATTGAATGAGAAGAAGAGAGCATTCAAATACAGTGATAACGAGGCACTAAATGGCGTTCAGCAAGTGCTGAAGAAAAAAATGAGTGAACGTAAGGAGCTTATGGAACTGAAATAGAAAACAAACTCACGCAGAATAACATGAAGGATGTTTGGAATGGGCTAGGAATAATTAACGGGCTTGTGGAATCCAGGCCTCAGGACAAAGTGGAAGGTAGACAAACTCACCATCCTGGACCAGGTTTTAACATATTTTCCCTCCTTCCAGCACCCACCACCACCTCATCTCTACTTCTACAACAACTCATTCCACTTCAGCTGGTATGGTTAGTGATGAGTCCCCCCATCACATTCAGTATGGGATGACCAAATGATGAGACAACTGGGAAGATGCCACACAGGAAAAGCTGTGGGACCAGATGGAGTCAGTCTTCAAGGTCTTAAGGCCTGTGCTGACCAACTTTGTGGTGTCCTCTGTCACCTGTTCAGTCTGTCCCTAGGGCTTCAGAAAGTGCTGCTGCTGTGGAAAATATCCTGCATTGTTCCAATTCCAAGAAGGTGAACAGGGCCAGTGGCATTTCAGAAAGCATTTGATAAGGTGCCACATGAGAGGTTGGGCATCAAACTAAAAGAAGTGGGAGCTCAGGGGTGTCGTGTATGGATGGTTGCAGAATTGCCTCACTTAGCAGAGGGTTATGATGCAGACAGACTGGTGTGTATCGTTGACTTTTTGCATCATCACTAAGTGAATGTGTGGCGTTAATTCAGAAATCTCACCTGTTGGCCTCTGATGTCCAAATGCTGCACTAATACATATTATCGCATGGTGTCTTTTTCCTCAGCTTTCAACAAAAAATGCAGGGTCCTCATTTTTGTAGAAGGCAATCTTCATGTTTCGGATTTAAATACAGGTGGTGATAATTTAAGAAAGTAATGTGCCTTGAAAGCTGAGATGGGTGGTCATAAATAATTTTTTTCCCCTAAGATATTCTGTGAAATTGTGCTTGGCTCAGATGCTAAAAGCTGTGATGAATCTTATTCTAGATAAGTCTCTATCCCTTATTGATGAGTGGATACTTCCACCATTCTCTTAATGTAAACTGGCATCTGATCTTAGTCGATTAGATCCTTTCATTCTGCTTCATCTCTCAGCCAGAGAGTTCTCTTATTTCTTTTGCCTGACTGTTCACGGTCATGTAATGACTTTATTCTTAAATTCATGTTCTCTTGCCTCCTTCGTCTTCAAATCATCCTTGTCCTATTCTGCCCGATGTGACCATAAATTTTGTTTATTGCAGTTTTACATACCTTCCTTGGTCCCCCACACTCCAAGGTGGAAATTTAACACATCTCTTTTGAATAATAAACAGCTTTGTGAACAGTTTGCTGCTAAGTTTGACTGACCTTTACAAGTTTAACATGGGTACTGTAGACAGCACTGGTGCCATTTGGAAAACTACCAACATTTTCATTGTCAATTTCCTTTTCATCACATCTCACTTACACTAAACTACATGGAATTGCTGAACTCAAATCCAAACTTTTATCCTTAGAAAAGACTCACCCACGCCTGGTCAATGAAAAGTATGAGCTAATCATTGCGAACACTAGGGACAGGTCTATACTTCACGCAACGTAATGTGTGCTCCTGCAGGCGCTACTATTGGTGGTACTGTTTATACTTAAGTACATACTTTACGTAAACCTGGAAGATTCCACCAAGTGGCAGTGCGAGATATCATCATGGTGAGAAAACGGCTTCACTGTGTTGTTAACTGCCTGAAACATTCATTAAATTCCGAGGACACCTTGCCATAGTATCTCTGAAAAGGATGGATGTTTAATGATTACATCAATCAATCCTGGGATGTGCCCATTCCAGCAAGCATTGGGTACAAGGCAGAAACAATCCATGGATGGGGCATCAGCTCATCTCAAGGTGAACACAAGCACACATACACTAGCATCATTTTAGCGCCACCAAATCCCCAAACCTTCCTGTCCTTGGAAGAAAACCGGAACACACTGTGGAAACCCACCAGGAAAACATGCAAACTCCAGGCAGGGAACACCAGGGATGTGACTCCCTGCGAGGCAGCAGTGCTACTGCTCTGCCACTGTGCCACCCCCACATGCGTAATTATTAACAGTATTCATTATTTAAATGATGTTAATGACTTATCTGTAAAATGTAACATACATACTTTAATGCATTTTATCATGAAAGTGATATCAAGTATAAATCTAAGGATTCTAAATGTGCAGAGAGCTGTAATATCATAAATGTAATTTGTTCTGTGTGTGGCAATTGCTGCTTTCGGTTCAGGAAGAAGCCCAAGAAGCACGTAGTGATTAACAACTGGGTCGGTTTTAAGATGACGTTTACAACGGTCTACTTTAATGATAAAATAAACTAGGAGGTTAAAGTGAACATTTCGAGATTAAAGCTGAAGTTTCCACTTTAATAATAAAAGAGACCTTTTCACTGTGTGCTTAATTTTTTTCTCTGTGCCTCAAATACACTGCCGTACATTCTGTTGCTGTTATGAAGGTGCAAAAAAAAGACGGCACAGAAGATGACATGTGAGACTTAACACGTCATTACGTTGGGGAAAATGTGACACTTGATTATAAAAGCACCACAAATGCATTTGTATGTCGCCATTTTGCTTCACCACATCGAACCATTCATCAAACATCTAAGTACCCACATCGATCCCAGAGGATCCTCAAAGCGGCTTTCTGTCACACGTAGATAGTAAACAGAGACTCTGACGTCTCGTTCCGACTTTATCACACTGCACCCCCCGACTTTTTGCTGGTGCTGCAACTCGCACATCACGTTAATTTCTGAGGATGTGCTCAGAGGACGTGTCAGATGTACGCTAGGAACACGTATGAACACGCTAGTACCAGCCATGATGCTTGCGCGTACACATTATGAACATGAAGTATAAACTGGCCCTAGAACTGAGATTGTCTCAAAGAACCAAATTCCATATCCATTGAACTCAAGGTTGTTCTCATGTTTTTGTGGCTAAACAAGACAGATTACTTGCATGGAAAATCAAGCTTCTTTGCCTCTATCTCCTCAATCCATACTAAATGAGGTGCTTTCGCTAATGATCCCCATGTAATAAAGGATTTCTTGACTACTATTCTTGCCTGAAGAAGGGGCCTGAGTTGCCTCGAAAGCTTGCATATTGTAATCTTTTTTAGTTAGCCAATAAAAGGTGTCATTTTGCTTGACTTTTCACTACATTCATAATGTCTAACACATTACAATGCCCTAGTACTACTTGACTATTACTCTAAATAGTTCTCAGATTCTCCTAACACTTCACTTCACCTTCCACTATTAAATCATTTTTGATAGCCTTCATATTCCCCAACTCTTTTTGGAGGCTCCTGTCTCCTTACCTGAAGGTTAAGGAGGCACTGCTTTCCATGAATGTTGGCAAAATTCCTGGTTTGGATGGTTTACCTTCAGAACTGCTTTGAATTTGCAAAAAATTGTCCCTCCCACTTTTTGACAGGTAGAGGGAAGCCATCTCTGTAGTTCACTTGAACCCAGCCATCAGTCTCCTTTTAACGCAGGATAAAGACCCCTCCTTTATGTCAAAGTAATAGACCCTTCTATCTCATAAACACTGACATAAAGTTATTAGCCAAGAACTTATGACGGCTACAGTGGGTCATCAGCAGTCTGATTTATTCAGATCAGGCTGGTTTTACTTGCTTTCATTTAGCTTCTGATAACGTATACATGGTCAGTGTTGCTCCATCCCCCTCTAATCCATCAGCTCTCCTCTTTCTTGATGCCAAAAAAGCTTTCAGTTATATGAAACTTGCCACAACATATTTCAACCTGACTAAAACGTTATACTCCTCCGAGTCCACAGTTAATCATATCTAACTCAAACATCTCCCCTTCTTTCTGTAGCAGTAGAGGAGCATTGCAAGGCTGCCAAATTTCCCCTCATTTTTCAATTTACCTCTTGAGACATTAGCTATTGCCATCTGTAACTCTGAATGTCCCACTCCCATCACTGTGCACAATACTAATCATTTCATCTACTTATATGATTTAGTGCCTCTTCTGATATCCCACGTTTTAAATTTATGAATGGTAAAGAGACTTTCCCTTAAACATTCCACTTGAATTTTTGACAGGCAGAGCACTGGAGTATAGCATCCTGATTTTGAATTCCACCATTGGTCATTCACTCCGTGCTCAGTCAGGTCTTGGCTTTGTCTCGCCACCCATCCTTCTTCACGGCTCCTCACAGGCTACGTTCACATTACAAGCCTCATTGCTCAATTCCAATTTAATAGTTTTTTTCAGCTGTACATGACTGAAAAAGCCTGTGTTATCGTGTATGGTTGATATATGGCACCATGTTGAAAAACTTGTTGCTCCTTCCATGAAAATGACACACTTATACTCTTCTCCTCACAATCCTGCTTTTTTGATTGGTAGTGGACCATGCGTTTTTCACCCTTGGCAGAAAATGGGAGTACGCCTACTCGTTCGATGGCTCGGGACTTATGACATTCCAATCTTTATAGACTCGCTATAACCTTCTCAGTTTGTCCGTCTTCCCTTACTTACTCAAGACCTGTGGCATCTCACTATCTAACCTCTTTTCTTCCCGCCATTTTTTCATTCACTTTCATCTAGGAAGAAAGCTGCCTCCACCCTTTACTCTGTGAACATTGTCCTACACCCGTCTCCCTCTAATTTCGCTCTGGTCTAATGATCTCCATCCACTGGCTTATTCTCTCTCCTGGCCTGACATATTTAGGAGTGTTCGATTTTGCTCGAGGAATCTCAATTATCGACTCTCACAACTATAAATACTTCAGAGACTTTACCCCACCTCTAGGAAACCTTTTTTTTTGGGTATCTCCTCTGATTCCCTTTGCCATCTCTATTTGCTTGGTTTGTCTGGCACTTTATTTTACATATGTTCTGGCACTGCCCCCTGTTTTTCACATTCGCTCTTCATTTCTGTGACTGTTACCCCAGTGCCCCAGCCCTGTCTTGTTGGACCCCTCCACTCTCACTCCTCATAAGTGTGGATTCTTGTCTTGCCACTTTAGCAGTCAAACTACTCCTTGCCTCTTGATGGAAAACCCAAAAACTTATCACTTTTGACACTTGGCATTCCTCACTTTTTAATTTTGTAGCAATGGTCATGAGGATGATTCGTTCCCTTGTTTACCCATACTTGTTTTGTTTTGGTGAGTGCAGGAGTTTGATCATCTGACTGAATCTCAGAGAAGGAGCAAGTCTTATGATGGTAGGGGTGGGACAGGGAAAGGACCAATTGGGATTTGATTTGCCAGTAAGGGGAGGAGTCTAGGCACAAACGGAAGTGATAAATACAGTGATAGATATAAAAGAAGAAGACAGCCTACCTTAAGATGGCTAAGGCTCAATATTTCAGTATTTTTGGGATCTCTTGCAAAGAAGCTTGCCTGGATAATCCGTACCAGAACAAACTGTTTTCAGTTCTTTATAATCTGGAAGGATAGTTTCACACTGCCTAGACTTCTCCATTATTCCAGTCAAGCACTTTTCAAATACTTTTGCTTATCTATGGTCTTACTGGATTTTCCCCTTGTTCAATTTCATTATATTGTTTGTTTGTTTTTTTGGTGGTGAACCGTATATTGTGGGGTCTTTTCGCATGTTAAGTATTAGGAATGGCGTCACTCAGTGGGTATTTGTTGGACTGTGTGTTATTTAATTTTTCATTTTTGCAACTCAAATATATAGTGTTGATTTCTGTTGTAATTACTGTATGTGGTGTGGTCTGTGCAGTGTAAGGTCAGTAGAGGAGTCCTGTTGATTGGCCGTTCTCTTCATTATTTTTATTTATAATCATATTGTCTATAGCAGGGGTAGGCAACGTCGGTCCTGGAGTGCCACAGTATGTGCAGGTTTTTGTTCCAACCCAGTTCCTTAACGAGAACTCAATTATTGCTGATGAAGCACATATTGCTTAAGTGACATTTTAATGCTTCATTTTAGTGGTCTCGCTTGTTAAGGTTCTCCAACCTTAATTGCTTATTTCAATCTTAAACTGCTGCATTCAGTGTTTTAATTGCTCCTTATTAGCAATAAGATGTAAAACAGGGGTAGGCAATGTCGGTCCTGGTGAGCCGCAGTGGCTACAGGTTTTCATTCAACCCAATTGCTTAATTAGAAACCAATCTTTGCCAATCTCAGACCTTATTTAATTTTATGGCTTGTTAGTCTGTGCAATGTAAGGCTTTTATATCGTAGATTTTTTTCCTTTCCAAGGATATCATCCAAATGATTTGAAGCCTAAAACAGATCATTTTCAGTCTGTCACATTTTTCTATTAAGTGTTTTATTAAATCAAACCGTGCATGATGAACACACACAGATGTAATTGGAAAAAAGCTAGCTGGAGAACTGCTGGCTGCTTTGTCTTTTACATCTTATTGCTAATAAGGAGCAATTAAAACACTGAATGCAGCAGTTTAAGATTGAAATAAGCAATTAAGGTTGGAGAACCTTAACAAGCGAGACCACTAAAATGAAGCATTAAAATGTCACTTAAGCAATATGTGCTTCATCAGCAATAATTGAGTTCTCGTTAAGGAACTGGGTTGGAACAAAAACTTGCACATACTGTGGCACTCCAGGACCGACGTTGCCTACCCCTGGTCTATAGATTGGTACAATTTAATCTCCCTTAAACTGACCTGACAAATCGGTCAGTCTTCCATTAAACCCATCAAGAACTGCCTCAGCTCAGTCAGTCAGAACATTGACATCTGGCTGTCACTGATAGTGTTGTTTTCATTCGTCTTGTCTGCTCGAGCCATGTGCTTAATTTTCTATTGTTTTTGTTTTTGTTGCTAGGCTCTTATTGGGGGAATTGGTTGGTGGTGGGAGGTGCACCATTAGATTACAACCATTTGCTTCTTAATTGACTTGCAATTTGTCTTATATATAAACGTCTATGCTTGGAAGTGTGTGTGTCTTTCTGTGCGGCCTGGAAGTGAGAGGTGGAGTCGGGGTAAGAGCTCCACCTCTAAGGAAACCGAAAACTCGGTTAGCCACTGATACACAAGCGAGGTGAACACATTGGCAAAACGAATCCTCCTAGGAGAGAGACACCCAGCGTAGTTCCTTTCAATTAGCTGACATCTCTACATTTCAATTTGTTTTCTGAGGATTTCAACAAATTCTAGGACCCCGGGCTTTTTACAGCATGGGCTTACACAGCTAGTTTCAATATAAAAAGCAACCGCACAGTTGGTGCCACAAATACATAGAGGAGACGAGCAACACTGGTGCACCACAATTAACAGTCCTGTCTCCTTTTCCCTTCACTCTGTATACCACAGACTAAAAATATAACACCAGGTCATGTCACTTGCAGAAATTCTCAGATGATCCTGCACTTATGAGGTGTATTGATAAGCAGGATGACACAGAGTGTCAGGTGGAGGAGTATGTTCCTCGCTGCAAAGAGAATTATCTGCATCTTAGCATCAGCAAAAGCAACAAACTAGCTAATGACTTTCACCGAACCAAACAGAACCTGTATGTCTGGTCACTATTCAGGAGTAGAAGTAGAGGTGATCCACTCCTACAAGTACTTGGAGGTCAACATCAGTGACAGGTTGGACTGGTCTTGGAACCCAGAGGAAGAATACAAGAAGGGCAGAGCAAGCTCTTTTTTCATTAGAAGACTGTGCAATTTTGTACGCTGTGGGGTGCTGGGCTGGTAGCATCACTTCAAAAGATGCTCACTGAATTAACAAGCTAAATAAAAGGGCAGGCACAATTATAACACATGGAGGTGGTAGCAAAGGAGGGAGTTAAAACAAAACTGAGTGCCATTATAAACAATGCTCCACATCCTCTCTCTGACACACTAATACTGAGGACTGTCAGCCAAACAAATTATTCAGCAGAAGTGTGTTAAGAAACTCTGCTGGGGCTCCTTTATACTAACAGCAATACACTGACATATTGCCTCACTGTAACTGTGACTGCCAAGACAAAAGTTTTTTTTCTTTTTAATTTTCTTGCTTCATAGTCACTCTGTTGTGTGTGTTCAGGGCCAAAGAATATATTGTGACAGTAGATGGCGCTATACCAGCACTTAACCCAACACACACAGACACGGGAGGCACACTAATAAAACACAAGAGTTTTATTTTCTTTTCTTCACCTGTGGGCAACGCCTTCCCTGTTTCCCACAGTCCCAACAAGCATTATCACAACACACAATACTCTTATTCTCTTTTGTCTCCTCCACTCCTCCCGGCTCTAGCTCTCGGAGCAGTGGCTGCTGGCTCCTTTTAAAACGCACCCGGAAGTGCTCCAGGTGCTTGATGACTTATTTCCGGCAGCACTTCTGGGTGTGGCAGAAGAGCTGCTCTGTAGGCCTTAGCAGCAGCTACAGCACCCCCTGGCGGTGCCCATGGATATCAACAGAGCTGCATCAAACTCCAAATCCCATGAAGCCCTGCGGGAGTCCTAGGTAACACTGCAAGCCAGGGGAGGCTGCCATCTAGCGCTCCAGGAGAGGTAACGTTCTGGATAGGCTGGCTCCCCTGGTCCTCTCAGCATAGAGGCGTTCCGGCTGGGCAAGGGCGCCAGCTGTCCACCACAGTATATATATATATATACAGTCAAAGCAAAAAGTATGTGAACCCTTTGGAATCATCTGGTTTACTGCATGAATTGGTCATAAAAAGTGATCTGATCTTCATCTAAGTCACAGGTACTGATATACACAATGAGCTTAAGCCAATGACACACAAAAAATTCTACTTTTTCATGTCTTTATTTTACAAACGGATTCAATGTTCACAATGGTAGTGGAAAAAGTAAGTGAACCTTGGGATTTAATAACTGGTTGACCCTCCTTTGGCAGCAATGACCTCAACCAGGCACTTCCTGTAACTGCAGATCAGACCTGCACACTGTGTGGGGGGAATTTGAGCCCATTCTTCCCTGCAGAACAGCTTTAACTCTTCAATATTCTTTGGTTGTCTTCAATGTATGGCTCTCTTCAACACATTCCACAGCATCTCAATAGAATTGAGATCTGGGCTCTGACTGGGCCACTCCAAAAGGCGGAATTTGTTCTTCTGAAGCCATTGTGCTGTGGATTTGCTGCGATGTTTGGGGTCATTGTCCTGTTGCATCACCCAGCCTCTTCTGAGCTTAAGTTGACGGACAGACACCCTCACATTATCCTGGAGAAATTGTTGATAAACTTGTGAATTCATTTTCTCCTCAGTGATGGCAATCTGTCTGGGCCCTGATGCAGCAAAGCAGGCCCAAATCATGATGTTCCCTACACCATACTTTACTGCAGGGATGATGTTTTGATGTTGATGTGCAGAGCCCTTTTTACGCCAAATGAAGTTCTGCTTGTTCCTCTCAGATAGTTCAATTTTGGTTTCATCACTCCACAAAACATTTTTCCAATACCGTTGTGGAGTGTCCAAGTGCTCTTTCGCAAACTTCAGGGGCCTCATGTATAAATGGTGCGTACGCACAGAAATGTTGCGTAAGAACGTTTCCATGCTCAAATCGCGATGTATAAAACCTAAACTTGCCGTAAAGCCACACACATTTCCACGGTACCTCATACCCTGGCGTACGCAATTTCTCCGCTCGGTTTTGCAGACTGGCGGCACCCAGCGTCAAAGCAGTGCTACTGTTCCTGTGTGGTCACCCTTTCTTTCTTAGCTCCACATTCCTGATGCGGCTTTATAAATACACTGAAACTAACTGCATATTGTTTATTAGTGTAATGCATCTGATTGTAATTAACCTGCAGCAATATAATGGTCCAGGGAATAGCCAAAGTATTCCAAATACAATAAAAGCTTTAGCGTTGTAACTCTCACTGCACCTTCTTCATCTTCTTTCAGCTGATTCCATTAGGTGTTGCCACAGCAGATCATCTTTTTCCATATTACTCTCATTGCACCACTCGGAGTATTTATATCACTGTATCTGAGTGGGGAATCACAGCAGCAGCTGATCGGAAAGAGAATTATCAGGAATACAGCATGAAGCAGACGCTGCCTTAGCCACGGCAAACTGGTTCAAAGCCTTTCCTGTATCAAGTCGCGGTTCAGAAACAGTTTCATCCCAAGAACTATAAACGCACTCAATCAGTCCATCAAGTGCTCCTTGTAGAACTGCTTGTACTTATAAGTACAATCACCTCACTGTAAACTTGCACTACAGTTATAATATTGCACAACCTGAGTGACTTTATAAAGCACGTATTTACATATGATGACGATATCATTTTTAAGATGAAATGCAGCAATATATGTTCATTATATTATACAGATAAAACTTTAACTTCATTTAAATAATCTGTATTGTTAATAATAAAACATGTGAGGACACGGTGCCGCAGCGCTAGCTAGTTCATGGATTGTTCCTGCATTGCGTTGTATTCTTGCTGGTGCTGACGCGACACCAGAAGGATAGATGGATAGAATAATTAAACATGTACTATGAAGATATTTCAATGTTCCTTAAAAGTTTTGAAGAATCGGCATTTTAAGCTTACAGATGGCTTCACGTCTATTGCATAGCTGATTGTGTGGCGATTGGGTATTTGGAGAAAGAAAAGTAAGGACAGGAATTGGAGGTTAGTACGTTTGAAAGAGACAGTACTGCTGTAATAAATTATTTCATTGAAGGTCGCGCATGGCGCCGCAAGCCTCTTCCATGAGACATGAACAAGCACTGTGCCACCGTGTTCCCATGTTTAATAACATGCTTTCATTCCTATCATCATGAAAATATCACATATACATCTCAGTATTTTAATTATTCAGAGAGCTGTAATATCACAAATGCAATGGATTATGTGTCCTGTCGGAGAAAAAGAAAGCCCATTTAAGAAGCAGGTAGTGATTCACACACAGAGCACATAGAAGATCAAATACAAAACAAAGCATTTAACGTCCTACTTTAGTTACGATGGGATTTGAGAAATTAGTAAATTAAACGATTTTAAGATTAACTTTACAATGTTCTACTTTAATGGCAAAATAAACTATGTGCTTAAAGTGGAAATTTCAAGATTAAAGTTGACATTTCGTGCCTTTTTCCCACTGTGTGCCTACTTGTTTTGTCTGTACCCTAATGAGCTTTCATATGACACTCAGACGGTGGGCTACGACTTGCCTTTTCACGTCGACTTTGATATGTGATTTCTTTTTTATTTCGGGCACTGTGCGACTTTGTGAACTTGAGCCTTCGAGTTTCTCCAACACCCTGTCACTCGATCAACTGCCTTTTGTTGATTATACCACTGTTTAAACCAACAAATAGTACGTTTTGTCTTTGCCTCCACTTGGTATTCGCTGAAATTCTTATATTTCCCCCCGTGCTTTTCCCATTGTCTTTTCACAGAAGGCTATTTATATTGATTTGCATATTCAAAGAGGCATAATTCTGGGAGGAGTTGGGGCAGGACAGAAGGCGCATGCACGTGTGTTACTTTTCACGCTGATCGGGATTTATGTAGTGGAAGATCGTGAAAGTTTGCGTATATACAAATTCCTGCATCTGGATATTTCTGTGCGTACGCACATTCCCGCCTTTGTGCTTACTCCTTGTTATAGTGCGAGTTCTACGCATGGTGTTATACATGAGGCCCCAGGTGTTCAGCAATGCTCTTTTTTGATAGCAGTTTCTTCCTTCTTGGTGTCCTGCCATGGACTAATTTCTTGTTCAATGTTTTGTGTATAGTTGACTCATGAACAGAGATGTTAGCCAGTTCTAATGACTTCTTCAAGTCCTTTGCTGTCACTCTAGGGTTCTTCTTTACCTCACTGCTGACTTTGCGTTGTGCTCTTGGGGTCATCTTGGCAGGGCGCCCACTTCTAGGTAGAGTAGCCACAATACCAAATTGTCTCCATTTATAGACAACTTGCCTAACAGTAGACTGATGAATATCTAAAATCTTTGAGATGACTTTGTAACCCTTTCCAGCCTTATGTAGATTAACAATTCTCGATTGTAGCTCTTCAGACAGCTCTTTTGTGTGAGGCGTGATTCCCATGTGGATATGCTTCTTGTCAAAAGCTCAGACTCAAACTTTATAGTGTTTGTGATCAATCAAAGTAATTCTAGGCCACACCTCTGAACTCGTTTCATTAAATGGATTCCAGGTGTGCTAAATTCTGACTGCAATGAGCTTTTTATAAAGTCATTAGCTTAGAGTTCACTTACTTTTTCCAACCGTCAGTTTCACAGTTTGAATGATTTATTCAACATGGTCAAAAATTCTCTGAAAATCTGTGTATCTTTAGGAGACTGTGTTTGTTCATTATTGTGACTGACATGAAGATACAACCATGTTTTATATAGGAATTAGACATACATATAGATAATTCCTAGGGGTTCACGTAGTTTTTACTTTTACTGTGTATATATATATATTATATATATATATATACAGTGGTGTGAAAAACTATTTGCCCCCTTACTGATTTCTTATTTTTTTGCATGTTTGTCACACAAAATGTTTCTGATCATCAAACACATTTAACCATTAGTCAAATATAACACAATTAAACACAAAATGCAGTTTTTAAATGGTGGTTTTTATTATTTAGGGAGAAAAAAAATTCCAAACCTACGTGGCCCTGTGTGAAAAAATAATTGCCCCCTGAACCTAATAACTGGTTGGGCCACCCTTAGCAGCAATAACTGCAATCAAGCGTTTGCGATAACTTGCAATGAGTCTTTTACAGCGCTCTGGAGGAATTTTGGCCCACTCATCTTTGCAAAATTGTTGTAATTCAGCTTTATTTGAGGGTTTTCTAGCATGAACCGCCTTTTTAAGGTCATGCCATAGCATCTCAATTGGATTCAGGTCAGGACTTTGACTAGGCCACTCCAAAGTCTTCATTTTGTTTTTCTTCAGTCATTCAGAGGTGGATTTGCTGGTGTGTTTTGGGTCATTGTCCTGTTGCAGCACCCAAGATCGCTTCAGCTTGAGTTGACGAACAGATGGCCGGACATTCTCCTTCAGGATTTTTTGGTAGACAGTAGAATTCATGGTTCCATCTATCACAGCAAGCCTTCCAGGTCCTGAAGCAGCAAAACAACCCCAGACCATCACACTACCACCACCATATTTTACTGTTGGTATGATGTTCTTTTTCTGAAATGCTGTGTTCCTTTTACGCCAGATGTAACGGGACATTTGCCTTCCAAAAAGTTCAACTTTTGTCTCATCAGTCCACAAGGTATTTTCCCAAAAGTCTTGGCAATCATTGAGATGTTTCTTAGCAAAATTGAGACGAGCCCTAATGTTCTTTTCGCTTAACAGTGGTTTGCGTCTTGGAAATCTGCCATGCAGGCCGTTTTTGCCCAGTCTCTTTCTTATGGTGGAGTCGTGAACACTGACCTTAATTGAGGCAAGTGAGGCCTGCAGTTCTTTAGACGTTGTCCTGGGGTCTTTTGTGACCTCTCGGATGAGTCGTCTCTGCGCTCTTGGGGTAATTTTGGTCGGCCGGCCACTCCTGGGAAGGTTCACCACTGTTCCATGTTTTTGCCATTTGTGGATAATGGCTCTCACTGTGGTTCGCTGGAGTCCCAAAGCTTTAAAAATGGCTTTATAACCTTTACCAGACTGATAGATCTCAATTACTTCTGTTCTCATTTGTTCCTGAATTTCTTTGGATCTTGGCATGATGTCTAGCTTTTGAGGTGCTTTTGGTCTACTTCTCTGTGTCAGGCAGCTCCTATTTAAGTGATTTCTTGATTGAAACAGGTGTGGCAGTAATCAGGCCTGGGGGTGGCTACGGAAATTGAACTCAGGTGTGATACACCACAGTTAGGTTATTTTTTAACAAGGGGGCAATTACTTTTTCACACAGGGCCATGTAGGTTTGGATTTTTTTTCTCCCTAAATAATAAAAACCATCATTTAAAAACTGCATTTTGTGTTTACTTGTGTTATATTTGACTAATGGTTAAATGTGTTTGATGATCAGAAACATTTTGTGTGACAAACATGCAAAAGAATAAGAAATCAGGAAGGGGGCAAATAGTTTTTCACACCACTGTATATATATATATATATATATATATATATATATATATATATATATATATATATATATATACACACACTACTTATTTAACCATTTGTGTATTTACTTATTTAAAGAGCTTCTGTAAACTTCCAAATTTCCCCCTGGGGACAAATAAAGTTCTATCTACAGTATCTATCTAAAAGAAATGAAGAAAGTGAGAGAGAGACAAAGAAAGAAAGACAAGAGCAGGAATAGGATGGTGTGAGCCTTAAGCAGGATCCAGCAGACACACGACAGGAAGACAGAAGTGCAATCCAGCAGGGTGAAGAGGTCCGGATCTGCCAAGCAACTTTCAAGTAGCAGTAAAGGCAGAAGGTGGCAGGCAAGTGGAAGGAAAGGACAGGAGGGAAGCGAGTGAAGCTGCTACTGAGTGCAGGACTTGGGGAAATGATGGGCATAGGAATGTTGCTCGGGATCTGGCTGGAATTCTCAGGAGGGGCTGAACTTGTTGTGATACTCCAGGTCAGTACCATAATATGCTTCCAAAGGGGATCCTTTGTTTTAAATAGTTTTGAACACACTGATTTTATATAATCTGTCTCAAAGTGACTGTTTTAGAAGGCTGTCGTGTTTTAAAGGGATATTTTTAACCATATTTATTTATTCATCCAAGAACTCTGATTTTCATTGATGCACAGTGGATGCTTGGATTCTTTTTTTTCCTACCTTAGATCGTGTCAGTCCCCTCACTTGCCCATCCTTGGTCTATGAATTACTGGATGCCCCAGCAAGGGTACAATGGCATGGGCTGCTGGCATGGGATACCATGAGGACATCATTATGGGCTGTAAAGCTACTGCACCTGAGAGGTGAGTGTTAAGGACAGGAGGTAAGCTGCATTCGCTTTATAAAGCCTGTTATGTCATTAATTTAGAATTTGATGTTATCCAATACTGGGAGATTTTTCATTACCTGGTTTATTGTTAAAGAAATCCATAAAGTCACTCCTATTAATAATAACCACAACTGTGCAAGTCAGTCAGGATTTCAGGTTACCTTTATTTGAAAGAAAACCAGAGAAGAGTTGATAACATTTCATTTATTGATTTGGGACAGAGTGTGCCTTGCAGAGAGCTTTGCTATTTCATTCAATAGATACACTCCATACAGACAAGTGAACGTGCGGCTTTGTTGTCCACTATATACACTTTGTTTTTCAGTACTATAGAATCTAAATAAAATGTATTATTATGATTATTGAGGGCACATTGTACCATTAACCCAGGGGACATGCCCTTTTAATTTTAAATACTCTGATTAGTAAAGCAGCTCTTTATCGAAAGTCTGTCACAAACCAACTGCCATTATTTGTTAGCTCAAACTGGACAGGTCCACATGGGCACTCTGGCCAGTCGGAGGTACTGTGTGTTCTGACACTTTCTCTCTTGTCAGTCATCTGTATCACAGTAGCTCTTCTTTGGGATTGGACCAGACTAGCTGGCCTTCACTCCCCACACCTATCAGTGAGCCTTGGGTTCCCATGACCACTTGTCGATTTTTGGACCACTTTTAGTAGGCATTAACTACTGAATAGTGGAAATGCTGCACATGACTTGCCGTTTTGGAGCTGCTCTGATCCAGTCATCTAGCCTTCATGATTTGGCCCTTGTCAAAGTCCCTCAGATCCTTACACTTGCCCATTTTTCCTGCTTCCAACATATTGCCTTCAGGAACTTCCTGTCCACTTGCTGCCTAACATATCGCGCCCCTTGACAGGTGACATTGTAATGACAGTCAGTCCAAATCATTAAGAAGTGAATATCAGTGCAAGATGCAATGCCATCGAAGTTTTACTTTGTATGTTTTAGTCCACCGCAAAGGCAACGTAATAAAGGCATAACATGTAATCAAAAGAATTTGGCTGCATTTGAATTGTCTTCAGTTTTAAAGCTCAAAACTTGAATTTCAAATTCACAAAAGTCTTTCAAAGTCTTAAATGTGTGTGTCAAACTTCGTGAACTTCTGAGCAGTGGTTTGGCGGATGTCAGTATCAATTTTACTAGAATTTAGCTTGAAAACGGACTGGTTGGATTGTCGCTCAATCAGCCCTCAACACAAACAAATGCGCAGTGTCATAAGAATTATTAAAATTATAACCATTGACACAAATGTCTCCAAAAATGCTCAAAACGCATTCTAGGGAAATCAACACTTTTTTCCATTGAAAACCCAAAGTTGATCTTTTTCATGAAAACATTAAAGAAATATTAAGAAAATAAAGAGTTTATTTCCACAATAAAAAAAATAAGTTTAAGACCATGTTTCAGCCTCCATCAGATGTTCATATAAACCGCTCAGTCTGTTCTACACGTATTTATTTTTTTTACTTGTGCACTCTGATACAAGCTTTCAATAACTCCAATAAATTTTAAAGTATAATTGGGAGAATATTTTGAGAAATTCACAACTTGGAAAATCCCCACATAAATCAACTCGGGAATAAAAAAAATCAACTGAAAGGGTTTGTTTCCACATACGTGAGACTTTTAAAAGTGTCAGAATAAAGTTACTTGAGCATAATTGACAACCAATTCTGATTAAAGGTTGCAAACCTGATTTAGAAGGAGATATTAAAAACCAGGAGGTATGCAAAGTAATAAACTATTTTTAATGTCTAATATACTCTTGCTAGACTACATTTTGATAGACTTTAATTCCCGAGTGGAAACGGTCTTTTCGCATGACCTTTGGGGGTCAGAGCATAGGGTCAGCCGTTGTACCACGTCCCAGAGCAATTTTCAGGTTAAGGTCTTTACTGAAAGGCTCAACAGGGTAGGATCCCTTCTGGCAGTATCGGGATCTCAAAGGATTTATGATAAACCCAAACTTAGTCTCTTTATCTTCTACTGTATGATTTGTGGAAATACATAAAACCATCAAACCAGGCCTTGAAGGGGAATAGAGTCTGGATGTTTAAGCCAACTGCGGTGGGTTGGCACCCTGCCCGGGATTGGTTCCTGTCTTGTGCCCTGAGTTGGCTGGGATTGGCTCTAGCAGACCCCCGTGACCCTGTGTTCGGATTCAGCGGGTTGGAAAATGGATGGATGGATGGATGTTTAAGCCAAATTTCAGTAATAAAACAACCAGAAGTTGTACTTAAAATGTCAGCAACAATATTTATTTAAATAGCACATTGTCATACAAATGATGTAGCTCAAAGTGCTTTACATGATGAAGAAAGAGGAAAAAAAAGACAAAATAAATAAGAATTAAAATTAGGGAATACTAACATAGAAAAATCAATAATTAGTATATGTCTGATTATGATGCTTTTATGTCCATTCTGCAGCTAAGACCACCATGTAATAAGCAATCAAAAATCTGACTTTTAATTTGTGGTCAGAGTATGGCCCCATTGTTGCGAGTTACATCCTTTACTCTTTGATTTCTCAGATGGGCTACTTAGTAATAACAAGTATAGGTGGGCAAAAACTAAACAGAACAACTGGGTACGGCGCTGGAAATTTTCAAGCGCTTAGTTTGGCCAACAAATATTTTGGGATAAAAAAAAGCCCCTCAACTTTGGGTGGAGACCATCATTCTTAAAATACTGAAACCCCTCCCTCCCAGGGCTCCTCATTCACATCGTGGAGGTCCACAGCGGCTGCCAAGTTTTCACATTTAATCACTTTCTTAATTTGAACCCATTTATTTACTACAGGGGTGTCCAACTCGAGTCCTGGTGGGCCGCACTTGACTGCAGGTTTTCATTCTAATCGTTTTCCATGACTAAGACCTTCAACTTTCTTTATTTTCAAGTTAGCAGGTCATATGGCGGCTTGTTTTGTATCTCTTAATTGTTTGCCTGCTCATTAAGGGAAAAGAAACAACTAAGGGGTCCGAGTCTCGTGAATTAAAACTAAAGCAAAACAAGTTAATCAGCAGCAAAAACGGCTCACCAGGACCGGAGCTGGGTACCCCTGATTTACTACTAAAGCAATATGTTTTTTTGGTTTAGTTTTAGTTAACTCGCTTGTTACGGTTCAGAACTTGTAATTACCTATTTTAGTTTTAAACAGAATGTTAGGGTTTGAATTGTTTCCTGTTTTCTTAATCAGCCATCTTATATATAATTCGCCAGCCTACTCACTCACTCACTCACTCACATCTGTCCGAAGCCGAATGCGCAGTCGCCTTCTGCGCAGCTGCCCGAAAAACCTTACGAGACCAACATCGCAGCAGGCGGCGGAGTTACAGCCGCAAAAATTCAAAGAGAAAGGCGACTTTGATTAAAGCTCTAGAGGCCTGAAAGGCGATTTCGACTACAGCTCGAGGCCTAATTACGCATTCATTCAATACACCTATATCAGGTTTGTGGTGCTTATACTTATTACTATTCCACTCGTGCCCGTTTCATCTTACATTGTCGAAACGGGCTCTTTGTCTAGTCAGTTAATAATGAGGTGCAAATGACAAAGAAACCACCAGCTGTCTGGCTAATGTTACCATTGACAATGGTGAAGATACATCACTGTGTTTTGAAATAAATGAGACAGAAGGGTAGGACCACAAGATACTAATTCTTTCTGGACCACAAAACCTATTCATAATGTTCTCAGAAAATGAAAAAATCTGCAATATCGTAAAGAGAGAGATGTCTTGGAAGAATGAAAGCACTAACGAGCCATATGATTGCATTTCAAGTTTCTTTATCAGCTTGGCTTCTAATTACGAATCTGGCTGGAATGAAAACATGCAGCCACTGCACACTGTAATTGAGGACCCCTAACTAGCCTGTGCTATCATCAGGTATGTGTCATTTTGTTCATCAATATAAATAACTTAGTAAGGATTTTGGATTTGTTTGGACTTTGCCTACCCTTCACATTTCAGTGATAGCGTCTCATGTACCAACATTTGCTCACATTCTTTTGGAAAATTCCTTAAACCTTTATGTCTGTGATCTCACCCAATAAATTAGCACTATCCCAGTCATGACTGCTATTAGATGTCCTCTGTATAATTGCTTACAATTTTAGTTTTTCTTGTGCACACTGACATGAAGTCCTGCTTTATCTCCAATCACTCAACATAAATATCATTGGTGCAGAAACATAGTAACTAAGTGGATTCCACTTGTTGGCAAGTTTGGTCATCTTAGGTTCAACATCAGATTTACAGGCACCTGGAAAAAGTTTGATCTTCCTTGTTGGTTTTGTATATCTTAGAATGATGACATTCTAAACTATGGGAAACAGTAAATATACTCTGTAAGAATGGTACTTTTAGCATCAACAGATGTGCTCCCGTATCCGACTGCAGTCTACATACTCAAGGTGAGTATAGCCTGGGTGCTGCACTTTGTAACAGTCTGCACCCAAACTCCAGGAAAGACTATGAATAGTGGGCTCACGCTAAGCTCACTGGAGGAGGACCAGGAGTTAGTCCAGAGGTGCACTGTGAGGTAGCCATACTACCATGGCACCAGATTGGCCTGGGACCCAAATTTCTTTCTGGATATCGGTTCATTCCAATCATCCAAGAAATTGCAGATAAAGCCTCTTAGGAAAGATATTTGCTGCTGTAGTTTTTTTTTTTTTTATTTATAAAGAAAACTTATGTGTTCTTTATCTTGCACATCTAGAAATTAAGAATCCTACAATAAAGTTGCAGAAAATGAAAGTTTGTACAGAAGGCAGTGGGTAAGAACAAACTGTGGTTTGGATATCCACCAATCAGTTATTCACTTATACTGGGAGAAGTCTGACTTGTCGATCAAACAAACATTTTTATGAACTATGGGCAAAAAACAGTGTCCCGAGGAAACCCTGACCATTCTGACCCAGTAAGTTTAAAGTCAACCCAGCAAGAATATGAACAAATTGGTGTGAGATGGCTATTCCTCTTTGGTGGGCTGGTGCCCTGCCCGGGGTTTGTTTCCTGCCTTGCGCCCTGTGTTGGCTGGGATTGGCTCCAGCAGACCCCTGTGACCCTGTAGTTAGGATATAGCGGGTTGGATAATGGATGGATGGATGGCTATTCCTACTGCTGCATCATTAGAGCATACCCTAGAGAGCCCAATTCCTTATTTACGAGCTATGAGAGGACTCCTCAGGGGATTTAATCTTAAGCTTCCTTGGTTACAGATTGCAAAAAAATGAATAAATAAACCTAAAAGCAGATATCCTATTCTATTTATTTTTCTTTTAATTAATCAAATTTTACAATTTTAAACTTCTTGTAAAGCCTCCAACGCCGTTTCTTTCCCAAAGATTAACTGGCTATTTGAGTTTCATGTCAAATATCAGCCCAAGACATACCACATAATGCACAATTCTCCTTTTTGCTACAAATATTGAGAATAAAATAAGAAAATAATAGGACACCAGTTGGAATATAAATCTGAAAATCTTTTATTTATGATTCTGTACACTAAATGCCGAAATTTATCAACATAATATTGAAACAGTTTATTCAAAGGCAACCACACATCTGTTTTAAATAAACTGTCTGAGATGAGGACCAGCAGCAGGATTAGCGTGACTTTTTTTGAGTCCTTTTGTAAGAATTACAAAAATGATGGCAAAATATTCTGGTGATGAAGGCAAATGTTCACTTTTACCAAAGGTTTTAAGAAATGCTTAACTGAGCACTGCTAAGGTTTACGTGTTGACCTAAAATAAGTCTTTGCAAGTTTTTACGGGGATGGCTCAACAGTGTAAAAGCAAATAAAAATCCACATGTGCTATATAATTCCCAAATGTTTGTTGAGAAAATGGCCACATTTCTGTAGTCCTCACCTCACGATGTACACGTCCTGCTCTGGCTGCACTCCCCACAAAGCCACCATTTCAGTTAAAGCTGTTTCTGAGCATTGCTGTTGATTTTCTGTTTCATCTTGTCAGAAAGGGCTCGGTTTTTGGTCCTTTTTTCCTCATACTGAATGAAATAAATAATTAAACAGATAAAAATAAGAGGACATGTTATGCACTACATAAAGTTCCTATTTCAGAAAAGGTTAACAACGATATCTCTAAAGAAAGAATAATAGAAAAGTGAATGATGCCATTGTCTCACAAATTATTGTACTGAATAATGGAAATGTTTTCATTTAAGAATTTATTGCACAGAACAAAAATGTTTATCATAAATTAATACACAATAAATTAAAGACAATGCTAAGGCAGTAATGATTATTTTTTTAAGTCTATTAAATAATTATAGTTCTACTTCTAAACATTTTTCAATATATATTAACCAAAAAGCCAGATCACTTTTAAATACTTTGCCCCGAAATATTATTAGCTTAATAACTTGAAAAGTAAAAATATATCAGTTCAAAAATTTAACTTTCATTTACAGAGTTAAAAAAAATAATTAAAACAGTGCAAGCAACAAAACAAATACTATAAACAACAACACAGTTCATTTGACTTCTTCTACAAATCAGCAGACTCTTCCTTCTTACACAAAGTTTAGTTCTAGCTGTTGACGTTCTGTGGCTATGAGCAGAGTTACTAAAAATTCATCAGTGCTTGCAATGGAGTCTTAGATGAAAACACTCCGCACACTCCTTAAATTTAAACCTGATATCTTTCATTCCATAAGCTTTACTTAACCACATAGGAGACTGGGTTTCTGCGTGTAAAAATTAAACTAAAAAGGAACATAAACTCAAGGAAGGGGAGGGTAATGAAACTGCTCTTTTTTGAACCGGCTCCACTGAAATGCTGTTACTTTGATCGTTTTTGGCCAATTCAAAATTAACACTTGCAGAGGAACAGAAATTTCAATGTCTGCATTCAACAGGAGGAGGCTGAAAGTGATTGCAGTCATTGGAGATGTACAGTACTGTACAAAAGTTTTAGGCAGGTGTGAAAAAATGCTGTAAACAAAGAATGCTTTCAAAAATGGAAGTGTTAATCATTTATTTTCATCAATCAACAAAATGCAGCGAATGAACAAAAGAGAAATCTAAATCAAATCAATATTTGGTGTGACCACCCTTTGCCTTCAAAACAGCGTCAGTTCTTCTAGGTACACTTGCACACAGTTTTTGAACGAACTCAGCTGGTAGGTTGTTCCAAACATCTTGGAGAACTAACCACAGATCTTCTGTGGATGTAGGCTTCCTCACATCCTTCTGTCTCTTCATGTAATCCCAGACACACTCGATGATGTTGAGATCAGGGCTCTGTGGGGGCCATACCATCACTTCCAGGACTTCTTGTTCTTCTTTACGCTGAAGATAGTTCTTAATGACTTTGGCTGTATGTTTGGGGTCGTTGTCCTGCTGCAGAATAAATTTGGGGCCAATCATACGCCTCCCTGATGGTATTGCATGATGGATAAGTATCTGCCTGTATTTCTCAGCATTGAGAACACCATTAATCCTGACCAAATCTCCAACTCCATTTGCAGAAATGCAGCCCCAAACGTTTAAAGAACCTCCACCATGCTTCACTGTTGCCTGCAGACACTCATTGTACCGCTCTCCAGCCCTTCGACGAACAAACTGCCTTCTGCTACAACCAAATATTTCAAATTTTGACTCATCAGTCCAGAGCACCTGCTGCCATTTTTCTGCACCCCAGTTCCTATGTTTTCGTGCATACTTGAGTCGCTTGGCCTTGTTTCCACGTCGGAGGTATGGCTTTTTGGCTGCAACTCTTCCATGAAGACCACTTCTGGTCAGACTTCTCCGGACAGTAGATGGGTGCACCTAGGTCCCACTGGTTTCTGCCAGTTCTGAGCTGATGGCACTGCTGGACATCTTCCAATTTTGAAGGGTAATAAGCTTGATGTGTCTTTTATCTGCTGCACTAAGTTTCCTTGGCCGACCACTGCGTCTACGATCCTCAATGTTGCTCGTTTCTTTGTGCTTCTTCAAAAGAGCTTGAACAGCACATCCTGAAACCCCAGTCTGCTTTGAAATCTTTTTCTGGGAGAGACCTTGCTGATGCAGTTATAACTACCTTGTCACTTTTTTCATAATATTGATCTGCACTTTTATATGGCAAACACACCTATTGTCCTCCTATAGACAAATACACTTTACCTCATTCTTCAAGCAGTGTCGCATTTCCCGGTCAATGTCATTACACTTTCCAAAAAATCTCAGAAAATTGTGCTGTAAATATAATTAAAACCAAGAATTAGAACTTGTGTCCACTTATTATTATTAATTCATTTATTTATTTTTAAAGACCACCAACTTCTGTAATAATTCATGTGCTAAACCATCAAAAAACTGTTTGGTTTTTATTTCTTAACTTACTGTTGTTTTATTATTTTACTATCTGAACTGGCCAGTGTTTGTTTTTCTGAGGTTTTAAAGTCATTATCAGAAAAAATTTCACTTTTACATTTCCCTTAACAATATAATAATCCAATTATATGAAACACTTGGGGACAAACATCAAGGTATTCAAAACAAATTTGCTTCAGAATCAGCCTGGGAGATTAGCGTAGCAAGGAACACAAATGATTGGGCTTGCATATCCAGTATGTTTGAGTTGGACAGGGTGAAAGAATAACCTTGGGAACGCTACACTGCTTCTTTAGTTCACCAAGGAAGCCTCAATGATGCATCTGTCAGGGAGTCAAGACAATAGACATGGGACAGTTAGGCAAAGCTGGTGAGGACAAGGGCTCATTTGGATAAGAGAGGCTTAGCAGAACACAATGATTAAACGACTGAATGATCGTATCTCCAGCTGTTGTAACACCTACATCAGAGCTTCCTAATGTCCAGTGAGACTTGCCACCCTTCTTGGATCAAGAGATAATATTCAGACTACCGGCAACAACTCAGAGGGAGGAGAACATTCACAGTCCATAATGCTGTGACTGACCACTGACCACTCACCTTCACAAAAGCTGGTGCTGAATCCTTCTTATTGGTGATCACTGCTTCTCCTTTAGGGCTCATTATTACAACATTTGTGCATGCATTGTAAACCTTATAACGCCCTTGTGTATGACAACTTAATGGGCTCGGTGTAGTGGGATTTATTGAAACAAAATAAAATAAAATTCACATACAGTGTTACACAGATATAAGAGACCAACTTAGTAATTTCACATTTGAATGATTGTTAATCTCGGAGGGAAAATAGTCTTTTCTCATGACCTTTGGGGGTCTAAGCACAGGGTCAGCCATAATTGCATGCCATTTTGGAATTTGCAAGCTTTATGCCATAACACTTAAGACTTATCAATGTACATGCTAACTCTTCTTTACTATACACTATATAGACAATTCTGACTTTTATTGATATCAGGTATGGAAAATTATTTTTGATTTGATTTGACATAGTGTTATCTATAAAAGGAAACTTCACTGTACTCTGTACATGTGACAGTACTACTAAAACAAAGACTGATTAGAACTTAGATATGATCTATAGGATTATGCTGTTGTAGAACAGAAGCGTTTGTGTTCAGAACAGCCACCACTAGAGGTGGGCGGTATGACCAAAATTCTATATCACGGTATTTTTCTAAATTATCCTGGTTTCACGGTATTCAACGGCATTTTTTTCCCCATGCATGAGTGGATGTTAACCACATTTTCCACTGCAATTACTGGCTAAGAATAACCTATTCCACTGTCAAGAGTATTGTACATTGTGCAAAAAAAAAAAACATTTTAATGTGCACACAAGTATTAATACAGTTTTGCATTGCCCCATAAAGTGATAGTTTTCAAGGGGGTGGCACTAATGGAGAAGGTATCACATTGCATGACAGATGCAGTCAAAATTTAGAACCTTTTTATTGAACAAATTTTGCAAAAACAAACTATAATTTTAACAACATATTTTCAACCATACAAAGAGGCATTTAAAGACTTAGTAAAATATCCAGAAGTGCTTGTCAAAAATTGTATTGCACCGAATATGTCTTAGAAAAGGAATAAATAGTAAATATTTTTTGTAAACCAACTACACTTTCTGTTAATGTTAACAATCTCTGTCCACTGACACGTTAAAGTGACTTTTTAAACAACTTTATCATCATTAAACTGCATAATATTTAAACTAATAAATAATAACAATAAAATAAATAATAGTATTATTACTGATAGTTGCACTATTACTTCAAGACTTCAAGCCCAGGTGCATTACACAGTATTCACCAAAATAAAATAAAATACAACAAGTGCAACTTGGTGATGACATCTTGCGCAGTGGTAGTGCAGCTGCTTTGCAGTAAGGAGACTTTGGAAGATTGTGGGTTCGCTTCCCGGTTCCTCCCTGTGTGGATAGCGCTTTGAGTACTGAGAAATGCGCTATATAAATGTAATGAATTATTATTACTATTATTATAACCATCATTTAGGCAAACTGCATTAATATGGACCTTGCTTCAAGCTAAGCTATACTGGGAAGAAAAAAACAAACTATATGTCAAGAACAAAGTCAACATTTCCACTTTATTCTCTCCGTTTATGTCGAGATTAAAGTCGACATTTCCACTTTATTCTCGCCGTTTATGGTGAGATTAAAGTCGACATTTCCACTTTATTCTCATAGTTTACTTCATAATTAAAGTAGAATGTCGTAAACTAAACTTCTTCCTAAAGTCAATGTTTAATCAATTACTTAATTTACCCCGTCATAAATTAATGCAGCACATTAAATGCTTTGTGTTACGTTCCCCGACCCAGTGGTTAATCACTACACTTCTTAAGCGATCACCATACAGAATCCATTCACTTCATGATATTCCTGCTTTCTGAGAATTTAGAATGCTAAGATAAATACTTGATATCATTTTCATGATGAAATGCATTAAAGCAGGTATTACACATGCACGGTAGTGAGGCGGTAGTGCTGCTCCCTCGCAGTAAGGGGTCCCCAGGTGTATGTTCAGTGTAGAGAACTTTATGGCAGGTGTGACGAGGCTCCAAAAAACTGGATGTATGAATAGCTATCGCACAGGTTTAACTTAAATATTGTGTAAATGTTGGGTTTGTGATCTGCTGGTCGGAGACACGAACACAGAATTCAATGCATGTTCTTCTGAGCAGGCTATCTTTATTGCATGCATGCTGTCTCTATCTGACGTAGGCTACCAAAACCACAGTTCCTATCCTTCCTTTTTCTTTCACCACATAACCACATAACCAATCACTACACGATAAACGTCTTTGTGAAATTAAAACTAGTTATAAACTTAGCCCACGGAGTGTTCAGAACTTTAAAAATATCTTCATTATACATGTTTAATTATGCCATCCATTCAGAGTTGCGCCCATCTCTGAACGAATCACTTAACACAAAGCATTTAATGTGCTATATAACTTATGACGGGGTTTGAAAAAATCTAGTAAATTAAATATTCATTTTATGATGAAGTTTAGTTTATGATGTTCTACTTTAATGACAAATTACGAGAATAAAGTCAAAAGAATATATTCTCGTCATAAGCGTCAAGATTAAAGTGGAAATGTCGAGAATAAAGTCAAAATGTCGTCACACTATTACACAGTACCCAGGTACATTACACTGTATTGAAAACAAAGTACAACTTGGCTTGCAGTATTATCCAGTAGTATAGAAACAGTATTTACACATCTGACCTTTTAAAACTAAAGCATCTCCAGGTGACAGATGTGAGTGCTTTTTTTTTGGCTCTCTGTCCATTTTCACCGCGCGGCATACCTATGCTACCGCCCACTATTTGGTGGTGTAGCAGTGAAAAAGAGCCCTAGTGCAACAAATCTGTGTTTAGCGGTGTAGCAGTGAAAAAGGTCCCCACTTGAACAGTTTCCTGCTGCGCCACGTTCCGAACGTCGTTTAGGCAATTTAAACCGGTGTTGCGGTATAAGAAAAATCCATATCATAAAAAAATAAACGGTTTTCGGTATGAACCGGTATACCGCCCAGCACTAGCCACCACACCACCTTTTTTCCTCTGAGAGGTGCAGAAGCTTTGCGGTCCTCATGTCTAATAATCCACTTGTATCATGGTACAATCAAGCTGTGCTCTCTAATATGCCTCTAATCTGTTTGTTGGCTGACTAGGGTCTGCCTGTTACTCCGTCCAAGTTGTCTTGTCCTCCGTGTTCCTATTTCATTATCATCTGCTTCTGATCACAAAAACCTAGACATATTTTTCAGGTAGTGTACTATGTCACATTAGTGTCACTTAAATCTATCACATGCCCTTTAATTCTGCACCAACATTATGGTCCTTCGGTATTTTAATATCTGCTTTAAATACTGTTATGGACACATGACACCATCACTTAGTGAGTAGGCAGTTACTTGTGATTTGCATCTTTACCTACTAAAGAAGCCACTGTGTGTGTGTGTGTGTGTGTGTGTGTGTGTGTGTGTGTGTGTGTATGTATTGTACATGTAGGTTTTACTTTAGTCAGCTTTATCTTCAGGTCTTCTTACTTGCAACTAGCAGCATCCTCTTTAAAAAAAATAAGAACCACTGCACACAATATTCCGACTCTTAAAATCTTAGGCTAGCTATGTTTTAACATAATACTTAAAGTCAAGATTTAGTCGAAAGACCTCTTGCTGCTCAATTTACAGCCACAATCTCTCCAAGGCACCTGAAACACAGGGCTGTTCCCTTAAATTGTTTAATTCAAACATTTATAGATGAGAATAATACACTGTAAGCTTACCTCCAAATGACAGTTTTTTAAGCGAGCAATTATAACATTGCATTCTTCTGTATGCAAGTGAGGAGACAGATCTGGATGCATCCTGTGTTATTGGTTTACCTATAGAGAATCACATTATACAAGAAAGCAAGTTAACATTCAATCGAAATTAATAAAAGAACAAGTGTCTGTATACCTGTGTGACCATCTGGTTGCTACGTCTCTGCCATTCCAACAGACCGGTCACAAGCAGTTGTAGTAAAATGGATTGCATTTGGCATTCCACCAGATGGCACATCACAAAAAGTAATGCTGCTTTTACAAATCCCATTTCAAATGACATATAGCAGAGATTTTCATTCCAACAAATGGCACATCACAAACATTTGTAGTAATGCATTTTTTTGACACTGCAAACATTAACGCTGCATGTCTACAGTGCTTAAGATTTCAACCTGCCTTAGACAGGTGGCACAGTTAGTCAAGCAATATTATGGCATGAAAATATCAGCACAGTGGTAGTGTTACAGATTAGCTAGGAGGATCTGAAATCACCATATGGTGATTTAAGAGATCTGATGCACATCACTGAAGACAACTAATAGATGGCAGAAACACATCTTGAATAAATGGCTGCGCACTTCTCACTTGTTGCCAATGAATTCTACATCTGTTATGACGCCCCTGCAAACCGATAGTGAAAAAATAAATGCATTACCTCTGGTGTTAGATTACCACATTATTCGTGGCATCTCTTTCATTCTGGGCTGAATTTATTTCATAACTGGAAGATTTTCACACACCTATATTTTCTAAATGTTGCTCTAATATGTTATATTGATATAGACTGTAGCTTACCGATTGTTTGCTAATATGTTACTCTTATTTCTTAAATGTCTTTTGGATGCCAAGCAGCCATTGTTAAGCAGGCTATGATGTGAATGATTATGTGAATACTCTCCTCAGCTTTTTCACTGTCACTTTAACCTTTCAGAATTCATGAAATGTTAGGAAATGCCAATGTAAAAATAGCCAATAGGGATGAATACAGTAGTTATAAATGTATGTGTTACTATGTGATGGTTACTGTTTGCAAGCTGTGATAATAAATTGATAACACCTGCATTAGCCAAAATTTAATACAACTCATTGTACAGTCATTTGCATAAATGTAAAAGTTTTTTTTCCCCAAAAGCGTTACAAAGAAAATCAACAGTTTCATCAAAAAAAGATAATAATGAGCAAAACATTAAGCTTTTCAAAACAAGACATGATACATTGCCAACAATTCTCTCTCCCCTAAAAGATGACAGTGAACCATGTCACATTTTAATGAAAATTACTGTTTAACAGACTAATTTAAATCAAAGAAATTTAAATTAGTTGGGGTATGCATAAGTCTGTAACCAAAAATGAGATTAAATGGATATCAATTTGATTAATACAAGAAGTTATGCGCTTTTTTTTTTTTTTTTTTTTTTTAAAACACTTATGGTGTTTACCCATGAAACACCTACTTCAGAAAATAAGACTTATTCAAGCCATAGAGTACATTTTTGAATTTGATTATCTTGGAAGTCTTTCACAAGAATAACAGAATTACCGACATGAAATTATCAACTCTGTAATCAACTTTTCATAACAATGCAATTATAATAAATCAACCTGTCTACCCACGCTGGTACCACATATAAGCATATATACATGGTTTTTTTTTTTTTTTTATTCAAAGCATATGTAATAGTAGTATTAAATTTAACTGAACTCACTTTTCTTTTGTTCCTGGCAAATTCTTGAAAAGTATGTAATTAATATACAAAGTACATTACAGTTCTGTTCAATCTTTCCATTGGAAAGTTTCTGGGATTGTAAATTAAAAATACATGTCAAACCTTTACAACAAGTACAGTAGGTAAATTTCAGTTTTTCAATTTGAATTTCTAAATTAGTTTTTCACAGCCATATACATACAGATGTACACAAGCAGATGAAAAGGCACATTCAGACGTCAGCTGCACAGTCCTTGAGTTTATCAAGTAAAAAGCATTCCATAAATACAATGAAGTCTTCATGCACTGTAACAGTTACTGTATTGTAAAACTTGACACACAAACACTTTATTCAGTCATAATAAAATGTGCAGTTGCATTTTCAAGAGACTTTTTTGCTTATTTAAATCAACAAATATAAAACAACACATTTATTACAAACATAAAACATTTATTACTACCTAATCTTTCAAACTGCACATTTCAGTCACACTGTCTTTTTTCTGTGCTTTATATGCAAGAATTCTTTTGGCAAAAGTCGTTCCCCCCACACAATATTAACCAGTTTTCCACTTGCAGTATTATGGAAGGCAATATATGAAATTTAAAATTTTTATTTTTGAGAAACACGCTCATTCAAAAATGTGCTGTTTAAAGTGTTTTCATACAAAGTAGTGGAAATCAAAAGTGTCCATTCCTTTGTTGAAGTTTTGTGAGTGTTACAGGAGAATAAAACATGACCTGTCACCTTTAAGATCTTATAAACAAAAATATTTAAGTGAAAAACAAATGGATTATTTTTAGGAATATTTATTAAAACTAAAAATCTCCAATGCCTTAGTCATACTTGGGATTAATAAAGTATCTATCTATCTATTTATAAGTGTGCACTCCCTTTATTGGATTTCAAACATTGTAGAAAAGTTAATCTGCTGTCATGATAGATAGATAGATAGATAGATAGATAGATAGATAGATAGATAGATAGATAGATAGATAGATAGATAGATACTTTATTAATCCCAGGGGGAAATTCACATACTCCAGCACCAAAAAATATTAAATTAAACAGTAATAAAAAATGCAGGTAAAAAACAGACAATAACTTGAATGACCTATTCTGGAAGATTTCTTGGAGACTTTGGTTCCCCAGGAGCTATCTACTGTATCTTATTGCTGCAAGGGAGATGTGAAAAAATTTAACAAAGAATATAAAAGTAAATTTTAAAATCTTTACATGTAAAAAAAGGTATAAAATGAAGGCTATCAGGTAACACTTGATAATTAATTTCATTAATTAACCTTTACAATTGATGAGTAAATTTAACTTTAGATCAGGTGTTCTAGGAAGTTAATGAGTAAATGATATGTAAATGTTAAAATCATTACTGTATATGTTTGTTAACACTTTAATTACATCATTTAATTACATATATATATACTGTATATATATATATATAATAAGACTATAACTATCTGCATATATAGTACCTGAAGTAATAATCTGTATTAAAAAAAAAAGTGTAAAAAGGCATTATTTAATGTTTGTTACCACAATTCTAATTAAAGTTGTTCTAAAAAGTTACCAGCTATCATTAACAAGACGACGACATGTGGACATTGCAGAGATCAGGCTGTCTATCCAGACAAGGAGAAAGCTCACCAGGTCAATGGAAACCTTAACGCTGGTTTGCGACTTTGACAGTAATTGGAGACTCCCTTCATATTACAAACATTTTGCATATTCTCCATGTCTGAGCAATAAAAATAAAAGAACATTTCGAGCTGATATGAAATTTTGTATGAAACACATTTAATTTCATAAAACTATGTGGGAGACGGTTCTACAGCCTATTGACAGCAAGGCAGAACTTTTGTTGGCTTTAAATGCAAAAGATCAGCCTAAACCGCTCATCACCCAAATAACCAAGTGCCTCTCGTCAAGCATTGTGGATGCAGCATGATGCTATGGGGCTGCTTCTCTTCTGCGGGGACAGAGATTCTGGTCAGAGTGGGAGGAAAAACAAACAGGTCCAAATGGCATAAAATCTCTTGTAGAAATCTGAAGTAAGAGATCAATTTCAGCATCAAAGCAACAGTCTAAAGCACACAGGCAACTTGACTAAGGAACAGCTTAAAAAATAAACTAATATCCAGAAATGGTCTGGAAATAGCCAGGACCGGTGTTCTATAGAAAATCTAGGGACTGGGTTAAAAGAGGGTTGGATTTGATCTCATCTGCAAACAAGAGTTGGATAAAATTGAAAGCTCCTAATGTGTTAAGTTTACAAAGACCTACTGACTTACTACAATAATAAAAGCAAAAGGTGCCTCCAATTAAGTATTAGTGTAGGCAACCATGAAGTTCAATTGATATCCAATGCTTCACTGTGGTCTGTCTACTTAATAAGACTCTGCACTTATTATGTTAACTTGCTTGCTTTTACTTATATATATATATATATATATATTTCTTGCCTTTATTTAACAGTCTGTGAGAAGGTATTTCTTGGAATATACCAGGAGAAATGCTGATGTATTTCTTTGTTCCCTGTGATTTCTAGTATGAAGGGGCTGGTGATTTTAAAAACTGCTACCAAACTCTTTATTGAGGACCCCACAGCCACTGAACTCCAGACATGCTGGAGCAGCAGAACAAAACAACATGTAATGCATGGGGAACACCTCAGCTAACAATGAGAGTAAGCCAAGTCCTAGAAAATAAACATTTTTTTATCCACAGATTTCAAAACATTTCCAAAGGGCATACAAACCTTGGTTGCCTTCAAGTTGTTAGTGAAAGTCTCTTTTGAGCAGTTTTATGCATTTCTCCTACAGGATACTAGTTTTTGGTATTTATATACACATGTAATGTGAAAAAATGGGCTACTATTGTTAATTCAGTGTTGAAAATTTGCTCTACAATCCACTGTACGTCAGTGGCCATTCATGGGTTGATTATGGTGCAGAAAGCTACTTACAGACATACAGATATACTTGTACAACATACGACATACTGTAACAAAAATGCAAGCTCATGCTGAGCTATTAGCAATTAATTTAAAAAGGAACCTTTTTTGGTCACAACTATAAGGGTATTTTGCTACTTCACAAAGAAGAGAAAACCAAATTACAATTTAAGATTACACTGTATTAGTGAGAAAGAGAGAGATGTACACAAGGCAGCCAACCTGCTCTTTTCACAAAGAACTAATCAGCTACAGTATCAGCTCATATGAGATAACTAGTAACATTGTTGTTTCCTATTGGTAGTATGACGCTTTAGTCCAGCGTTTCTCAACCTTTTAAGTATTTGATAGATATTTGCAACCAGAGCTTTCATAGCAGTTTTAATCGCGCCCCCCTAACGTTTTTTGAAAGGAGCCCACTAAAACCAATTTGTTCTTTTTTAATTAATGATATATCATAGATGCATATTTTATTATACCTGCTTAACTTTTAATTGACATTTATCTAACTCTATATTTATTTTTCTAGTATCAGAATGTAGTTTAAATTAATTTGTTTTTTGTTTCAATAGATGTATTTTTCATATTTTCGATTCTTGTTTTCTTTTTTCAAATCTTCGTGCCCCCCTAGGGTGGGCTCGCCCCACAGTTTGAGAACCACTGCTTTAGTCCATCCATCCATCCATTTTCCAACCCGCTGAATCCGAACACAGGGTCACGGGGGTCTGCTGGAGCCAATCCCAGCCAACACAGGGCACAAGGCAGGAAACAATCCTGGGCAGGGTGCCAACCCACCGCAGGACACTGCTTTAGTCACTCTTAGCTATTTATTGGTAGCACTGTTTCTGTTTTAAAGAAGATAGTAAAGGGCATTAAGTGAATAGTGTTTGAAAGCATATCCAGCTACATATGTTTAATACATTTTGAAGAAGGGTACTGGAATTACACCACTTTTTTTTCAGCCGAATATGCTCTACTGTTACTGATATCTGCTTCAATCTTCTCTGCTTTTTTAGATCCACACAGCTGAGAAAAACTAGAGTGTTTACTTACTAAAACTACACCTGCCTTCCAATAAAGTTCCTGGAGCCCCCCCCCCCATAATAAAATTCACACATATCATACACTCCATTCACGGGAACCCCCAAAGATCCAAGACCCACTTGACAAGTAATATCTTACAGGTGGCCTGGCAATGCTTGTTAATTACTTGAGAGAAGCTGAAGGCAGTAAATAAAATAAACGGATGCAAAGACAGATGTAAAGCCCAGTTAAAAATTATATCTAAAAAGTCAAAAGTTCAAACTAAATAAACCAAACATTACCAAGATATGGCATTCTCTGCTATGTGCTACAAAAAAAAAAGAAATAAAATCATATGCCAGAGGACAGAATCAGGATAATTCCTACGGTTGGCATACCCTTCATGTTTTCAAAATACAATATAATTATATAACAAAATGGGGGGGGGGACTTTTTTCCTCTACGCTTTAATTTTACATAATAAAAACTGGACACTTAATGGTTTGGTACTTAGAAATTATCTTACACATCTTCTATCACTGGGTAGAATCAGGCTATAAAAAGCCCAGCACTGCCAACTATTCAGAGCCGTTCAATTCTGCAATCTGCAAAACAGATTCTATTAATGGAAACATCTAGACCATCATGCACAAACAGCAGCACAGAAAATTAACAATTCCATCTCAGAACAGATTTTTAAACCAATGGAGATTAAACTGTGACTCATATTTAAAATAAAGTGCACAGCTGTCCAGTTCTCGTGTTAAGAAAAACCCATTATATAGTGAAAATTCCATGTCTCTGAAAAGAAAGAAAAATCGAGCATTTGAGCAAATGCAAAAATAAAAACTTCCATTCATTTCTAGAACCCGCTAAGTCCAGTTAGGGTCATGTACTGCCCAACTTTATACAGCAACACTGGCTTAAGGCAGGATCCAAAGACAAACGGGGTATGTGTCCATCACAGGGAACACTCACACACACCTACTCATCCACACTCAGAGGTTTCAATTCAGACCCATATGGAAATAGAGGAAGCAAGCGAACTCCACACTTTAGTGTGTCTTAAATTACTGGACAAATTCTGGCAGTATAACTTCCAACAGCAACACAGCTTAATAATATACATCAAAATGTAGTTATTTGTAACGTATATGTGATGGCCTTACTTGCACAAAACATCTCATATGTATTGTGGCCCCCGTTTTTAAAACCTTGAATCAAAAGATCAAGCAGATATAGAAAAACAAATTGTTTTGGCATCATTCATCAGTTACTGTACACAAAAAAATTGCATAACTGCACTATTCATCCATCCAGTCAGGTTCAGCAGTTATTTGAATACTTTCCCCAATTAACATCCTTGGCATTGCATTTTATTCCAAAAAAACATGTAAAAAGCGCTGCTTTTTTTTTTTGGCATGAAAAATTACATTTTTATTAAATCTCAAAAGTATTATTATTTATTTTTTGTATCATTATAATAATAATATGAAATGAACAATAATTAAAAAAATAATAGTAATAGTACTACTACTAATGATGCCAAAACAGTAATCTTAAAATAAGTCCTTTGTATGGTAAATCTTAAAGTACAGTGAAAGACACAATCCATCGTCACAGTCAGGACAATAATGGTGTGTTTCTTTTCGGATTTTCTTTCCAGATCTATCTATTTTTGAACAGGACACTTAGAGTTGCATTCTGGTTTTTTCTGTTAGAGGTATATAATTAAAATATCTACCAATAAAACACTCTGGACTGATCCATGATGTGCTGCGTCGACAGTGTGTCTTGAGTGGTAGTGTGGACGGTGGATGTGTGGCAATGATTTCTTCTACAAGCTGGCATGTAAAGTTTTCATGAGATACAGTTTCGACTGGTTTTTGTTTGTATAAGATGAATGCATTTCAAATGCACAGTTCCACCTGATGATGAAATATCTTTTTGTAGTATTTATTTTGTTGCCTCCGCATAAAGGGATAGAAAGCCAACTCTTGATCCACACTGTGCTATTGTAGTCGACCACAGCACAAGGCTTCGTAACCTGCTTGTTACCTTTTGTCTGTACAGTGACCGTAGCTGCATTATGTACAGTGCTAAGAAGACAAATATCTTTGTCTTTTCATTTCAGAGCAATCACTTTACCCTTCTGTCAAGCTACTAGTGCACCTTGCTATAATTTAGCTTTACCAAAGTCTTCAGGCATGCCACGACAGTTGGGACACACTATTCCATATGCATCAAGTCTTTCTTTGCAGCAAGATAGTCAAATAGCAAATAGAAAAATTGTCAATGGCTACACAGTATTTTGATCCAGCAGAGCATCTATCAAAGATAGCACCAATGATATAGCAATGCCATACTGATTGTATTTTGGATCAAACATTGTCCCTTTCCCTGATGTACAGAAATGAATTCCAAGTTTATCCCGTTTTAGATTCACAAAGCTTGTAAAACTTTATGCCAAATCTTGTACTTTGTCATGGATTCTGTACATCGCATCAAAGTCTGCCCTTATAAGCCATGAGACTTTCACTGATGCTGACATCTCGGTCTGGAATGTAAACACTCCAGAATTTTGCTACCATTACCTGGTATATCTCCCAGATTTTCTTCAGTTTGGGTGCTGGATGGGTATTCTCATCAAAGTCTTCATTGTTGGTAAAGTGCAGATATTTCATAATTAGTGGAAACCTGCTCTCAGACATAATTTCTCCAAAGAATGGCAGCACTGACAGCACTTTTATAGCTTGAGTAATTCTTGGTTCTAATGCTTACAGAAGATGCATCTGTATACTTGCCCAAGTGACACTCAGGACTAATGTTTTTAGCATGGTTTTCGCAGCCCGAGTAACACTCAGGTCTAACACTAAGGAGGTTAATTACTTCTGTTACTTGTACCTTTCTTTACAGTTTACTTGTCAGTTTGTACACTTGTGTCTGCACTTTACTTTTATAAGGCTAGCAAATTTACACATGAAACAGAATCTCTATAGTGTTTGATACTCCACTCCTCCTGAGAATAAGTCTGAAAGAACATTGAATTTCTTGGTGCTATTCGTAATATTATATACAAGCTGTACTACATATCAGAGTTGCATGGAATTTCATCTGTGTGTTCAAAACATGACTATGTTGTGGCTGATGCCATTTTTTTTCTACAATTGTGTATATATAAAGTTGATTAGCATGCTTCACATATGAATGCTTCAGAGCGTTGTTTGAGGTGTTTTCATGTATGCACAAGATGACTGTGATTTATAAAGGGTTAACTGCATAGAAATGTACATACTTCTATTTAAATAAATCAGATTTTATTTTGGTATTTGCATTTTCCTGATTTTTTTGGCATGTACCTATTTTAACACTTGAGTCCACGCAGATCCTGCAAAATATGACTGGATTAGAGGTCATTTCAGTGCAACACTAGCTGCAGTAGAACAGGAAATGTTCATTGATGTGACCGCTGATTCAACAATGAAGCTCCAGTTCAAGTTCACGAACCACTGCTCCTGCAAACAACCCTAGCCATAGTCCTACCTTCTGCCCCATCCTACCTGTGTGAAAGGTAGGTTTTTCTGTACATGTTTTTATCATGAAAAAATACCGGTCAAAGCTAGACACTGAAAATAAACTACGAGTGAAAACTCAAAATAACAGGCTCACTCACATCATTGAAATGTTTGTAGAACTACAGGTGCAATTCTTCAAGGAAATATTCAGGTTCCGTTTTTAATTATTTTCAGTAAGCCTGTAAACCGGTAATTCCTGCACAGAAACCTACTTTTCAGAGGGTAAAAAAAATTATTGAAAGTAATGAATGTTGTTACATAGTAATATTGTTTAAGTTTAGTTTTCACTGTTTTACACTTAATTGTAAGACATAAAATACAGACAAGTAATTGTAATCAAAATGTGGACATTCCTTCAGAAAAAGCATTTTCTTGTACTATTAATATCACTGTGAAAGACACTTGTTACTCTCACTTGTTTATTTTTTTTTTTTCAGTAAAATGTTACACACTGACATTTTAGTTTGGTAATAATTTACAATCATTTTTCTGTCTCAGAGGTTTCAAAAAAGCATGTGTGTGTGCATATGGGGAGGCTTTAAAATACTTTTATTTACAAATGGGGTGTCTGACAGAAAACATTTTGGACAGGAATGCAGTGTTTGCTGGAAAAGCTGAAGTATTTTGTATAGCAGCGTTTGGTTACCATGGTAAAATAACCCTAAACTTGTGACAATGATTCTGTAACGTGTTCTGTGTTTTGAGAAAACTGTAAAATGTCATGGTTCTCTGCTAATGGGGATGAAAAAAGGTAAGCTAAGTGTTCAACTTTTTGTTAGTAGCCAACCAAGTCATTGGTCTCATTAATTTGGGGTGATAATGTATAATCCTTAAAGATCCAGGCTGCTTCAATTTGTAACAAACAAGTGTCAAAGTCTCCATCTCTAATGCAGGGTGTAACTATTTGCAACACTGAACACTGCATGGATACAGAATGCATTTTTCTACAAAATGTCTACAACTTATGTTTCATGGTTCTATTTTTGACAAGTCTTAATGTGTATTTATTCAATGTAACAGAGTGCGTACAGCCAAACAAATACACATATTACCCTTTTACTGATGCAATCAGAGCATTGTTCTAAAGAAACATTGACATTCTTAATTGGAGACCGATCATCTTTAGCACAAATTATTACAACAGCTGCAACTTAACATTTAACAAATTGGGTCATTTTCTATGGTTAAGGAGTTAACAGAAGAAGAACAGTAAGGAACACAGCCTCATTCTGTATTAAGTCTTTAATGTTTCGATTATTGGTAAAAGTAAAAAGTGGGGGGATCTTGAAAAACAGGGTTGAATTATGAAATATGCCAGCGCTTTTTATTGTATCTGATAAACTAGATCGCAAAAACTGAAAATATACACACACATTATATATATATTATATATATATACAGTAATCCCTCCTCCATCACGGGGGTTGCATTCCAGACCCCCCCGCGAAAGGTGAAAATCCGCGAAGTAGAAACCATATGTTTATATGGTTATTTTTATATTGTCATGCTTGGGTCACAGATTTGCACAGAAACACAGCAGGTTGTACAGAGACAGGAACGTTATTCAAACACTGCAAACAAACATCTGTCTCTTTTTCAAAAGTTTAAACTGTGCTCCATAACAAGACAGAGATGACAGTTCCGTCTCACAATTAAAAGAATGCAAACATATCTTCCTCTTCAAAGGAGTGCGTGTCAGGAGCAGAGACTGTCAGAACGAGAGAGGAAAGCAAACAAATCAATAGGGCTGTTTGGCTTTTAAGTATGTGAAGCACCGTGGCACAAAGCAGTTACAATGAAGGCAGCAGCTCACACTCCCTCCGTCAGGAGCAGAGAGAGAGAGAGAGAGACAGAGAGACAGAGAAAAACAAACAATCAAAAATCAATACGTGCCCTTCGAGCTTTTAAGTATGCGAAGCACCATGTCGCTTCACAAAGCAGCTGCACAGAAGGTAGCAACGTGAAGATAATCTTTCAGCATTTTTAGACGAGCGTCCGTATCGTCTAGGTGTGCGAACATCCCCCCTGCTCAACCCTCCTACATCAGGATCAGAGAAAGTCAGCGCAAGAGAGATAGAAAAGTAAGTTGGGTAGCTTCTCAGCCATCTGCCAATAGCGTCCCTTGTATGAAATCAACTGGGCAAACCAACTGAGGAAGCATGTACCAGAAATTAAAAGACCCATTGTCTGCAGAAATCCGCGAACCAGCAAAAAATCCGCGATATATATTTAAATATGCTTACATATAAAATCCGCGATAGAGTGAAGCCGCGAAAGGCGAAGCGCGATATAGCGAGGGATTACTGTAAATACTTCTTGAAAGACGCAGTGTGCATGTAGAATTTCCGGCCAAGCAGGATTACATGTGAAAGTGATAAATAAATCAGGCTTTCCGAATTTACGTACTATGGCCATGGAATCCTGATAGTTTTGTTGCATGTATCTTGGACTTCCTGGAAATGTGGACAGTAATATGATCATTTTGCCTACACGTATGTTGTTATTTTCAGCGTTTGCTTGCAGTGCGTCTGATAGTTCCACGCACAGATCTTGTTGATGTAATCGGAGATAGTTGAGATGCGCACCCTCTGTTTTAACATACGCATCACTTTTTCCACATTTTGTTATGTTACAGCCTTATTCCAAAATGGATTCAATTCATTTTTTCCCACAGAATTCTACACATTCTACATTCCCCATAATGACAATGTGAAAAAAGTTTACTGGAGATTTTTGAAAATTTATTAAAAATAAAAAAATTGAGAAAGCACATGTACATAAGTATTCACAGCCTTTGCCATGAAGCTCAAAATTGAGCTCAGGTGCATCCTGTTTCCCCTGATCATCCTTGAGATGTTTCTGCAGCTTAATTGGAGTCCACCTGTGGTAAATTCAGTTGATTGGACATGATTTGGAAAGGCACACACCTGTCTATATAAGGTCCCACAGTTGACAGTTCATGTCAAAGCACAAACCAAGCATGAAGTCAAAGGAATTGTCTGTAGAACTCCGAGACAGGATTGTCTCAAGGCACAAATCTGGGGAAGGTTACATAAAAATTTCTGCTGCTTTGAAGGTCCCAATGAGCACAGTGGCCTCCATCATCCGTAAGTGGAAGAAGTTCGAAACCACCAGGACTCTGTGAATGTCCTTGAGTGGCCAGCCAGAGCTCAGATTTGAATCCGATTGAACATCTCTGGAGAGATCTTAAAATGGCTGTGCACCGACGCTTCCCATCCAACCTGATGGAGCTTGAGAGGTGCTGCAAAGAGGAATGGGCAAAACTGGCCAAGGATATGTGTGCCAAGCTTGTGGCATCATATTCAAAAAGACTTGAGGCTGTAATTGCTGCCAAAGGTGCATCGACAAAGTATTGAGCAAAGGCTGTGAATACTTATGTACATGTGATTTCTCAGTTTTTTTATTTTTAATAAATTTGCAAAAACCTCAAGTAAACTTTTTTCACGTTGTCATTATGGGGTGTTGTGTGTAGAATTCTGAGGAAAAAAATGAATTTAATCCATTTTGGATTAAGGCTGTAACATAAAATGTGGAAAAAGTGATGCGCTGTGAATACTTTCCGGATGCACTATAAAATATATATATATATTTTTTTTTTTTTTAACTTGAGTCAATCAGACAATCACAATCTGTGAATAATGCCCTTTTTTAGGCATTCTTTGCAATTTTCACTATGGCCCCAAGCAAAAAATCTACTTCTCAAAGAACTTAGTTGTTTTATATATTCAGACTGGTCAGAAAATATTCTTCTATTGTGAAAAAACTGGGAGACAGGGAGAATGTTAAGCAGAGACCAAGGGATCCAAACAAGTTGCATGCAAGAGTGTATGAAGGTCAGTAGGTTTTCTATACAAAATAAAGCATTATAATATATTTGAACAGAAATATCTAAAAAGATAATTGTAACAGTGTCATAATTCAGAGTAAACATCGTTATCTTGACATAGAAATTTAAATATATAAAAACAATTAAGACGTTCCGAAGTACTCCTTACACATCACACAGATATCATTAAGGTATCAACCCCAAAACAAGAAATTTTTAACAAAAGGATTGTAGTCCGAAAAAATAAATTGTTCTTCCAAACCAATTATAAAGATGTTTGTGATGCCTGGGCCGAAAGAGAAACCCACTGCAACATATAACTGTTGCAAAAACTAAAATAATTCCACTTGACAGCAACTTCGCTGAGAAAAATAAAGTCAACGTACTGTGAGATAAACCCATATTCTGTACATAGTATAGATTCAACACTACTCAAGACAGCACAATGTGGAATGCTGATGTGTTGTGATTTTATATCAAGGGTTGCTAAAAACATCCTTCATGTACAGAGGTTGATTGCACTTTATTAATAAAGTCAGTTGAATCTCTAATGAAGGAATGGCTGCTATTAACATGGTTTTATAAATGTAAATTGCCATACTGTGAAAAAGGCTGTAAAATAGACCCATTACCTGAAATAACAGGTCTACCTTAAGGATTATGAATTTTCAGGAGAACATTAAAAAAGGGATATATGGGTGTTCATTATACAAAATATGAGGAGTATGTCTGTCAATGATTTGGGGAATGAGGGCAGCCTGAACAGGTGGAAGCATCTTCATTATATACTGACTCAAGATAGTTTTTAATTCGCTCCTAACAGGTGCTATCACCTAGTTGCTGTATATCTTTAGTATATTGAGAAGAATCATGTATAATGATTGCTGCTATTTTATCAATACTTCTAATAGTGATGGAATCATTTGAGCTAAACTTTTTAAAACTAGACAGAGTTATTTGACTCTTTGTCAGGTAGCACTAAGACATAATTTTGAGGATCAGAAATACTAGTAGGTATAAATTCAGATTGAGTGGGTAAAGACAAGGATATACCCTTTGGAAAAGAATTCCTAAAAAAATAAATAAATAAATTAAAAATTAAAAGGCTCCTGTTTCCAATTTCCTGAGGAAGTTGAATAGTTCAACCCAAGTTCTGAATTACTGATACTCTGGAACAAAAAAGTGATTTTTTCATCAGAACCTGCATCTCAGAGTTTGAAACAGCCTTATTTAATTTCCAAAAACCTGCTAACAGTTTTATACAACAAATCCAGTACTCCTATTAGGGTGCTGGTTCTATGTATTTTGTAGATTGGTCTAAAAAGAACTTAATAAAAATTGACATTAAAAACAGCCTTTCCTTCTCATCTAATGTTTGCTTAGTCAGATCACCAACTCCATAGTTCTCACAAAACTGAATTAACCTCATTTGAATTACAGAAGGTGGCAAATGGAAGACAGTCTTGAACAATGTCTTGAAACATTATGAATATCTGGTTATACCTTTATTATGGTGCTGGGCGCTATGACAAAAATGTCATAGTACATTTCTCCTTATCATTCAATAATAATAATTGTTATATTCAATTCCTGATGCTCAGTTTTAAGTGTGGAAAGTATTGTGAACCCAGAAGAAACCAAAAGGCTTATTATTATGTTGTAAGATACAGTAGTATCAAATAAATTATCAGAATTGAACATTAGTGAATGTAAATATTTCAAGTCTAGATTTTTTAAGACCTTTTGGCAATCGTTACAACAACCAAGGGTTGTATGAATGTAAGCATGCTCCAAGTCATTTAAAATTTTTTAAGGTAAAATCTTTACCTTTGTCAACTAAAACAGGAATAAACAAAAACAATTTAAACAGTGTGTAAATAATAAATGAGGTTCAGTATATTAGCTTCATATAGTGAACAATTTAATGACCAGATATCCTGGTTTATTGACGGTGTCTGACTTTGCAAATAACTATGCCACTATACAATGTAGTCACCAGGACTGAGGGAGGGCTGGTGACAGAAATGGGCAGGAGAGTCACTCTGGGGAAAAATGATTTGTGGGTCTTATCCCTTCGGTGGACAGTATAGCCAAAAATAGTTAATTAAAAAAACAAATATTGTGAATAACAGTGATAATTATTGTAATATACAGTAAACAATTGTTCATGAACTTTACCACAGTCAGATAATTTTTAAATTTAAATACAATGCAAGGGAATACACAGAGAGATTACAGGGTAAGATTTAAGAAAATGGAAGTGTAGCTTACATTTACTGTTAACCAGCAAGTATAAAACTTTAGAATAACATGGACCGAAATGCAGATACTAATAACATAAAAATGCACAAAGGATGTCCAAAAAGCAAACCATTTACCATAGTCTAATGCATAGAAAAAATTGGTTTAAAGAATGGTAAAAAAAAAAAAAAAAATGTATATCCATGAAACAAATAACAAAAAAAAAGCTTAAATACAGTAAAACAAAACCAAGTATAAAATTATTTTTTTGGCAATTGAGTCTTTTCATGCAAATAAGTTTCAACTGTATTGACTTACATAGATAATAATGTAGTGCATGACCAAAATATAAACAACCAAAGTTTTTAACAATTCCAATTAACAATTATACTGCCTGCACACCTAAAGTAAATGCATGAGAACATAATGAAAATTGCTGTTTCACTACTTAATGTGCACCAATATCTTTACATTGATCTCAACATATGACTAGATTTAGTTATAAGGTCAATTCTACTTACCTCCTACAGAGACTTTGACCCTTAGGCTACCAAAGAAATCAGCTGGTAAATGTCTTCCAGTGTTGTTCCAAGCAAAATGAAGGTGGTTTAACAAATCAAGGTCCCAAACACAAACCTCACTTCAGGAACTGCCTGTCATTTTTGATGGCCATTAATATTTTAAACAAGAGTTGACATTTTTCATTATAGAGTTTGGGCTTTTAAGCTGCAACTTTTTGAAACCTGAAAAGTGTGACATCTGAAAGATTTCTGAATCGGTTCCACGCTGTACATTATCAAGTGCCCCAAATATTCTTCTTCCAAAAATTTTTAATGATAAATGTAGTATTTTTTTTTTATCTATCCCTTTTTATTCAACCTTCTTACGTGTTAAATACCCAAATACTCTCAAACCCACTTAATCACATTCAGTGTCAAGGTGAGCAGAACTTTATCCCAGTAGCCCTGGACACGGCACTACCACTCCACAGCTCATTCCCACTCATGCAAATACCCACAATCTCAATAGGGCAATTTTAAGTCATCAGTCAGTCTAACATGCATATGTTTTAATTATACAGAGGAAAATCCACATGAGGAACACATGCAATTGGCACAAAGATTCAATTCCAGCATGCCTGATCTTTGAGGCAGCAGTGCTACACACTGTGCCACCCCATGCACTAAAAGCTCTCTTCAATTAGTTATAAACCATTCAACAATTTCTCTCTTCAATAGTCACTCTGAATAAATTATAACAGTCTCCATGGATTTTTTAACATTTTAAAGACACAGTATTTTTCTTGGACATATTTTATGATAACAGTTAAGTTGTTTAGTAATCAAATACTGTCTAAAACAATGTTTGAAAATTAGTATTTGAACACTATTGAGAAAAACACCTTACTGACTAAAGCCATGTTTAAATATCTGTGTATGACTGCATAAATATTGCTGTGCATGTTCTCTCTCTCTCCCTGGTGTCTTGAATAATATCAGATGATGCACACAGAAAAATGTTGCATCACCCTCACTGATCACTTTTTATACAGTATTTGAATGAAGACTTGCAAGTTAAGTGGTGTGCCACCTCCGAGGCGTTATATATTTAAAACAGTGAATGAGTGAAATTGGAACCTTGATGTATTAAATATGGCTCATGCAAATGAACGACTATATGTTGTTAACTGTGGTTTAAACTTACCCCAGATATTAAATGTTCCTCGAGATCTGTCTGCAAGTCATCAGCTTTCATCTAGCATTATACTTTCTAATAAACGGAAATATCCTGTTTTGCGAGGTTAATCCAAACAACTACATATTTTAAAAATTCCTACAACATCATGTGAGGCTGTCTCTCCCAAGATGTACGTTTTGTAGAATCAGATATCTAGTTGGGTGCACTCTCAGTAATTTCATACTTAATTACCCTCTGCACTGTAAAATGCAATACAATAAATAGTAATGGAAAGATTGTTCACTTTCTGTTGACATAACAAAAGCTCTGAATTAAGAGCATTTTAAAGCGGTGCCATCGGCAGCTCTGAAAACAACGTACATGGAAGCACAAAGCTACAGACTGAAACTCTAGTTCAAAATAAGAAAATGCAATGGGGAGAAGTGGTGCGAAGGTATAAAATAATCGTCCATATTCAATATCCTAAAACGACTTCTACGTTCAATTAAATTAAACTGAGCAGCGTGTAAGACTGGACGTGACGTCACCTCAGTCAAGGTTACACAGAACGTTGCAGTGCAAAAAAGTAGGTATATAAAAATTACACCAAGTCAGGAAATAAATAATAGAAATTTACACCAAATCATGGTGTTTATTTTTAATATTATTTTACAATACAAGAAATTGTTCCACCTTTACACATTCAAAACGCACCTCGCGGTATCTGTAATGGGGATATTTTATTTTTTAACAGCAGCCCCGCATAAACATCGAACTTCCCTATTCAATTATTTGGCAAACGAACACTTAAAAACCATTGAACTTGCCTCTAATTTCCAAGGTGGCATATACCGCACACCGGTGATTTTCTCAGAAAGTCACAGAAGACCGGAAATACATTGGCTTATAACAAGTTTGACAACGTAGATACCCAATTAGAATTGAGCTTTCGCTTTCTTGTCGTAATAAAGTGGGCGGGATTATTTTCCGAACAGCTAGTAGTTTTGATCAAAGGGCGGGGTTTCACAAACAATTCTGACCGACCGACCGACTTTTTTACTTTCTCGTATGCGAAGTATAGGGAGGGCGGCACGGTGGCGCAGTGGGTAGCGCTGGGAGACCTTGGGACCTGGGTTCGCTTCCCGGGTCCTCCCTGCGTGGAGTTTGCATGTTCTCCCCGTGTCTGCGTGAGTTTCCTCCGGGCACTCCGGTTTCCTCCCACAGTCCAAAGACATGCAGGTTAGGTGGATTGGCGATTCTAAATTGGCCCTAGTGTGTGCTGGGTGTGTTTGTGTGTGTCCTGCGGTGGGTTGGCACCCTGCCCGGGATTGGTTCCTGCCTTGTGCCCTGGGATTGGCTCCAGCAGACCCCGTATGTTCGGATTCAGCGGGTTGGAAAATGGATGGATGAAGTATAGGGAAAGTACTGGAATCCTCCAAAAATTCCATTTTGAGATTTTGATGAATCTCTGAGTCCAAAAATCCCATTTTTGTAATTATGTCTGTGTGTCTGTCAGTGTGTGTATATAAACACGATAACCTGAGTACGGGTTCACTTAGGTCAACAAAATTTTGCATACACATATTTGGTACAAAACGTATATTTCTATTAACTTTTGGGCCATTTCCGTTAACCGGAAGTGATATTTTACCTTTTGTTCATGGAGCTGCATGTTCAACTTTACTTTTATAATAATTGTTCAATATATTATTAATTTGATTTGTTGTTGTTCGTTCTTTAATGTACATACGGTAATATAAAAATATACTCATTGTCTGGCGGTTTACTCCTCAAATATCCAACCCCATATCTGTGTATACGAGAAAGTCTTGGAGAGACCACTCCCGATTTCTTTTTATGGCAGTTGTTTTTCTATTGAATTGACGTTGAGCACGCATTTGAAATTTAGATGGATTTAGAACCGATAATTCGAAGGGTAATTTCAGTCTTCTGAGGCTGATGTATTTTTGGGTTTGGGAAATTGTTCAATACACTGTTGTCTTTTATTACTTTGAGGCACTGACTGCTGGAAAGATATTTTTGAACAACATGAATGTTAGTAAGAAAACAATACAGTTCCCAATAAAAAAATAATGAAAATGTCTTCTGAGATAAAAAATGTATTTGGAGGGAATTTTCTTACTACTGTAGAAGGGATTAATTTAAAAGTCTGTAGTTAAGTGTCTTAAGGTTAATGTCAAGGTCAAAGTATCACCAGGTGGAATGTCGTGTGTTACAAGTAAATAAGAAAAATGTCAGCCAATAAAATTGCAACAGTAGCAAAATAAATAATTATCAACAGCACAATTGTTAAAGTACAAAACACAGTTCGGATTGTCATATCTTAAAGGAATATTCCACCAAAAACGTATATATATATATACAGTAATCCCTCCTCCATCGCGGGGGTTGCGTTCCAGAGCCACCCGCGAAATAAGAAAATCCGCAAAGTAGAAACCATATGTTTATATGGTTATTTTTATATTGTCATGCTTGGGTCACAGATTTGCGCAGAAACACAGGAGGTTGTAGAGAGACAGGAACGTTATTCAAACACTGCAAGCAAACATTTGTCTCTTTTTCAAAAGTTTAAACTGTGCTCCATGACAAGACAGAGATGACAGTTCTGTCTCACAATTAAAAGAATGCAAACATATCTTCCTCTTCAAAGGAAACAGAGAGTAAAGCAAACAAATCAATAGGGCTGTTTGGTTTTAAGTATGCGAAGCACTGCCGGTACAAAGCTGTTGAAGGCGGCAGCTCACACCCCTCCGTCAGGAGCAGGGAGAGAGAGAGAGAGAGATAGAGAGAGAGAAACAAAGTCAAAAATCAATACGTGCCCTTTGAGCTTTTAAGTATGCGAAGCACCGTGCAGCATACTTAAAAGCTGCACACAGAAGGTAGCAACGTGAAGATAATCTTTCAGCATTTTTAGACGAGCGTCCGTATCGTCTAGGTGTGCGAACAGCCCCCCTGCTCACACCCCCTACGTCAGGATCACAGATAGTCAGCGCAAGAGAGAGAGAAAGAAAAGTAAGTTGGGTAGCTTCTCAGCCATCTGCCAATAGCGTCCCTTGTATGAAATCAACTGGGCAAACCAACTGAGGAAGCATGTACCAGAAATTAAAAGACCCATTGTCCTCAGAAATCCGCGAACCAGCAAAAAATCCGCGATATATATTTAAATATGCTTACATATAAAATCCACGATAGAGTGAAGCCGCGAAAGGCGAAGCGCGATATAGTGAGGGATCACTGTATATATATATATATATATATATATATATATATAATATATTTGTAAATGTTACTTGCCTCTTGTGGTTTGTAGTGATCACCTCACACCAGATATATTGGCAAAGAGTCCTGTTTTCAATTCAAAAGCGCGACCCCACATGAAAGGTGTTCAAGTTGTAGGCTACTTTCATTTTACCAGAGAGATTGAACAATTGTTTAGCAAAAAATATAGGTCTGTAATCATGGATATGCCAACAATCCTTCGTTCAGAGAAAGGTTTTATATACTGTATATGAATATACAAGAGCATATGCAGTATGGTATATAGCTGATAGCATGCAAATCTTTAGGTGAGCATATTTATTTAAAGGGTAAAGTAGGATGATCTAAACCTTATTAATGGGATATATTCATGGTGCTGAGACTCAGGATCAGAGGCTGATTCCTAGGGAAGTGTCTGCACACTTTAAACCTGATGGACAACTATAAAGACCTGGTAATCTGCACAAATGAATGAATTTATACCAGCCTGGTCAGCAACGGAAATGAAATCTTGCTGTACGTTTTTATATGCCCTGCTTTGTGTCTTTTGTCAATATACCAATAATCCACTTGTCCATCAATCACTCAGAATATGGAACCAATACAGGGTGCACTTTAAAGCAGAGAAGCTTTTATCTGTTGCTCCTCTACATGATAATCACCTTTTTCAATCTTCTCAAACATACTCGGTACTTAATCTTTGGAAGACACTTGGGGTTAAGACATTTAGAGAACCATGCATAGATGTGCAATTATGGTGGCTCTGAGGCTAGGGATCTGCACTGGCAATCGGAAGGTTGCCGGTTTGAATCCCATAAATGCCAATAGGGACTCTGCTCTGTTGGGCCCATGAGCAAGGCCCTTAACCTGCAATTGCTGAGCGCTATGAGTAGTGAAAAAAACACTATATAAATGCAAAGAATTATTATTAGATACAGTTGTTGCATCTAATCTACAACTATGCTTCAAATTTAACTTCCCATCAATACAATTTTTACACTATTTTCAAACTAGAAAATCTGTTAAAAGAAATCTGTCCAATTTTCCAGACCCCCCAAGCACCATTCCCACATCCACTGTTTCTATTCCAGGGGCAATACTGGTCAGTCTCTCAACAATATACAAAAACATCTCAAAGAATCTTCCCCTCAACAATCCAATGGTAAAGTGGAAAAAACAGCTGTGGAAGTAAGCCATAAATAGAATACACTCTAGCTCTGTATACAGAAGGCAGTCAATAATCCATCCATCTTCCAACCCGCTGAATCCGAACACAGGGTCACGGGGGTCTGCTGGAGCCAATCCCAGCCAACACAGGGCACAAGGCAGGGAACCAATCCACCGCAGGACACACACAAACACACCCACACACCAAGCACACACTAGGGCCAATTTAGAATCACCAATCCACCTAACCTGCATGTCTTTGGACTGTGTGAGGAAACCCACGCAGACACGGGGAGAACATGCAAACTCCATGCAGGGAGGACCCAGGAAGCGAACCCGGGTCTCCTAACTGCGAGGCAGCAGCGCTACCACTGCGCCACCCGCAGTCAATAATTCAACTTAAAATCTTTCATTGACCACATTTATCTCATAATATATCCAGGGCAAGATCTGTCTTGTGAATGTTACCATCTAGCTCCAGAATCTCTAAGCCAAAAGTTTTGGGAATGACCCAAATTAACATAATTTTGAACAAAATTCTTTGAATACCTATCAGACAACCTTGGTGCCATAATCACTTTTAACCCATTAACAGCTGTGTTTGGTATACCCTCTGATGGGCTTAAGGTGGAGAAGGACAAATTGATTGTAATTACTTATACCACACTATTAGCACATAGACTTATCTTGTTATCTTGAAGAATGACAACCCTCCTTTTATAAGTTAGGGGGTAGAAGTCTTGTTTTGTTAGGATTTGTTTTTTTTCCCTCTGTCTTCTTTGTTTTGTAAATTATTTGGTGTATATTTCTGAACTGATTTTGAACTTATCTGTTATATCTGTTCTGCAAATCTTATCTGCTTGATTGTATACTATGTTACTTTCTTGAAATAAAATTAATAAAAACAATTAACAGGTAAAAGTGAGCATAAACACCTTTGTTATATTGGTATCTATCTATCTATCTATCTATCTATCTATCTATCTATCTATCTATCTATCTATCTATCTATCTATCTATCTATCTATCTATCTAATCTTATGGAACTCCTTCAAGGATAACTTTAAGCCAACTAGTCCTTATAGAACAATACTTGCTTATTAAATATATTTTAAAAACCTAGTCAGCCTACAAAATAGTAATTTTCTCCAACACAGGGAATTCAACTTAAAAATCTGCATATGCTACAAGTTATTCACAATATAATTCTTCACACCCAATATAGGCTCCATGAAATTAGTAATGGTATCATGGCTTTACAATAGCTTTTTCAGAAAGAAACATTATTGCATGAGATAAAAACGTACTTTTTTATACAGCACTACTCCAGATTGATTTTTTTAAATAAGATAAAATTAAAAATCATCAGTATACATATATCATAATATATAAATATTATTGCACAACCTTTAATCATCTTTCTGTAATGCTAAATATGTACATGCAGCCATCCATTGTTCCTCCTCCATTCCGCTAGGTGAGGCACTAAGATAAATTTTCTCATTGTGAAGCATAATTTAGGCAGAGCAGCCGGCGTGTTTAAATTAACAGTACTCACATTTTCAGTATTCGGCCGCCAAACTGTGCATACTTGATCCAAAAAAGGCGAGAAGGGTATTGCTGCAGACCGGAGACATTATGGGCGGATCTGAAGGCGGGATAACTGTAAATGCAAGTGGATAGTATTGGCTAATTCAGAATTTCAACGAATGAGATTATTAATACTCTATGACAATCAAAAACTCACCTGTCCAATTATCAGCGCTTGAAGCTGTCTATCAAGTGTAACTTTAACCAAACATTTCACAGTTCGTGATCCCTACCTCTTTGAGGTTCCGCCTTATTGAGTTACCTCTAAATAACCTGCCGTTGTACCAACAGATGAAACTCCATTAAACTAAAGGAGATAAAAAAAGAAGCTGCGGCGATGAAACTCCATTAGACAAAAGAAGAAGAAGCGACCAAACTAATTGCTCGTATTTTTGACAATGGAAGTAAGTGTGCTTCGAAATGAAAACGTTTGAAATTTGTAGTTTTTTTTCTCGTATTTTTAATAACTTTGTTTTGTATTAATAGTCATTTTCGCTGTAGTAATTTATTTATATTCAGTGCTTGAAGTGGACCGGCACTCAGCGGTACCGGCAACTTTTCAAATTCCACAAGGCAAGTTTCACGAGAACTCCTCGACTGTGCATGGAAAACGAAAAAAAAAACTTTTACAAGCATCTTGGAAACGCTTGATCGGCTATTCTGTGGCAAACCAGGCTTTTGATAAAGTTCAGATTGACTACAGTAGTGCACGGCATTACCTTTTTTCTTTTCAGTTTAGTTCCTTATGTTGGAGTAATGTGTCTAAATTGTAATACCAAATAATCCGCAATGTTTTTGTACCGTCAATTTCAATAGAATTTCATGGTAGTTTTGTGCAGATGATGCCTGCTATTTCTAAATTGTTAAAGACTTTCCTGCAATGGGCAGTGCGCCACTATGTATGTGACTCAGACTGACAGTCGCGATGTGCACAGAGCCTTTTCAATTTAATTACAAGTGACATTTACATTTTTTCCTTTCAGCCAGCTTGCTACAAGAATATCTTCTGGAAATTGGATGTTAATGAAAAATGAGGTAAGTTAAAAAACCTTTTCTTAAACTTGTAATTCACTTGTAGTGTTGGACTTTCACGTGTGTCTTTTTTTCTTTCCTTCATTTTCTAGGACATCCCTGCTGGTTCAGTAGACTGTGGAATAGACACATTGATGGTGTGTGAATATGAACTGTAAGCTTTATGTAACTTTACATTTGTGTTTAGATTGTGTAGGATTTCAATACTTTTTCTCTTATTCTCTCTCAGTATTCTCTTTATCTGACTATAGAGGAACCCTTTGATTTTACTGTCAGTCTTTAAAAGATACTGATAATATATAATTTTTTTTTCATGTGTGACATACCTTTAATTGTGTCATTCATTTAACGTGCCCTCCACTATTAATGACACCCCTTATAAAAATGTTAATTTTAAAAATATTTATTTCTTGATGAGGGCTTTGTTTTTCTTTGAATGAAATTGTTTCAATTACAAGTCAGAAGTTTCTAATTTTTTCAGTGCAAGGTGACATTTCTTCAGCAAACAGGGATCTTTTTTCTAACCCTTCTTACTAATTTTTACAAGGGGTGCCAATAATAGTGGAGAGCACTGTGTTTATCCTTTTTATTTTAGGATGACATGTCTGTGACTTGCATATTACTTTAGGTAGTGTCCAGATTGGGGTATTCATAATATTCTGAAATAATTGATGTATTCTAAAAAAACTATTGAGATAACCATGAATGAGAGTTTGTGTAGTGAACCACAGAGGAATTCTCACAGTTTGAACTCTACACCAAAGTGTCCACTTTTATGAGAAAACAGGAGTGTTCATACCCAAACCAGATAGTTTGCACAAGACAAATACTTCATGTGACAGTCTGATGTATTTATTTGTGTGTGTCCACCATGTAGGAGAGCAGGCTGGCTGTGTGACTGCAGTGGGGCAGCTGACTTGAGAACAACGGGCTCAGGTTTATGAGGCTGCAGAGATCAGCAGGGCCTCCAGGAGACTCAACATGGAAAACTGTTGGAGTTCATCATAAAATGCCATGGAGCAGATGATCACTTGCTGGTAACTTAGTTCAGATAACAAGTAAACCTTTGTTATTGTAATCTATCTAGCAGCAAAGAGCTGTGATGACCTTATAGCACCAAACTCTTGTATTTGCTTGTCCAACAGGCTGTTGTATCTGAAAAGGTGTCATCCAAACGGTTTAAAAAATTATGAAGCTCTTAAAGGTCACCGGGTAATGACCTCTATACAGTAGAAGATGAGGAGCTGACAGATGGCTTCTACAACTACCTGATGAAGTGCTATCAAGAGCTGTAGGCACTTTTGAAAAGATCAACAGAGTTCACATCATTGTGGATGTGCTGATGCCAGAGGCTCATTTGGCTTCAGTGAATCTCTGATGAGTACAGAGAGTGTCTCCATGAGTAAGAAGCAGAAGGTCTGCTCATTGATGGACCAGCAGACGATGAGTGGGACGTCATGTGGTGTTGGGGAGCAGACAGTTCTTTCTTTTTATTTTCAGCGCCATTATTCTGTTAATTATAATACCATTTTACTTGTAGTGTATTTAGCCAAGAATATAAACTAAATACATATAAATGTAAATATATGTTTAAAGTGATATTTAAAATACACATTAATACACTTTTAGTATTGGTGAAAGTCAATCTTTTGTTTATTTTTTAAAGTGAGTGAAGAGTTTGACAAACTTGAGCTTCAACTGTTGGAGTACCAAAGACAGACAACATCACTGAGGCATCTCAACTTGGGATTCCATCTCAACGCCTCCTCTAATAAACGTGTCACTGGCTTTATTAGTCTTTGGCCTTTTTTTTTTCTGAGTGTTAAACTGACTGTGCATAATAGAGTTGTGTATATTTGATTTAACTATTGATGTAAATAATAAAGGACATTTTGTCTGGGTATCTGTTTTAGCCAATTCATGCCATCTGCATTTTTTCTTTAATTTTTATAAATGCATTGTACAGTTTTATTACTTTTGTAAACATTACAAGCAAACATGTCTATCACCATTACATATTATTTATATATAATATATAGAAGTGGGCCTGCTTTAGTATATTCCCCGATCAGTCTGTTTGTTAGAATGCACAAAGAAGATGAATTTTTCTTTCAGTTCAACTGACCCATCATTATTGTTAATTCTAAATGTTTCTTGAAATGGTTGTACAATTTATACTGAATGATTACTAATAACATTATGTTTTTGGTAGTGACAATACGGAGTGTTTTAATTTGTGCTGCCCAATCACCTCGTGTAATAACACAACTAGAACTGATAGATTTGAGCAGAGCCTCCTCTTGTATCAACACTGTCTATAAATGGCACTTTGCTGGACTCACCGGTAATCCCACAGCTTGGAAACTGAGCATCCTGATCAAGACTGTGCTGTTCACTTACAAACATAGTCTACAACAATAAGGGTCTTACTGATCTTTAATTAGGAGTCACATTTTCAATAAAACTTACATTATCATTAACTGAAAATGCAGCTTATATATAAAGGAACAAAATTAAAGGAAAAGGATTGAATACTCCTGATAAATGTAGAGTCAAAAGTTTGGAAGCTCAGTATTCTAAAACCATAACTCGCAGCTAGAGCCTCGTTATTCTAAGGTCTTGACATTAAGTGTGTATCCATTTCTATATATATACTGTATATATCTTATATACATTCGCCAGCCTACTCACTCACTCACTCAATCACGTCTGTCTGAAGCCAAATGCGCAGTCGCCTTCTGCGCACATCCGAAGCCGAATACGCAGTCGCCTTCTGCGCAGCTGCCCGAAAAACCTTACGAGACCAACATCGCGGCAGGCGGCGGATTTACTGCCGCGAAAATTCAAAGAGAAAGGCGACTTCGATTAAAGCTCTAGAGGCCTGAAAGGCGATTTCGACTACAACTCGAGGCCTAATTACGCATTCATTCAATACACCTATATCAGGTTTGTGGTGTTTATACTTATTACTATTCCACTCGTGCCCGTTTCATCTTACGTTGTCGAAACGGGCTCTTTCTCTAGTATATATATATATATATATATATATATATATATATATATATATATATATATATATATATATAAACTGCTGAAAAAAAATTAAAGGAACACTTGGAAAACACATGAGATCACAATGGGAAAAAAATCCTGCTAGCTATCTCTGCTGCTATGGACTAATATGATGATGTGTGAGGAATAAAAGGATGGAAATGAAAACGATCAACCCACAGAGAGAGGGCTGAATTCAAAGACAACCCAAAAATCAAAGGGAGAAAATAATGCAGCAGACAGGCAGGCAGTCGAGTCCATTTTGCCAAAATTTCATTGCAGCAACTCCAAATCGTACTCAGTAGTTTGTATGCCCCAGTACCCCCAACCCCCCCCCTCCTCCTCCATGTGCTTGTATGCATGCCTGATAATATCCTAATGAGACGACAGATGGTGTCCTGGGGGATCTCCTCCCAGATCTGGACCAGGGCATCACTGAGCTCCTGGACAGGCTGAGGTGTTGGATGGACTGAAACATAATGTCCCTTCCAGAGGTGTTCTATTAGATTGAGGTCAGGCGAGTGAGCGTGGGGGGGTCCAGTCAATGGGTTCAATTCCTTCATCCTCTCGCCACATGAGGCCGGGCATTGTCGTGCACCAAGAGGAACCAGCATAGGGTCTGACAATGGGTCCAAGGATTTCATCCCGATACCTAACAGCAGTCAAGGTGCCCACCGTTGTCTAGCTTGCATCCTTTCATGGATATGCCTTCCCACACTGACCATCACTGAACCACCACCAAACCAGTCATGCTGAACAATGTCACAGGCAGCATAACATTCTCCAGACCCTTTCATGTCTGTCACATGTGCTCAGAGTGAACCTGCTCTCATCTGTGAAAAGCACAGGGCACCAATGGTGGACCTGCCAATTCTGGTACTCTATTGCAAATGCCAATCGAGCTACACGGTGCCCAGTAGAGGACATTGGGCCCTCAGGCCACCCTCATGAAGTCTGCTTCTGATTGTTTGGTCAGAGATATTCACACCAGTGGTCTACCTGCTGGAGGTCATTTTGTAGGCTCTGGCAGTGCCCATCCTGTTCCTCCTTGCCCAAAGGAACAGATACTGGTGGGTCCTGCTGATGGGTTAAGGACCTTCTACGAGGAGCCCTGTCCAGCTCTCCTAAAGTAACTGCCTCCTGGGATCTCCTCCATGCCCTTGAGACTGTGCTGGGAGACGCAGCAAACCTTATGACAATGGCACGTGGTATTGATGTTCCATCCTGGAGAAGTTGGACTACCTGTGCCAGCTCTGTAGGGTCCAGGTATGGCCTCATGCCACCAGTAGTGATGCTGACCATAGCCAAATGCAAAACAAGTGACAAAACAGATGAGGATGGACAAATGTCAGTTCATTCCTGTTTTGGGGGTCGTCTCATTGTTACCCACCCCTCTAGTGCACCAAAGCAGCTGAAACTGATGAACAAGCCCCTCTGCTACTTCACTGACCAGATCAATAGCCCACAAGTGTCACTGATAGAAAACTACATTGATCTAAACCAGTTTTTCAGTATAAACCTATGACAAACAACAAAATAAAATGCCTTACCAGTAATATCATTGTCAAAATAAATTCCCAGCTGTTCAGATTGAATGATTTAATGGTTCAGACTTGACAGCCTCAGTGCAGTGTGTGCTAAATGACCAGTAAAGTGGAGTCGTTTACAGCTGTACAGGTGGTTATTTCAGGGCCATACTGGAGTATACAGACTCGGTGTGCTCTTAATATGCTGTCTGCTTGGGTAGTCATATAAGATGATGCCCAGCTGAACTATCTGCCATCTCTATCTTGTTACCAATCGTGATGCCGATGCCCATCAGTGCCTGCTGTACAGTTGGACTCCTGGCCTCCTCCTCCAGTCTCAGAGACCCTAAAGACAGGCTGATGTGTTCAGCACGCCACTAGGACCTGATGGAGTCAAATGGAGGCTCAATGAGATATGAACAAACATCGGTCATGTTTTAATCTCTAAATGTAACTTTTGCATAAACAATATGTATTATAATAAATATATATTTGATGTATGCGGCACAGTGGCGCAGTGGGTAGCGCTGCTGCCTCGCAGTTAGGTGACCTGGGTTCACTTCCCGGGTCCTCCCTGCGTGGAGTTTGCATGTTCTCTCCGTGTCTGCATGGGTTTCCTCCCACAGTACAAAAACATGCAGGTTAGGTGGATTGGCGATCCTAAATTGTGCTTGGTGTGTGGGTGTGTGTGTGTGTGTGTGTGTGCCCTGCGGTGGGCTGGCGCCCTGCCCGGGGTTTGTTTCCTGCCTTGCGCCCTGTGTTGGCTGGGATTGGCTCCAGCAGATCCCCATGACCCTGTAGTTAGGATACAGCGGGTTGGATAATGGATGGATGGATGGATATATTTGATGATCTTAAAGAGATTTTTAAAATCCCAAAAGTAATAAAGATCCAATTAAGTCAAATAATTGAATACCCTGATTAGCTGGTGCACAGTCACAAAAACTGCAAAATTATTACTCTTTTAAAGGCATAATATTTGCTCTTCACAGATCGTTTAACATAGTAAATTTCATTATAAAAATAATAATTGAAATGTGACTGTTAGCACTATGATAACTGTGTTTCTTACATTTAACATTGATAACATGTAGAGACAGCCAATGGATTCTTTAAAGTCACAATTTTATTGCCAGCTTTCTTAACGTTGTCTATTCCCTGATACCTGAAAATGAGAGTGTCAAGTATGTGATTTGTGAAATTCTGTACTCATAATACAGCTAAAAAAACAAACTTGAATACGAGATCCACAAGCAAGAAACTCACTGGAGCTGCTGGTGTGTTGAGAACAGACATGAAGACCGCAGAATATTTGACACACATCAGACAAACAAAGAACAGAGGCTGATATGCAGGCAGAAGGGGAGACAATGGAATATTAGGAATACTTAAATAAATAAACATTGATCAAAAAGTAATGAAAGTAATAAAACACATTTTAGGGTTGTGTATTATAGAAGTAAAGATTTAACTCTGACAGTTTATTCAACGTTTAAAATTGTAATACGTTTATAGCCCGTCTTTAAGGTGACTTGTTAAATGTAGGCGACTATTTCATTTGGATATTCAAGTAAACAACAACAGTTCCATATTTGTTTTAATCTGACTGACTCAATCAAGTAGAGCCCACATTTAAGTGTACGTCAATCCATTAAAATTAGGCGGACACAAATGTGTATTGTTATGTTCATTTAAATTTTCTTCAGAAGTTGTTTAGTAAATATAAATATCTCAAATCCAAACTTTTATTATCATTATTTTTTCAGAACCGCTAATCATAAATGACGGTGGTAAAAATATACTGCAGTCTTAATAATGCACTCGACATAATGTTATAGTGTAAGATAGTGGCACTAGTAGACTATCGTCGCTGATGTATTTTACGAATATACACTCCGTCTCTTACAGTCACTTTATCTTGACCGTCCACCTTTAGAAATTATCTTACACGTCCACCTTTAGAAATTACTCCCACCTTTCTTTTTACGTATCCATAAGGCAATTCGCTAAAGTGGAACATGAATGACAAATAACACCGATTAGCGATTTGTTAAATAAAAAGGTGATTGACGGCGAAGTTTAAATTTTCGATTGGCTGATCGGTGACTGACGTATGCAAATTTAATATTTGATTGGCTGAAGTCGAAAATGATATTCACGCCCATTTTACTCCGGTCTGCAGCAATATCTACTTGGAGAAGGCTGCACTGCAATGACGCAACCATGCGTGACGTAATATCCCCGCCCACTCTTCTATCATTGATTGGTTTTCAAAGTCTGGGGAAACCTCATTGGGTTATTCATATATGTGGATGTGGCGGGTTGCAGATTAGGCTCTTTCCTTCTTGGTTTATACAGTTGTTGCGTCGTGAAATGTTACTTTTGAAATAGTGTTTTTCCAAAAAAACAAACAAACAGATCCTTAATTGGGTACATAATAGTAGGACTCGCATAACGCAGTGGTCTGCAAATTCACATAGAGGGCGTAGCGAACGTGTTTTCTTTTAACTCTTTCGGAACAGACCCCCGATTCTTTGGGAAAACGTGTTTTTTTTATTTCAGGTTTTACAGGAGGCTAAACAACACCGAGCTGACTTTCACGTACTTGAGTGTTATCTCTCATTTAAGGATTTCACATATTTGGCTTTCAATGGAATACACTGTGGCAAAATTTTTACAGAAGACTTTAAACAAAATCCCAGTCTCTGGCTTACGACGCATTTTGGAAGAATGGGACTTCTTAAGCCCAGCGCAGCTCCGCTCCTTGGATTCAGCCAAGTACGGTCCGGCTCTACGGCTGAAAGTGCTTGCACTCTGCGAGGTAACTGCTTTATGTGATACTTTGGCTCTAAAGAGGGAATGTCAACGACTTTCTAAAGTTAATTGTGTACATATGTCCATAAATGCTGTATAATTTACTTAGTTACCTAATTTTTTTTTAGTGTATGCTTAAATTGTGAAATGTCGAGGCATACAGAAAGCCGTACTCTTAAGCAAACCGTTTGTTTGTTTCAAGCACATGATAAATAAAAGTAATTTTCACCCAGATCCCTTTTGGACCTTTCCCCAATTGCTGCATTTTACAGCAGGACTCTATCCAAAATGGACAAGTGGGTCCGAAAATGTGGTCATTGTTCAGAATTCCAGTGAGTGTATGTCTCCCGTGAAGAACTCAGTCAGTGCTTATTTCACGCATCGCCTTTCACAAATAGTACTGCCAGAAACTGCTTTACAAGGTAGTAATTGGTGTCTTCAAATCCATGAAACGTTAAACTATACTGTATGTGAGTTTATTTTTATGATTTTAGTTTTAGTTCTGAAATATATGAACATTGTAGGCACTTATGTTTATAAAAACTTGAGTAGACAACGATGTAAGAAGATTTCCTTACAAAGAAATATAGACTAGCCGAATGTTATGTAAAACGAGTTATGCCTTGTATACAGGATTCTATATACTGTAAATATTAAGTGGCAGATTTACACGTGCATAAGAGTATAGAACAAAAATCTAAGTTTGTATTAGGTAAAATTGGACAGGTATGAAGAATGCTTTAGGACAGACTGGATAACATTCTGCTTTCTCATAGCTTCCTCAGAACCAACATATTCTTTAATGACAAAAAGGTAATGTGTGTTAAATCTGGATATTTTGAGTTTGTACATGTAATAAAGCATTTCTGCAGTTATAATAGTTACATCATCTGTAGTCGATGTCTAAACCGTTCACACCAGTTAATCCTGACTCTGGAGGTCTACGGTTCTATCCATGTTCCTATTTATAGCCCGATTCTTTTAGTCTGTAAATGTTATCATTACTTCTTCATCACATTCCTTCCAGGCAATATTTTACTTTCTTAACATAAACCACAAAATGGTTGGGGAAGGATTAGATCTGAGTTCTGGGTATTCTGTTTTTTATCTTATTTTTTTATTTTTTATCAGTTTTGTTCAGATATTTTATTTGATCAACACCGGTGCATTGCTTTTGCTCAAATAATGGATGCTCTGACGTTTCATCCTTTTTTAGTTTATATATCTACTCATCTGAAATCTGCTGCTTAATACAGGAACATTTCTGAAAAAAGTGGCCTGGCACAACCTAGAGTAATCATTGAACACAAAAAGGGAAATCCATGCAAATATTTGTTTAGGGACTAAAACACAAATCATTATAAATTAATCCAGTTAAGTGCTTGATTTGTTTACAGTCTTGATTCAGGTCCTGAATATTTCTGTAACAAAAACCTGCAGTTACTGGTTCTAGTGGACTGCATTTTCTAGCTTTTCAAATATATCCAGTGAATATAGATCAAGGAAATGAAATCCGGCTGTCAGGTTCTGTTTTTGGCTTCTTTTTTTTTTTTTTTAAGATCTGTAAGTGGATGTTGTGTTATTGAAATATGGCGATTAACAAGGTAATTGTTTTGAAAGGGAGCAAAGAAATGTGCCATGGTTTTTTGATATAATTGAGTTAATTAATAATTCAAACTGCAAGTAATAATTCTAATACAAATCGTTGAACATCCTTATCAGTATTTTATGTGCCCTAAACTTTGTAAATTTAATAGAAAGAAAATGTCCCAGAATTGTAATATGAATGTGTTTATAAGCGTTTACTGTGTTGTAAGTAAAAAAAAAAAAAAAAAAAAAAAAAAAAATCAAGATCTCATCTGTGGGATCTTTAAATCATCATTCTTAAACTTTTTCAGCTGACAATGTTCCCATATAACGTAGTAGTTAAATATTCTGCCTCTATTGTTTTTAATTGTTTAACAATTTGAGTGTTTACATTTCAAATCAAATTCTGTATTTACCATTCTTTTTACATATCCGTAATACTTTTGGAAATGCTACTACTGACTGCAAGGTTTTATTGTTACTAATTGGCACAGTTACAAAAATGTTTTTGCTTTGTGCCCATTTATGTAAACACACAGTGATCTTTTCTTTATTGTAATTCACAGGAAAATCACGTCCAAACAAAGCATGTCATAGAGCTTGATATGATATGTAAGTATTAATCTAAAGCTGTTTATATTTATTTTCTTCAAGCATCTTCTTAGAATTCCATATTATTTGAAACTTGTTGATTTTTGTTGTTAATGGAGACAACACTTTAAATAAACTGTGACAGACTAGTAACCTATGGTGCTTGGAGCCTACTGTACAACCTGCTGCTTCAGCTGTCATAGTCTAAACGTTTTTTTTACACACTTTAATTTTCAGAATGTTAAAGAAGACTTTTTTTCCTTCTCTATCTGCAAGTAATTTTCACTCAAACATCTTTTACTGTCTACTTGATGCCCAGTTGTGCTTCATACACTCCAGATGTTCCCATAGTTAGTGATACAGTGATACTTAACCTGCACTTGCTGAGCGCTTTGAGTAGTGAGAAAAGCGCTATATAAATGCAAAGAATTATTGTCTGTGACGGAGCGACGGGCGCTGACCAGGCTCCTGTCAATCATTGAGAATCCACAGCATCCACTGAACAGTATCATCTCCAGACAGAGGAGCAGCTTCAGCGATAGACTGCTGTCACCATCCTGCTCCACTGACAGACTGAGGAGATCGTTCCTCCCCCACACTATGCGACTCTTCAATTCCACTGGGGGGTGGGGTTAAACATTAACACAATACAATGTTATTGTCTGTTATACCTGCATTTTTTATCACTGTTTAATTTAATATTGTTTTTATCAGTATGCTATTGCTGGAGTATGTGAATTTCCCCTTGGGGATTAATAAAGTATCTAATCTATATCTATCTATCTAGCAAAATTCTAAATTTAATATAAAAAAAAAAATTAGCCAGTGCAGTAAGCTTTTAGAATGATAGCTATTTGTTATTCAATCTGTAGATAGATAGATAGATACTTTATTAATCCCAATGGGAAATTCACAATCTGTATTTCCATTCTGTAAACTTTACGTTCACTGACAAGACAAAGAATTTTTAAGAGAAAATTGTGTTCTTGGAAAATTAGGGTAATTTTTCATTTGTTGGAACAGAGCAAGGAATTTTTTTCTCCCAAATGAAGGACATGTTTGAGCATTTGCAATTGAGATTTTAATGAGTTTTTATGTTTGTGTTTAGAGGTCCTGAATAATGCACAGAACAAATGAAAGGCAAAAGGCATCTATCTTATTCAGATGTATTGTATTTGAAGAGGCTTCCACATGTACACTATGTTGGCTATGATCTGTCCACTACTTTCATGGATACAGGCAATGTGGTTTGGACCTCTTGCAACTTTTCACAATTTGACATTGTTTCCCCTGTGGCTTTGTCTAGCTTGATAATTGCTTCCAAACCTACAATCTGAATATTAGACCTTCTAATCTTTTTAAGGAACTGTCTCCTGTTTTAATTAGTCCTACTTTTAATATTTATTATAGTCACTTTCCATTGGCTCTGTGCCCTCAGCTTTTAGAACTGACATTAATAAACCACTGCTTAAAAAAACTAACTTGCAAGTGTAATGGGCTAGAATTCAGTACTTTAAAGAAAATGACATTTCTGTGTGTTGCTTAGTGTAATGGGCTATAAACCAGCATCAGGTTAATGTTGATGGTTATCTATCACCTGCTTTGATTAATTCCTCTTGTGTTAGGGTCAGCACCGACCCGTTTTACTTTTTAAATGCATAAAACTACTACCTAATTTTGTTTATTGCATCAAGGCTTTTTGACTTTGTCAGGAATCTGTATTTAATTAAAATAAAACAAAAAAAAAACAATTGTACTAAATTATAAAATGCTCTGGTGAAAATTATTAACTTTGTGTTGGTAGGGTCAGTTTTGACCCAGTTATAATTTAAGGTTATAAAACAATAGTTAGGGTCAAAACAAAAATCATAAACACACTTTGAGGGGCTTCTCTCTTTGCCTGTGTGTCTCCTTACCTGAACAAACAAAACAAACAAACAAAGACAGACTTGTAAGGCTTGCATAAGACAAATTTAGTTTAGCGTTGGTGACTTGCAGAGTACACATCTCCTGTTTGCAGCAGTCAAAAATGAGAAGAAGATTTACAGTAAGCCAAGCTCTGGATCATATCTTTTCTGAAAATGAGGCAGAGGACACAGAACAGCATAGTGATCCAGATGAGCAGGTTTCCGAGGAGGAAGACATTGTAGAGTATCTACCAGAAGGCACAGACACATTTGATGAGGAGGTCACCGATGCTGAAGCTGCACTCACTCCTGCTGAAACGTTCAAATCCAAAAGTGGTAACATCTGTTGGAGCTCAGTACCTTCTGACTTACATGGCAGGGCAGCTGCTGCAAATGTCATCAAAATGACCCCTGGAATCACAAGGTTTGCTGTGACGAGAGTAAGTGACATCAAGACATGTTTTGATCTGTTTATGCCATTGTCACTAAAGAAAATCAGATTGCTATGACAAACCTTGGAATACCTGGATGCTTATATTGGTGTTCTTCTTCTTGCTGGTGTTTACAAATCCAGCAATGAGGCCACTGATAGTCTCTGGGATGCGTCGACAGGCAGAAATATTTTCCGGGCAACAATGTCACTTCAGTCATTTCGAATGATATCAAGAGTCCTTAGATTTGACAACAGAGAAACTAGAGAAAAATCTGACAAGCTTGCTCCCATCAGGGATGTCTGGGAAAGGTGGGTGCAGCTCCTTCCACTGATGTTCAACCCAGGGCCAGAGGTAACAGTAGATGAACGTTTTGTCCCTTTCCGTGGAAAATGCCCTTTCCGGCAGTACATGCCTAGTAAGCCAGGGAAATACGGCATAAAAATGTGGGCAGCCTGTGATGCAAAAACCAGCTATGCATGGAATCTGCAGATTTACACAGGCAAACATGCAAGTGGCATTCCTGAGAAAAATCGAGGAAAACGTGTAGTCCTCGATATGACTACTGGACTGCGGGGGTCACAATATCACATGTGACAATTTCTTTGCCAGCTATGACCTTGGACAAGAACTTCTCAGGTGGAAACTTACCATGGTGGGCACAGTAAAAAAAAATAAATAAACCTGAGCTGCCTGCCGAAATTTTGCAGGTGAAGGACAGGGCTCCACTTTCTTTCAAAATTTGCTTTTACAGACACCACCACGGTTGTTTCATATTGTCCAAAAAAACACCGGAGTGTGATACTTATGTCCACTTTTCACAAAGACGCAGCTGTGTCATCAGCAAGTGACAAAAAGCCCGTAATTATCTTGGACTATAATAAAAACAAAGGTGGAGTGGACAACCTGGACAAGCTGACTGCCACCTACACTTGCCAGAGAATGACCAGGAGATGGCAAATGGTTGTGTTTTATAACATTCTAGATGTGTCTGCATACAATGCATTTGTGTTGTGGACCCACATTCACCTAGGGTGGAACTCAACCAGAAAAAACAAGCGGAGAATTTTTCTTGAGGAGTTAGGAAGTTCCCTTGTCAAGGCACACATTGAGCGAAGGGAACGGGTGCCCCGGGACCCAGCCGCTGCAGCCTTGGTCAGATAGCTGCAGAGCTCACGTAGCACTCCTTCCACACCATCAGTAACACAAAGAGCATCAGTGCCAGCATCCTGTTCGGCCAGCACTGCCTCAACATCAACCTACACAGCCACAACCACAACCCCACTGAGGCCACCTGATTCTAAAAGAAAGAGGTGTCAGGTCTGCCCTAGCAATAAAGACAGAAAGTCAAACGTACTCTGCTTCTACTGCAAAAAATATATTTGCAAAGAACACACTAAAAGTGTCCCTTTTTGCCACACATGCATCTAAATGCACATGCATGTTCTTGCACACAAAGACGTTTTTTGGAACTACTGCCTCATTTCTATTGGTTTGATTTGCTTGATTGTTCGTTGTTTGTTTGACCTTGCAAATCCACATTTTGAGATTTACTTGTTTAGCTTTCCATTTATATTAAAGTTATTTTTGAAAATACTTTTTTGCCTTTTTCTATGAAATAAATATGGGTCAAATTTGACCCGTAACACCATAGATGTTACTATAGTAATTAATATTATAATAAAAATATATATATAAGAAATTTATTTAAGAGATGTGTTCTAATACCCCTCAGTAATAGTCAGGTAACATAACAACCTTTTATTTATTTAAATAATTCTCTTGAGGTTTATTTAATCATTTTTTAAAATTGAAAACGAGAGGTATGCTGTTAAAGTAAAAGCTCATGAGGTCACAGCAAAAATATTAAAAACATTCTTTTAATGCACAAGGAAGCGTAACAAAGTAACCAAGAGGTAAGGAAAAAAATTGGATGATAAATAATTGTTTTGAGGGTAATATGGCTGATTAAAGACACGGGTCAAAACCGACCCGTTAACATAAGAGATAGTAAGAGAAAGCTAACATAAGAGGAAGGTTAAGTATCTCATCCACACACAATGTGGTGATAACAGAACTCTCTGCTTCCTTTGAAAATTAACGAGTTCTGGGGACATTGGTTTCTAATCAAGTACTTTTTGATAGCTGGCCACAATACCATTGTTGAACCAAAGTAAATGTGTTTACACTATTTGTTCAAGAGGAGGAACTTGGCTTGCACCATTGTTTCACTGATTGCCATGTTGATCTATGCAGAAACTGAAGCATATATACTGTATATTTCTGGTAAAAGGAGGACAGAGAAGTATAGTCTGAGACTCGGGATTGCTGCCTGTTTCTTTTATGCTTTTCACCATATCGCTGTGGCTACACCCTGTAGCAACAGTGGTTTGTACCTGGCCGAGGTTCCCCTAGACCGTGAGGCCGGTAACACATCCACAAATTCGGAATAATTATCAACCAATTTCCAATCTTTCTTTTATGTCGAAATTACTTGAAAGGGCCGTCACTGATCAGTTTAATGCCTTCTTGTTTGATGGTAATCTCTTTGATAAATTATAATCTGACTTTCTGTCCTGTCATCCCACAAAAACTGCTTTTGTTAATGATCTTCTGCTCATTGTTGATTCTATTTGATGTCCGTGTTGCTGCTTGTTGACTTAAGTGTATATTTTGACACCATAGACATGGCTTGAAGAAGCATATTGGCATTCTGGGGGTGGTACTTTCATGGTTTCACTCTTATTTATCAAATAAAACTTAACGTGTAAATTACGACAATACAATCTGAATTTTCTATAGTAAAGTTTGGTGTATTCCAGGGATCAACCCTTGGCTCTCTGCTTTTTTTTTTCTCTATCTATATGTTTCCCCTTGGTAACATAATTTGTAAATATGGTGTTAATTTTCACTGTTATGCTGATGATGCAAAACTGTATATAGTATATCTGTAAAGCCAAATGACCTTTCCCATCTCCTAAATTTAGAGGTCAGAAATAAAAAAAAAAAATGAATGGGTATGAACTTTTTGTTCTTAAATGCTGATAAAACAGAGTTATTGGTTGTTAGGCTTGCCAGATGTGGGCAATTAGGTGAGAGCTTGAGTGTTAATATTTATTGCTGTAGTATTTCTGACAGTTTGACCATCAAAAACCTTCAAGTGATCTTTGATACTCCTCTCATGTTCTAGTCTCTTATCAAGGCTATTACCAAGACAGCATTTTTTCATCTCAGTAATATTGCAAGAATCAAGTCTATTCTGTCTTTGCGTAATGCTGACACATAAATACATGCATTTGTTTCTTCTAGACTGGATTATTGTAATGCCCTTTTCTCCGGTCTTCCCAGTTGTGCTACTAGAAGTCTTCAGCTTATTCAGAATGCTTAAGCTGCAATCTTGGAAAAAAAACTAAAAACACCCATGTAATACCCATTCTAGCTTCTCTTCACTGGTTACCAGTACAAGCAAGAGACGATTTTTGAAGTAGTTCGTTTAACGTATAAAGACTTGCATGACCTTACTTAGTTGAGCTAATTACACCATACACTCCGGTATGCCCTCTTCAATCTCTTAATCCTGGTCTTTTGGTAATTCCCCCTGTTAAGAAAAAAATCAGTAGGTCACAGAGCATTTGCCTACCATGCACTTTATCTTTGGAATGGGCTTCCATTATATTTTCAGATCAAGACTTAAAACTTACCTTTGTTCCCTTAATTACAACCTGCCTTAGAATTCAGTCAGGTATTTCATCTTTAAAATATTTCTTAAATGCTTAAATTATTATTTATTTTTATTACTTGTTGACATACCTTAACTTTTTAATGTTGTTTTATTTCAATTTTATTTGTTATTTCTTCAACATTGATGCTACTGTTTTTTCAATTTTGTGCAGTCAAATGAGCCCAAGACTAAGAGTGGTTTTCTTCCTCATGTCTTGAAACTTTTTACAATTTTCTAAAACAATTTGTGAGCTTGGTGTCTTGTATATTGCACAGGCGTGAGCCTTGCAGCAGCTTGTTGCAACAGCTCCGTGTCTTGTCTACATATTTTAGTTTTTTTAGACTGTTTTTTGTTTTCCTAACAATAGCTTAAAGTGCAATTAAGTATTCATAAGTTGAGCCCTCTTTGACCATGAGGTTTAACACTAGAATTACCAGAGTCTATGAAAAAACTCGTAGATCCGGCCCACCTTAAAACCGTTCTAACCTCTCTTTTGTCTTCTAAATGTGCCGATTTAAGATGAGCAGCAAAAAGCCGGCTATTCCATCTCCCACCATCGCAAAACGTTCACTAAGTTTTCCCAGCTCATGCCTTGTTTGATTATCTGGGAGTGACTGAACTGCAGTTTTAGAGTGGAAATAATAGATCGTTATTTGGAACACACGCATTTCATGTGTGTTCCGTTTCTACAGTAATCTGTGTAAAACATTGTTAAAACAAACTTTTTCATATTTTAGTAATAAATGTTACAAAATGTAGGCATAAACTATAAAATGTGTGAAGCCTGATGGCCAAACATCAAATAAACACTTTCACGAAAGGTTCAGGAATGTCGCAACACCTTCTGTGGCGTAACGCTGAGATTTGCTGACTCAGAGCACGACAGCCCTGCTGCGCCGTAGAGACCCAAGTTCGATTCCCCGCTGGGGAGGTGTTTTTGTTTTTTTTTTTTGTTTGTTTTTTTTTCTTTTTCTTATCTGTAGCCTCAAATGGACATAACATTTATAAATTGGTATGCACTGTAAATCGTTAAGTTTAAAATGTCGATCACGGTTATTTCTGTTGATTAATTCATGCTTTTTTACTTAGAGTCAGAACAGGAGCTTATTCAGCTTCTGATCTGACTCTAAGTAACAGCTCCAGTATAAATCACACCCAATCTGATGCTGTTCGTTTTCAAATAATATTGCATTACTTCAACAATGTTTTCTGATTGGTACTATTCGCGTCATAAAATGATTTCTTCAAAACGTCACATATTTGTTTTGAGATAATGAATAGAGCTGCAAATTACAGGTGCTTGTTCAGTGTAATAAGAACCATAGCACAGAGAGGTGTGTACACTGCAACAAGTACACATGTCGTAAATGTAGGAAGGGCGCTCCTTGGGTGAGCTATAGCGTGTCTTTATGTGAAAACAGCAGTGTCAGATGGGGTGTGTCTGATGATTGCATATAGCACTGAAGTTACTGGTCTTTACTATGCTTTCCTCTGCATGTCCTGGAGTACAAAAGAAACCGCATACAGCAACATGTGGAGACTGGAAAGATTGGGGGAAAAAAACACACAGTCGTATGTATCGTGATACACTGCAGAGCTATAGCGCGTCTTTATGTGAAAACAGCAGTGTCAGATGGGGTAGGGAAGGATCCTGAACGCGACTGAGAGAATGAAAAGTGAATGTAAAAAAAACAAAGCTAATCTTTACAAATATCATAAATTACACCGACTGAAATCAAATGTATCTTTTTATTCTAAAATAGTAAAAATAAGAGCAGTTCACTTCTCAAAAGGGAGTCGTGCGGGATCGAAATCGTGACCTTTTGATTCCCAGTCGGCAACTGATACTGTTGCGCCACGGGGCCGTCGTAGTAAATGAGTGTCAAAGTCGCACACTAAGGCGGCTTTTTTTTTTTCTGTAGTTATATTTTTGAATAAAAGCGCACTTGTTCTGTAATATTTGTACCTTTCGTGAAAGTGTTTCTTTGATATTTGGACTTCAGGCTTCATACATTATATAGTTTATGCCTACATTTTGTCATTTACTACTAGAATATGAAAAATGTTTGTGTTTTAAAAACGTGTTTACACAGATTACTGTAGAAACGGAACACACATGAAATGCGTGTGTTCCAAATAACGATCTATTATTTCCACTCTAAAACTCCACTTCACTCCCAGATAATCATTCAAGGCATGAGCTGGAAGAAGTTCGTGCACGTTCTAAGTCAGTGGGGGGATGGAATAGTCGGCTGTTTGCAGCTTGTCTTTATCTGCACATTTAGAAGACAAAAGACAATGGCGGAGAGGTGTGAACGGATTTAAGAAGCGATTTAAGGTGGGACGGATCTATGAGTTTTTTCGTAGGCTCTGGTAATTCTAGTGTTAAGAGCATTTTAGTCACTTTTTTTACTTTGTGTTTGGTTTTCCTGAGCGCCACTAAAGTTAACGTGGTAAGCAACATGGGACAGCTTCTGGTTTACTCATGGAACTAGTTACTCACTCTGAAGCCAGACGCAGAACAAAACAGAATTGTTTTGGATTTACCTCCGGGGTTAAGGAGAAAGATGAAGAGGGTGTGCTGTGGATGAGCAAAATGTTGGGGGGGAAGCAGGTAGGATTGTGCAACAGGCGGGTAAGAGTGAAACGAGAAGAAGATGCAAGTCGTATCTCCCCTCTGTGATCATGGGCAATGTTAGATCGCTTGATAATAAGATGGACAAGCTCATGGCATTAGTTAAGTATAACAGGGAATTTCGCGAGTGCAGTTTAATGTTCTTTACTGAGATATGCCTGCACAAGCTTATTTCTGACTCTGCCGTGGACATTGCAGGCTTCCAGTGTGTAAGAGCGGATAGAACACAGGCTGAAAGTGGAAAGTGCAGAGGTGGCGGGCTTGCTGTACTTGTAAATGAACGATGGTGCCGCCCAGGTCACATTGTGATTAAAGAACGTATCTGCAGCCTGGACATCGAGTTGCTAGCAGTAGGACTACACCCATACTACATGCCCAGGGAGTTCTCAAATGCGATCGCCATTGTTGTCTACATTCCTACGTCGGCAAATGCAGCAACGGCATGTGATGTCATCCACTCGGTCACCGCGGGACTCTAGACGAAACACCCAGATGCTTTCATCCTCATCTCTGGAGACTTCAATCACGTTTCCCTTAACAATACACTTAGCAGTTTCAGCCAGTTTGTTAATTGTCCTACCAGAGAGGATAAAACACTGGATCTATTGTATGCTAATGTTAAAGAGGCCTACAGTTGTTCAGCCATCCCACCTCTTGGGAGATCAGACCACTACCTTGTGTACCTTCTTCCTCTTTACGTGCCACTTGTGAAGAGGCAGTCAGCTACTGTCAGGACTATGATGGTGTGGTCAAAGGAAGCCAGTGTAGCTTTACAGGACTGCTTTGAGGCACCAGATTGGGACACTCTCTGTGAGCCTCACTTGGAGGACATTGATGGTCTCACTGACTATCACAGAATACGTTAACTTCTGTGTAGACAACACTGTACCTTTTAAAATCTGTACGCTGCTTCCCTAACAACAAACCATGGGTCACCAAGGACATTAAAGCTCTTCTGAATGAAAAGAACAGAGCATTTAGCTCAGGTGACAAAGAAGCAGTGAAGAGGGTACAGAAACAGTTGTCTGTTAAAATAAGGGACACCTATAGGATAAAGCTGGAACAAAAGCTGCAGCAGAACAACACCAGAGAGGTCTGGAAGGACATGAGGGCAATTACTGGTTTTCATTCAAGCTGCCAGAGGACTGAGGGTGACTGAGAAAAGGCAAATGAATTTAACCAGTTTTTTAGTAGGTTTGACAGCATGCCACAGTCCAACCTGCCCTGCAGCTCTACCTCTGTGGCTGACAATGTATCCCTGGACACCACCATCAATTCCTCACCTGCTAACTTTTCCCTCTCCCACCACTCATTACAGGAGAAAGAGCGTGGTGAATCATTACCTCCTTACCAGCTGAACCCTACTCCGCCCCTTGTTCTGTCCACAACACTGACACAACCAGACCATCCACCACCTTTACAGAAGACCAAGTCGTGAGAGAATTACGCAGACTTCGTTCTGACAAGGCGGCAGGCCCTGATAGCATCAGCCCAAGGGTGCTTAAAGTCTGCGCCTCACAACTCTGTGGTGTACTACTTAGGATTTTCAACTTAAGCCTGAGTGTTAAAAAAGTGCCAGTGCTATGGAAAACATCTAGTCTGGTTCCTGTTCCAAAGAAGGCACATCCTAGTGCCCCTTCTGACTATAGGCCAGTGGCGCTCAACGCATACATCATGAAAGTCTTTGAGAGACTAGTCCTGGAAATACTTCGCCCCCAGGTTAAGTCAGCACTGGACCCTCTCCAGCTTGCCTAGCAGGCGAGGATTGGAGTCGAAGATGCAATCGTCTACCTGCTGCACTGTGCCTACACTCCCCTAGACAAGCCAGGAGGAACTCTCAGGATTATGTTCTTCGATTTCTCATGTGCCTTTAACACCATCCAGCCAGCCAGACTGGGGATTAAGCTATCGGAAATGCAGGTGGATGCTCTCTTAGTTTTGTGGATCATGGACTATCTGACGGGAAGGCCACAGTTTGTGCGGCTACAGGGCTCTGTGTCTGATACCGTGCTGTGTGGCACTGGTGCTCCACAAGGGACAGTTCTGTCACCATTCCTCTTCACCCTGTACACTACAGATTTTAGTTTAAACACAGAGGGCTGCCATCTGCAGAAATTCTCTGATGACTCTGCAATAGTTGGTAGTATCAGACATGGAGAAGCGACGGAATACAGGAAGGTAGTGGACAATTTTGTGACTGGTGTGAGCTGATCAACTGCAGATCAACACCAGTAAAACTAAAGAACTGGTAGTTGATTTAAGAAGATCACAATCTCCAGCCACTCCCCTGTCTATTAAGGGTGTGGAGGTGGAGATAGTTGAGGAGTACAAGTATCTAGGGGTGCATATGAGCAATAAGCTAGACTGGTCCAGGAACTCGCTGGCCATATACAAGAGGGGTCAAAGTAGGCTGTATTTCCTACGCAAGCTCAAATCTTTTAGTGTCAGCAGCACTATGTTGCGGATGTTCTATGACAGTGTGGTTGCCAGTGCCTTTTTCTTCACTGTGGCATGCTGGGGGAGCAGCATGAAAGTGGCAGACATCAGGAGATTAAACAAATTCATTCAGAAGGCTTCCTCCGTGGTAGGAGAGAAACTGGACAGCTTGGAAACTGTGGCAGATCAGAGAATATTGTCTAGGCTTTGGTCTATTATCCATCCATCCATTTTCCAACCCACTGAATCCAAACACAGGGTCACGGGGGTCTGCTGGAGCCAATCCCAGCCAACACAGGGCACAAGGCAGGGAACCAATCCTGGGCAGGGCGCCAACCCACCGCAGTTGGTCTATTATTGAAAATGCTAATGCACCCACTTCATAGTGTTGTGGTTGGACAGAGGAGCGTTTTCAGCAATAGACTGACTAGCATCAAGTGCTCCACTGACCGTCAGAAAATCCTTCCTCCCCACAGCCATCAGACTCTATAACTCTTTTTTCCGGTCACTCACCCATATTTTAAGCTATTACCCTCTCTTCTTTATTGGATATCCAGGTACATTTTCCAAGTACTTGAAATATGCAACATACTATCTGTTCTTGTGCAATAAATTGTCTTTTCTTCACATGAGAATAACCTATTTGTTCTCAGAATGTGCAATATTAACTTAAGGTGCAACACTCTGCACTCTAGTTTGATACTTACATTTATTATACTCTATTTATATTTACATGATTACTTTATACTTGCTCTTAGTGTAACATGTCCCTTGTCTGTTGTTAAGTTGTAACATAAGTAATTTCCTTCGGGATTAATAAAGTTTTCTGATTCTGATTTTAATTTGTTTTTATTTGCTTACTTTATGTCTTGTTGCATGTATTATTCTTTGTTCAATGTATTGGGACCATGCTGCATAGTAATTCTGCACTTCAAATAAAGTTGATTGATTAATAGCAAATGCAGACCTAACCACACCCTCATGTCAGTAACAAAGAACTAATGCTAGTTATATTTTTTAATTTCAATTTAAACATTAAGTAAATATAAATGCAAAAAAAATCTAAAACAGGGTAAATCGAATAGTAAACCATTAAAAGTGACTCTTGCATGGGCTCAGAGTTTCTGGAAAACCATCAGGCGAGTCAGAAATGGAAAGCAGGGTTTCAGCAAGGATGGAGAAGTGCTGACCTGAACTGAGGATGTTGTATTGTGGTTGAAGGAGCATTTTGAGGAGCTTCTGAACTTGGACACACCTTCTGTGGAGGAGGCAGATCTAGAAACTGATTGAGGATCACTGCCCATTTACCTGAGGGAGGTCACTGAAGTAGCTAAGCAACTCTGCAGTATCAAGGCTCGGGTGCTGGATGAGATCTGCCCAGTAATGCTGAAAGGTTCTGGACATTGTTGGGCTGTCATGGCTGACACACCTTTTCAGTGTTTCATGGTCAATGGGAGTTGTGCCTCTGGAGTGACAGACGGTTGTGGTGGTCTCCATTTTTAAAAAGGGGAACAGGTGGGTGTGCTCGAAATATCAGGGGATCGCACTTCTCAGCCTCCCCGGAATTGCTTTTGCCAAGGTACTAGGAAGGAGGATCCACCCAGTCTTGGGGCCTCAGATCCAGAGGGAGAAATGTGGATTCTATACAGGCTGTACCGTCATGAGGATTTGTGGGGGTTTGGTTTCAGGAATTCTGCCCTTTCGGTCTAAGTGTGTTTTGTGGACTTAGAGAAGGCATATAATCGTGTTCCTTGAGGGGTTCTTTGGGGGTGCTGGGAGAGTATGGGGTTCCAGCGCTGTGCTGTCCCTGTATAATCACATTGAGAGCTGTGTCCACATACACAGGAAAACGTCAGCACAATTTTTGGTGGGTGTGGAACTCCTCCTGGTCTCTGCTTTGTGTGCTATCCTGTTTGTGATTTTCATGGACAGGATATCCTGGTGCAAGCTGGAGAAAGGAGGTGTTCCAGCTTGGTGGCCTTAGAACTGCTTTTTGCTGATGATGATGTCCCGTTGGCTTCATCGGGCTGGGAACTCCAACACGCATTAGAAGAGTTTGTGAGCGAATGTAAAGCAGCAGAGATGGGGATCAGCACCTCTAAATCTGAGACCATGATCCTAGGTAGGGAAAAGGTGGTCTGTCTTCTCCAAGTGGGAGGTTAGTTACGGCCTCAAGTGGAAGTGTTTAAGTGCCTTGGGGTTTTGCTCATGAGTGAGGGGAAAGGTAAGATTGACAGACGGATTGGGGCAGTAAGTGCAGTTATGCGGTCACTATATCGAACCATAGTGGTGAAGAAGGAGCTAATTCACAAGTGGAAGCTCTTGAATTACCAGTTGATCTACATCCCTATACTCGCCTATGATCATAAGCTTTGGATAAAGACCAAAAGACTGAGATCACGGGTACAAGGTGCTGAAATTAGCTTTATTCGCAGGATTGGTGGGTTCTCCCTTAGAGAAATATTTTTCGCAGTGTTTTCCACTGTTCAGCATGGTATCAATCCTATTCAATGAGAGCCTCTCTTATGTGCTTTCTCTAAGAAAACAAGATACATTTTTTTTTTCTCAGCCGCCTCTACTAAGTAATTGGGGATAAGTAACCTAATTACGAAAAAATGTCACTTTTGGGTGGATTATTCAATTAAAGTCTACTAGTAATTTAAGCTTCTTTTATCATGCATATGTTAGCAAGAGTTAAACTCAATCATTTTCATTTCATACTTACTGCAAACAGGTCTAAGAGAATTACACTGTGTTCTCTGATGTTAGTGGAGTAGTGAAGAATTACTTGCTAATGTTGAAGGTTTTTTGATAGCTGAGTCTACCTCATAATCGGCAGAAATGTAAATATTGCACTTTGCTAGGCTGTCAGATATTGTGTGCCTTTTTTCTGAAGTCAATGGCTTCTTGTCAATATTTTGGGAGTTGTACAAAAATGCCAGCTGTGTTGTTCTCTTGGTGGTAACTGGTGTAGATACTATACCAAGTGTTGAACTGATTGTAATATACAGGTCAAGTCACAGCAGGAGCACAGTATGAGGTTCATTTTTCACAACTGCACACCCTTTTGGTTTGTGGTGCTGTTCCTTTTTTTTTCCTTGTGGATGTTCATCAAGGGCAAGATTAGCCCTGTTCTGAAGATCAGTGCACTGTTTAAACTACCATTTTTTAATTTTTTTTTTTTTTTTTTTTTTTTTAACAGACAACCATGCATATTCCACAAAAAGGAACTGGAGTGTTTTCCAATTTTATGAACAGCAAGGTAATATAATTAATATATGGTAGATGAGCCAAGAAATTTTGAACTAAAAATTGAAGTTGAATAGAATTTACAGATTAAGTAATTAATTGCCATTTGGATAATTTTTTTGGAGAGAAATGTTTTTTTTTGTTTGACTTATTCATATCTTTAACAGAGCTTACATATACAATGAAGGTGACAGAGTTTGTTGAGCAGTTCACAGCTAATCTGAAACAGCTTACCAGTCATGTAAGATTTTTTTTTCTTCTTCTTCTTGAAAGTCATTAAAGCACATTTTTTTGACCATATTTATATAATAATCAGTTTTTTTATGTTTTTTACTCAAAAACATGAAAATTGCCTTCTCAGTTGCATCTAATAGAAGACCAAAAGAAATAAAAGTATTATGTCCTTTTTGAAAGGTAAAACCTACACAAGTTAGGTTTCAAGGTTCAGTTGCATCTAATAGTGTTTATTTTATGCAATCGTTTTGTTCACCCCATTGAATTAAAGCTGAAAATCTGCACTTCAACTGCATCTGAGTTGTTTCATTTAAAATTCATTGTGGTAATGTACAGAACCAAAATTAGAAAAAAGTTGTCTCTGTCCAAATATTTATGGACCTAACTGTATGAACCAGACTGATCAAGAAAGGTGTAAATTAACAAGTAGAGCATCTTCCACACTTATGTTTGCAAAATAAGCAAACTGGTTGTTATCTTGAAAAGATTTTGTCTCCGTCATTAAAAAAATTTTCACCAAATGTTCAAAGCATTTCATTGGAATAGAAGTGAGTTCCACTGGTCTATAGTCCTTCAAACAGCTTGGCCTGGAAACCTCAGAAACTGGGGTAAATATTGATTGTTTAGGTACAATACCACAGGTCAGAGTCCAGTTAAAAAGCAAATGAAAGGCTGGAGAGAGCTGCTTAAAGCAGGACTTTAAGAGCCAATCTCATATACTGTCAGGCCCCACTGCCCTGTTTATTTTAACCTGCTGGTCTTTGTCTACTGGAAAGTACACACTCCTTTTAGAATCCAGTCCTGTTTTTGCTTTTAGGCCTTTCCAAACCTGCTTTGGATTGTTATCATTAAACCAGCTCTTGATTTTTTTTCCCCCATAAATCTTTGTTTTGTTTAATTAACCTGTTAATTCTTTGCTGTAAAATTAGATTTTTTTTCTCTTGTTTTCTGTGATGTGCATGTTTTTTCCAACAGTAATTCTTCAACCTTTTTAGTGATGCATGGCTTACTGTTTGAGTACACCTTGAAAGTTTTTTCCTTTATGATCATAGACTCACAGAATTTCATATACAGTGTATTCACTTAGTGTAAGTGGCCTCATTCATTGACTCTGTGGATGTCAGTCTATCCCAGACAGTACAGGAGAAGCATTCGTGCAGTTCCTCTACACCATCCTTGCACCAGTTTTGTGTTTTTCTTAAGGCTGTTTTTTTTTGTTTTTTTTTCCTGGTTTCAGTTTGTTTGTACTTTCTTGTTTGTACGCACCCAGAGCTGCTTTATTATGCAATATGTAGGTGCCAGGGACATTTCTATAACACTTGTCTACTGTTTTGTCCCCTCTAGTATTAATATTCCCTTACTGATGGTAATGTGGTATTACTGATTCCAGATTGCATAAATTAAAATTGCCCATCACAAGTTTGAAAGAGCCAGGTGATTTGGTTTCCAGTTTCTGAACAGTTTCAAGAATCATTTCAGCTGCAGCTCCTACATTAGCATGCGGCGGTATGTAAACTACTGTCACAAGTATTTTATTAAACTCTCGTGGTAAATAACATGGAAGAAGTCCAACAGTGAGTACAATGAGGTCAATATTCAGCGTGCTTTTGTTAATGTAAAGGCAGTCTCCCCCACCCACCTGCCTGCTTACCAGAAGCTGGGTTTCTATCTCGCTGTACAGAAACAAATCCATCTACTTCAACAGCTGTATCCGAGTAGGTATTCTTAAACCAGGTCTCAGTAAAGCACATCAGACGGCTTTCTCGGTACTTGCGCAGATGTTTTCATCTCGTCCAGTTTATTCCGCAAGGACTGGACATTGCTCATGGTGATGTTTGGCAAAGGTATTTTAAAACTTCTCCATCTCAGACGTACTCTTAAGTCCACCTTTCTTTAATCCGTTTCTGGGTTTCAAAGCTTGTCCGGTGTATATTAGTAGTAGATGGGGAGTAACTGGCAGCTGGTCTCATTGATAGCAGTACAGCACAACTGTAAACTAACAGCAATGGCCACAGACCTGGGATTTCATGCACATATAGTGAGTAAGTGTCCCATTGGATTCCAAAGGCGATAACAATCAAAAGTTTAAAAAAATAAAAAACTCTCACAAATGTCATAAAGCATTTTATAAAAGTAACTACTTACAAACTAGTAAAAGAAAACAAAAGAAGTGATTTTACACAATTTAAGAACAAAACACAGTCTCAAAACACAGAGATATGCACTGAGATCTGCTATACTGTAGTGACCAGTTATCAATCCTTATAAAACATACAAAGTATGGATAAAAATTTGAGGCATTGCTACAATGTAGTCGTTTTATTCATTAGTTCATATACTTTTTTGATGTAGTAGAACAGTGGCCTTCAGAGGTTTTGCCAAATGAGCCATATTGATAGGAGACAGTGAAACTGCACAAAGCAAATAAAGGGCATGCATCTGCTTTTGTTATACCATATGACACAATATTTGGAATATATTTGGAACACACTACAGTATGCTCAAGTAGTAGTCAACATCACTTAAAAGTACGCCTACTATAATGAAGGGATGAAGTGAATCGTACATGTACTGTATCTGCATAAACTCGTCATCTCATTTTTCATGAGAAACTGTTGCACACTCAATGCTGTGTGGGCAGGGAGCATTGTCGACATACAGAAGCCACTCGTCTGATTGCCACAATTCAGGTCATTTTCTCCACACTGCATCACGCAATCGCTTGAGCATTTCAAGGATGCAGTTTGGCCAAATGATACAGAGGGTAGTTTAGTACATACACCTAGCAGCAAACATCGCAATGAACGCCCCTCCACAAAAAAATACTTATTTTTGAGTCCCCCTGCTTATGTAGAAATTAGTGATAGTCCAAGGAGACATATTGACTGTTTTCATCCTTCTCAAAAAAGACAAACCCAAGAAATCATCATTTGGTACGTTTACATACATATAGACAACCGTGATAAGGCGAACCAGTCAAGGCAGAAATACGGTTTCTTAAAAATCCGCATTTACATAGGTAAGTATGCCTCTTGAGTTCTCCTTTGGCAAAATGCTCTGACATTCTTAAACTGCGCAAAAAAAGAAGTTAAATGTCATCAGCCACATGAACTGAAAACAAGCGTGGAGCATATGATGATTTTGTGTGTTTTTATAAATACCTTTAGTCCTTCATGTACTGTAAAGTAAATATTATTTGTCCCCTTTTTATAACCTCAACCGACCTGAGCCACCAATAATTTGTGGTATGAACACTAGCCACTGGATCACACTTTTTCAACATATCTATAACAAATAACTAGATAAAAATTAAACTGACACTTCATTTATAGGTTTCAGTTACTGGATTGCAAGCCGCACACTTTTCTGCTTGGCTGTGCAACTGAGCTTCACAAAGGTGCAGCATACTTATTTGTGTGCTTTTTGCTTTAAACCCAGTTCTGCTGGGATAATGATAATGCAGGCATTTTTCCCTTAATAAAATAAGTAATGCATTAGGTTACGCAGAGAAGGGATAATGCAATCATCTGAGCATTTGCTTTAGGAAATTTACCTTTGTTGACACGTTTACCTTTAGCCCCTGAAAGCATGTGTGAAGCTAAACAGATGAACGGAGAGCAAAGGACATGCGCAAACTAAATATTATCCTCAACTGTAACCCGGTTAAGGGTTTACATGCCAAAATAACTAGGTTACTCATGAAGAAATCTACATTGGTTAACCTGGTTTCTCAGAGACCAAAAACCCAGTTTCTCTAACCGGAATAAGGGCTTACATGGCATTTTAGAAAGCAGAGTTTCATGAATAACAGGGTTATTAAAGTGCATGTAAAAAAGACACTGCAAGAGATCCCTAATCTTGTAAAGGTTTTTCTTTTCATTGCAACCCTAATGACATCATAAGGCAAGTGACTCCCTCCAAATCTACTGAATTGATAAATATGCTGTATAGTTTTACTGGCATTAAGTCACCGCTTGTTGCTAATCTTGCTTTCTTCGCAAGCTTGACAGTGTTTGTGATACGTCTGAGTAATGTCAGGTCAGGTTATTATTATGATATATGTTCCCATATCATATGACATCAATACATGTTGATGATAATTATATGCATTTCCTGATGCTGTTTTGCTGCATTGCATGATGGTGTTTTGAACCCTGAAGAAATCAAAATTGGTGCTGTTATCATTATAGTGTAATACGCAAAATAATTAACAGACTTGAACACTAAGTATAAATCAAGTAAATAAAAATCGGTACTTTGGAGACCTTATGATCATTGCTTTAACAAAAAAGTTACGGCATAATTTGACAATACACAAACTTCAAAGAAATACTTTTTAACACTGTACAGGAATGGCTTCAGGTAAGAAATGCTTGTATTGTATATTCTGAAGACTGCATCAGTGAAGTCTAAAAATGGATACAGTATCTTGTGTGTTAAATCCAGGACTTCAAATTCTGGTCTTTTGGCAACCATGTGCTTCATTTTTAGTCCACAGACAAATAGCAGCTTGTTCTCTTTCTCTAGAATTCTTCCTAGGTGCTTCTGTCACTTCTATGTGCTTAAAAAGGGTGAGTTCTACTTGAGCAGCTGCTACCTTCCTACTTTATGAGTAGAAAAGTGTTGACCTCTCAAACATCCAAAAAATTGTCAAGTGTTCTTCCAAGATAATTAGAAAAGGCTATGTGCCTTTTATAATTATTATGCAAATATAGCAGAGCTTGTTATGGACACACAACTCCTTTTTTTTTTTTTTTCTTTTTTTTTTGCTTGGAAGCAGGTTACTTGGGTGAAGTATTTTAATCATTTTTCTACTTTGTCGATTGGCAAGTTTTTTGCAATGCATTAGGCAATTATGTTTTTTGTTTTTCTTGAATGTTTTGTCATATGGGGATGTTGTAAACAGCAAGGGCATATTTAGTCATTGCTGTTGATGGCCTGTATGTGCTGCAGTTGAAGGAATGTGGCTTGCAGTTTGTCTGTTACTATTGCTCCGATGATAACTCGGGCCACATATTATGAGTACTCTTTTGAGTGTTTAATTTTAGATGAATAAAGCAGGAGGGTGGTGTTGCCTGTTTTAATACTTGCACACAGTCTGCAGGTTATACAAAAGGTTTTGCTTTGTGCTATATTGAGTTTACGAAAACAAATCCACTCTTAGACCCTGCTTATGTTGTGAGTTTTTCTCTAGTACATGCTGTTATAATTGGTCAAAGAAGTTATTAGGGGGTAAATATTCCTTACGTTTTTTGAATAATATAAAGTCACTTTTTAAAAATGTTATTCTTAAGCAGTAAAACTAATTTAAATGGAATTTAAAACTATCAGCAAACTCATCAGTCTTGGCTTTTTTATTTTTATGGCTTGATATGGCTTCCTTATTGTAATAATGAACTATGTGATTTAAATTTGAGCTTTTTGTGTACAGGTTGATCATAAGTAAAATATAGAAGGTGTTAAGAATAAGAAAATAAACTTTAGGTTTTTGTGCTTGTAAAATCTTTTACAGGTATCAGTTGTTATAAAGCAGTTTGAAGATGATGCCCTTTTGATTCGTGTTGCTTGGGGAGATAATTTCAAAAGACCCAACCACTTTTTCCCTACATATGCCGTGTATCATCCCCACTCTCCTTATGTTTTTATATCTCATTTAGGTATAAAACAAAGACCTCTGCTACTCCAGGTAAGGTTTTGTTTTTTAATGGACAGTTATATTATCTTTTGTAATTCTTATATATATGGAAGAGAAGGTCTGTGATACGGTTTGCATATTTGCAGCTGGAGATCCACAAAGGGAGAAAATGAATCATGTATCATAAAGTAGTTTTTATTCCTGGTATGGGCTGAAAGCTCAGGAATATATATATATATCTATATATCTATATATATATATATGAATATGAATATATATATATATATATATATATATATATATATATATATATATATATATATATATATATATATATATATATATATATAAAATATATTAGACAAAGAGCCCGTTTCGACAACGGAAGATGAAACAGGCACGAGTGGAATAGTAAGTAATGAGTATAAGCACCACAAACCTGATATAGGTGTATTGAATGAATGCGTAATTAGGCCTGGAGCTGTAGTCGAAATCGCCTTTCAGGCCTCTAGAGCTTTAATCGAAGTCGCCTTTCTCTTTGAATTTTTGCGGCCGTAAATCTGCCGCCTGCCGCGATGTTGGTCGAAGTCGCCTTTCTTTTTGAATTTTTGCGGCCGTAAAACTGCCGCCTGCCGCGATGTCGGCCTCGTAAGGTTTTTTGGGCTGCTACGCAGAAGGTGACTGCGCATTCGGCTTCGGACGGACGTGAGTGAGTGTGTGAGGAGACTGGCAAATTATATATAATATGTATATGTATGTCTATGTATATGTATGTAGTATGTATATGTATGTATGTATATATGTATATGTATGTGTATATGTATGTATGTATGTATATATGTATATGTATGTGTGTGTATGTATGTATGTATGTATATGTATGTATGTGTATATATATAATAATATAATAATATTCATAGGTCTGAATCACAATCTTGATTATCTGGATGGTTATCTACCAGATAACGCTTGTGGCTGGTCAGACACATCCTCTCAGTTGCGAGAAGCAGCCCATAGATATGTGATACAGTACCTGCCAAATAAGTATAAATATACTCTTTTTATTATTTGGCAGATACTGTATCATAAAGATAGGGTGGGCAAAAGTAGCTTTACAGTTGTTATGGAAAATGAGATATACTACTTGGACAATTTTCCAGCGATAATAGCAAGAAAACAGCAATTAACAATTGTAATGAGACAGAGCATTATTACACTTAGAAGTGTAGGCCTTTCATTTAGAGAAATTGTCAAAAAAATCAAAGTGAGTACAGTGTCGTACACAATCCAAAGGCAATTGGAGACTGGATGAAACTGTGATAAGGAAGAGATCTGGCAGAACCAAAGTCACAACCCAATCAGAAGGCAAGTTTCTGAGGGTCACCAGCTTGTGTGATAGGTGCCTTACAGAACAACCACTTTAATCTTGTCTACGACAGTTTAACTTGCATTCACCTTTTTTGTAATTCATTCATTATAGAATTCATTATAGAGACAACATTATAGTGTTGTCCGTGATGCTGTTATAATTTAGGTATGTTTCCACATGACGTAGCAACTTCAATTTTGCATTTTTTTGCACAATACCTCTGTTTAATCGATCGATGTTTCTGTGGTCAAATCCAAAGTATGTACTGCCAAATGACAGTACTAAGACACAGACTTCCCCCTACTCTGTTGTTCTCCTATTGGCAGAATATATAACAGATTAGCTTATTCTGTCCTCTCCAAAAGCGCATGATACACTAGGCTACTAGTCCAAAAATAAATATCAGAGGGACTGATTAAGGAGTCTTCTGATTAGTCTGTCTTAGTTTGAGTTCTACACATGCATAGTTCATGTTTAGTAAACAAGTTGTCTTTGAAGTGAACAAATAAGTGATTCCAATATTGTAATCATTTTGATGAAATGGACAAAATGAATTGAATCACTAAAAGAATCATTTTGCACATCACTGTAGTGTACTACTGGTAGAAAAATCACAACCTTTTTTGTTTTACTAATTGCTTTGGTTGAAATTGTAATTTTAATTTGATCAATTGTGCAGTACTAGGTTTTTTATTTAGATTTTTTTATAATGTTGATGACAATATTATGCAGTTATCCAGAGGCAAACCACATATTAGGCATTTTGTTAATCTTGTTGCAGTTTTATTGGTTAATGCCTATCATTCATGATGGTAACGTATTTGCATTTTTGCAATCCTGTTCAACATTATTAAGGTGATACTCATTTGCTGATTTTTGTATATGTTGCTAATTAACAGGCACTGCTCATTGCAGCTAAATATACAGATATTAAGGAGATTCAACTCAAAGGTCGTTGCTTGAAGTCTCTTAGAGATCTGGTGATGCGGCACTTTAAACCTGTAAGTACAGGCAATTTAAGTATTGCTTGCTAAATAATTTCTAACAAATGCAATGGTTTATTTTGTTTGATACATATGTAATTGCAGTGTTATTCATTATATTATGCTATGTTAAAAGGCCTTGGTTCCAAAAAAATGACTATAGTATGAAGAACCAGTGTTTATATGTGGAAGGTCACCAGTTAATGAGAACCTGTGAAATCCTATTAACAAGAACTATTTTCATGGAGAAAGTTAGTTATTCGGTTTTCAATGTTAGAAGGTTCATAAAAATAACTTTGTGTGTGTGTGGTTTCTTATTTGTTATGGATAACATCAGGACCAGGATGGCCGCTATTTACACTACTTTTTATGTGTGTATGTGTGAAGAGAGCACACTTAAGTCAACTATGAACCTAAACATGTTTCTGTGTACTTAAGTAGCACTGGAATGTAAAGAAAGGACAGGCAAATTGTTTATTTACAGTACCTGACCAGGAATTTTTGTGTGATGGGCACCCAAGTAGTTTTGGGAATTTGGTGACAGAACTGTAGTCTTATTTGCAAACTGACATGAATTTTGCACTAGCACATTGATTTTTTTTCTATCATTAAGTGAGAAGGAGAGCTTTGTTCATATAGTTATGTAAAAGGTCATTCATTTAAGTATCCAAATGTAGTGTTAAGTGAATGGTATTTGTGAATCAAGTAACCCCTTTGTTAAAGGTAAATGCATAATAAGCTCCCGTCCTGATCTTGCCCAACTATGTACGTTTTTTAAAGCAGATTTTTCCAGTAGTTAGGTTAAAAAAAAACTTCATGCACTATGACTTGTCTGGCATTTGAAAGATGATTTTGCTGGAACATTTGCTTTTTTGCACTTTTATGCATTGATTGTATTTCTGCTGGCATTGCATAGATATTTTTATAATGTAAAATGAGATGTCATTTACACAAGTTATTTAGTATTTGAAAAATGTTGGAATGCAGTCCCAATCCTTCACATTCTGTCTTTCACCAAGCATGTTGTGCAGCTTTGCTAATATGGCAAAGTGGAAAAAGGTTCACATTCCCACTTACTATTTTTAATCTATGACAAGAGATGGGTTGAATATATGGTATTTTTTAAGTAAAAAGCTGTTTTCTTTATAATTCCCTGTGATTTATCAAAGAAAAGATACATTTTACTTAGTCATCAATCTTTTTGCTCATTAAATATCTCTTTATTCAGTTTCTAAAATATGCGGAAGCTGTCCCCCAATTATTTTATAAATAAAGGAAATTAAGTTTTTGCCCAGATAGTTCTGTGATGAAGTGTGCCTTTTATTGAAAATTATTTAAATTAGTTTTTTTAACCCTTTTTGTGAATGTTGGTTATTGTCCAACTATGTTCATTTTGTTGTTTTTTGTCAACTTACTGTCAATATACCCTGCTAGTATAAGAAACTAAGTGATCACATAGTTTGAATCTTTTAAATGTTTTTAATTTAGGTGAGACCCATTCAGATTTACACACATACTTTTATTTTCATTATAATTGCAAATATCAGATGATTTTAAAATGTTTTCTCAATTATTTTTTATAAATTATGAATTTTCTCCTTTCTAAATTTTGGAGAAGTGACTAGTGCATGTTGCTATGCTGTCTATTCAGACATCCTGCTCAATGTTGTTTGTAGTCAAAATTTGTTCATTCTCTACTTTTAACTTTTAAAAGTGGACAAAAGAAATCAACAGTATGTGATAGTTAAATTTAGTGTAATCTACATACAAGGTATAACAGAAATGTATTTTTGTAATTGTGCTTAGTCTTTTTCCATGATTACCATTTCAGATTCCCTGTCCAAAAGCATCACAAGAAATAAGTGCTTCACGTATGTATTTTCCTGTTTGTCTCATTATAAAAATATTTTTACTTTTACTTTTTCTTATTGCTATATTAAATTTAAATAGGATTCAGAAAGTACTCAGACCTCTTCATTTCCTGCACACTTTATTGTGTTGTAAATTTAATTTTAAATGGATAAATTTTCCATTTTTGCCAGTCAGTCTTCAGTATTCAGACCTTATTTCAGGTCTTTTTAGAAATGCCTCTGACAGCAATTACTGCTTCAAGTCTTCTTGGGTCTATACAGTCTTTGCACACCTGGCTTTGGGCATTTCATCCCATTATTCCTTGCTGAACCTCTCAGCGTCTGTTAGATTGATTGGAAAGTAACCCTAACCCAAATTGTCATCTTCTAGTCTATTTCCATATGTTCAATGGAGTTTGTCTAGGCCTTGGTTGGACCACTTAAGGAGAGTCGGAGACTTGTCTCAAAGCCAATGCAGTGTTGTCTTGGCTGTATGTTACAGGTCGTTTTTGTGCTGAATATTTAACCTTCATCCCAGTCTGCGGTTTCATGCACTCTGGAGCAGATTTTCTTCAAGGACCTCTCTGTATTTGGCTGCATTCATTATTCTCTCAATATGTACCTGTCTCCTTGTCCCTTCTGCTAAAAAGCACCCCCATAGCATGATGCTAAATCCACAATGCTTAACTGTAGGGGTGGTATTAGTCAGGCGATGAGCAGTGCATAGTTTTTGCCTAACATAGTGCTTGAAATTCTGCCTAAATAGTTACATTTCTGTCTCAACAGACGAGATTTTTTTCTTATGCTCTGAGTAGTTCAAATGCAGTTAGGTTAACACTAACTGGGCTGTCCCATGACTTTTACTCAAGAGTGGCCTCCGCCTAGCCTCTCTACAAGTAATGCCTTACTGATTGGAGTGCTGCAGAAATGGTTGTTCTTTTTGCAGGTTCTCATAGCTCAGCATAGGACTTCTGAAGCTCTGCAAGAGTGAGCTTTTGGGGAATTGGTCACCAGCCTGACCAAAGCCCTTTTTGTCTGGTTATTCAGTGTGGCTGAACTGCCGACACTTGGAGAAATTCTGGTGGTTCCAGACTTCTTTCATGTCGCAATTATTGTGGCCACCATCTTCCTGAGAACACTCAAAGCTTTAGAGATAGTTTTATACTCTTGCCCTGAACTGTGCCTCACCATACTTGGATCACTATAATGACACAAAGCAATAATGACACAAAACAAGGTGCCACATGACCAGCTCACCCGTGCCCATCACACAATATCTGAGAATAAAGAAAGGTGAAGGTCTCAGTAAGGTTGATCTCTCAGGTTCCCAAAACATTTTGACAATGTTCTTAGAAAAAACAGAAAATCAACAGTTATGGAAATGTCTGCTGTGTCAGAATGAGAGCAGTAACAAGCCATAGAATTAAATAACGAGTTTAATTAACAGCAAGAATTGGCTTCTCATTAAGAAACTGGTTGGAGTGAAATTAGTTGGAGTTTGAAGCCCCAATTTAGCTGGTCAACTGTTGACTTGTTTCACATTTGATTTCTGTTTGGCTGTCATTTAATGAAGAAAATAATTAATTCAGAGCACTGAATCCTTAAAAACAGGGCTATTAAAATGAAGGGAAAAAAATGTTAATTAGCAGTGAAAACTGGTCACTGATTAGGAAAGGGGTTAAAATGAAAACCTGCAGCCACTGTGGCACTCCAGGACTGGAGTTTGCCAACCCGGGTCTAGGCACATCTCAAGGATAATTAAAGCAAACAGGATGCACCAGACCACAGTTTGGAGTGCAGCAATAAATGGCCTGAATACTTTTATGAATGAAGGACTTCAGTTTTTGATTTTTTTTTTAAATAAATTTGCAGACATTTTTGAAAACGTTTTTATTTTTGTCATCATGGGTTATTGAGTATTGACTGTGGGGAAAATAAGGTACATTTATTCATTTAAAATTAAGTCCACATCGTAATAAAGTATGCAGAAAGAGAAGGAGTCTTGATAATTTATGAATCCACTGTACTGTATATACTTTACATTTAAGGTTTTCTGTCTTCTTTGTTGATTTGGTGTTATTCTTGATTAGAGTGTTTCCCTGTTTAGAATTTTTCTAGAACATACTAAGTAAAAGTAGCACCATATTATCTCTACTTGCCTGTTTTACCTCTAGGCATTATTTTCAGTATATACAATCATTTTTTTTCTATAAAAATTAAAGGATGAAAATGGTGGTGGGTGTATACAGTATATTACATTTAAGAGATTGGAATGTTTACTCTCTCAACTACATTTTTCAGCATTAAACTCTCTTACCCTCTAGATCTGAATTAGATTTCTAATCACAGCCTGGAAAAATCTAGATTTGTTCTGGTCTCCCAATGTGACTGGATTTTCTCTGGAAAATTGTTGCTGTGTTAATTGGACATGGAAATTGGCTTGGTGCAAGTCTGATTAAAGGGGGGGTGTTGTGGGCAGTGTGAGACTATATATTACAGGGCAGATTTCTACCTAGTATTTGATGCTCTGGGGATATATTTGGTGGCCACTTTATTAGGTAGGTACACCTGCTTGTCAGTGCACATCACTTCAAATAGCTGTTCATGTGGCTGTAACTCAATATGCCCTGCAAGCATGCTCAGAAGTATTACTTGTTCAACCAAGCTTTAGAATGGGCAAGTCAGGCGATCTAAGCAAGTTTGACTGTGGTATGATAGCTGGTGCCAGTTGTTGCGTTTTCCTACATCTCGGAAGTAGAATCAAGTCCTACAGTCTCTAGAGTGTACAGAGAATGGTACACACACACAAGCATCCATCAAGCTGCAGGTAAAAACACCTTTTTAACGACAATGGTCAGAGAGGAATGAACATACTGAAACAAACATAGGGCACAAGTATTCAAATCAAGGATCTAAATGCACTATGCATCAGACCTTGAAGTGGATGATCTACAACATCAGAAGATGATGATGGATTCCTCTCATGTCAATAAAGGACAATAACATAAGGCTATACAGGGAACGTGAATATGACAGCTGGATAATTAAAGACTGGAAAAATGGCATTTGTCTAACAAATCTTGATTTCTGCTCTGACATGTAGGTGGTAGGTTCAGAATTAGTATTGATCTACAGTATCTCATCTTTCATGCTATTTGTAGTAGCCTAATAAGAATATTTTATGGCATACATTAATAACAGTTGAGCATAATTTGAATACTGCAGTACACCTACTGTAAACATTGCTTCAGATCATGTGCCCACCCTCATGGCCATTGCTTTTTTTTTTTTTTCCCTCCTCTCAGATGGACACTTCTAGCAAAAAATTATACCATGTCAAAAACAAAACATCTCAAGCTGGTTTTGCTAGCATGGTGGTGACTTCAGTTTACTCCAGTGTTCAGTTTCTAGATCCCACATCAACAGAATATCTGTGGGAAGATGTATAACAGGGGATTCATAGCATGAATCCATATCCAAAAAATCTGTAGGGGCAATAATGATACAGTAATATCAAGTCAGCTTGCATAAAAATCTATTTTTTTTCCAGCACTTTGTTGAATGCATGCCTTAAAGAATCCATCTTGTTTTGACACAGATTGTAGGTTCCAAATGGTACTAGTTAAATGTACCTAATAAAGTGGGTAATAAATATATCCTGCAGCTGCTCTCACACTGTACCATAAAAGAAATTAGTTCAGGACATGCATGGTTGGATCACAGTCACTTTGCATAAAAGAAGACCTACCCTCAGTGGTACTTCTGTGCATACTTCTTTGTGAATGGTAGCATCTTAAATCTTTGAAAAAAATATGAATACAATTGTGTCTTGGGATTGTTTGATCATGTTTATTAGTCTGTGGTGTAGAATTAATTGCAACAGCTGAAGTAGAGTCATATTTTATTTTAAACTTGTTGCTAAAGTCACCAGTTTGTTGAAATGTCTAGAAGAACAAAAAATGTGCAAGCCATTAGTTAACCAATGCTAACATCAGTACTCTATAATAATGATATTTTTAGATGCTGAGATCTTTAGTTGTAGTATTATAATTCTTTATGTTAAGTGTTACTTTATTTCCAGATCCAAATATTACTAATGAGCATGCAAAACACCAGGCCTACCTTAAGCTTGTTGCCGATGATGCCTTTGGGGAAGGGACATTGCCACTTCTAGAAACTGCTGTCTTCAAGGTTTGTAGTTTTTGTATACATATTTTCAGGGTTTTTGAGATTTGTTTGAGTAGGTTCTTAATAACCAAAATTTATCATCAATAATCATTTATTGACTAGTCAAATATTTTGAGCCTTTGATAGTTGTTTGCTTTGATTTAAAAAAAAACAAAAAAAAACACCCATACAATCCATATTACTAAACGAGAATGGTAAACCGGATATGGAAGCAGGGACATGCCCGTGGACGCAAAAGACATAGTGCGCAAGCGCCAGACAAAGCCCCCCCCCATAGTGAAACGGGACAGACTACGCACGTGTGCAGGCGCCACACAAAAACCCCCCCCGCAACAGTGCAAAACGGGAGAAACTACGAACCGTCAGAGTAGGAAACAAAGTAAAACGTCATAAAGAGATGCCGCAAGCGGGATAAAGCGAGGTCAGAAATAAAACACAGAGTTGGAAACAAAATAAAACACAGAGTTGGAAACAAAGTAAAACTTCATAAAGGGATTAAAGAAACACAAAGGTCCATACGTCAAACCCGAGATGGTACGGACACGCGTCTCAAACCGCGGAAGCAAAACTGTCTCGGCTCCAAAACCAAACAGCTCAACAACTAACACAGCTTCGACACCGAGCCCACGTGGACAGATCTAATGAACGTGGGATACAAAGTGAAACGGCAAACACTACAGAGTCCGCAGTGCTCCACAATGCACCGCATAATAGTTCGGAAAGAGCTACAGCGACACGGGCGAACGCTCCGTATTAAACATACGTCATCCTCACACGTCCAAACTATAGATAGATAGATGGATACTTTATTAATCCCAATGGGAAATTCACATTTTCCAGCAGCAACATACTAATACAATAAATAATATTAAATTAAAGAATGATGATAATGCAGGTGAAAAAAAAACAATAACTTTGTAGAATGTTAAATGTTAACGTTTACCCCCCCCCTAAGTGAATCACATTACAGTGATGCATTATTAACAGTACGATAAACATCACAGTATCGCAAACAATTCAACATTATTACTCGAAAAAGGCAAAATATATTCACCACGGACCACGTGTCATTAAAACAAAAGCAGAATAAAGCGAGATCACAAATAAAAGACAGAGTAGAAAGCAAAGTAAAACATCATAAACAGGTACACGGGCGAACGCTCCGTATTAAACGTGCGTCATCCTCACACGTGGCTGCCCAGCGGGCACGGGTTCAAAACACCGGGGGTAGGCGAGCGAAGCGAGCAGGGGGCAGAGCCCCCTTGTGCTGTTTATATCTAGTTAAATAACTGGCTAAACATGCTGAGACATAGGATGACATGTCTATTTTGTGGTATTGAACTCCAGTTCAACAGCAAGACAGACTTACTACTTTTTCAAAGTGATTATTTTAAACAAAATACCTTTGCAGGGCGGCACGGTGGCGCAGTGGTAGCGCTGCTGCCTTGCAGTAAGGAGACCCGGGTTCGCTTCCTGGGTCCTTCCTGCGTGGCATTTGCATGTTCTCCCCGTGTCTGTGTGGGTTTCCTCCAGGTACTCTGGTTTCCTCCCACAGTCCAGAGACACGCAGGTTAGGTGCATTGGGGATCCTAATTGTCCCTAGTGTGTGCTTGGTGTGTGCGCATGCCCTGCGGTGGGTTGGCACCCTGCTCGGGATTGGTTCCTGCCTTGCGCCCTGTGTTGGCTGGGATTGGCTCCAGCAGACCCCCGTGACCCTGTGTTCGGATTCAACGGCTTGGAAAATGGATGAATGGATGGAAAATACCTTAGCTAGTGGTGCAAGGCAGAAATAAGACACTGGTAGAAATTGTCAACCAGGAGAAATTGCTGTATATCATTTTGACTGGATTTAGTATGTCGGGAAGCCCCTTTGTTACTTGTTGCAAAAATGATGCATGTGTTGCAGTGGTGTGGTAGGGTTTCATTACCATCTGACACAATATGGAATATGGCAGTTAAACAACTAAGCAGCTAAAAATGATGTAGAGATGCAAGATAATACAAAAATTAAGTACTTCAGCCAATGATAATCATTAAGATGTCAGGACAGAGTACTGTCAAACAGAAAATAAATTTGTGATGTGATTTAACGTATGCAAGAAGATAGTTTCCACAGTCTATGATAATGATAAGGTAGTTTTTTTTTTTAAGTGGGAGAAAACTTTAAATTTAAAATAAGTTTTAAGTAGGCCACAATAAGCATAATTTTTACGTGTTTTCATCCATGTACTGTATGTTGAAGTAATATAAATCTTTAAGGTTAGACAGCACTGGAGTAGAAGAAGGCTTTCTTTGATATGAAAAATGTCTTCATTCGAATGTGTTTTTTTTTTTTTAAATTGTCCACCAAAAATTGTTTATATAGAACACACAATTGTGTGTTTTTTGATTGAATGCTAATAACTCCTGTAAGCTGCTGTTAAAACACTTAATGTGGAAAGCAAAAGAAGACTTTTTTTCTTGATTTATTCCTGTCTTTTTCCAGCTTGAAACAAAATTCAAGGATCCAGTAAATCGAATACTTGAAAACAAAACAGATCCCTTCAGATGTGTGATTAAGTTTTCAAGCCCAAATTTGCTAGAATCTCTGAAATCTTCAGTGGAACTTGGTAAGTTTCCAGAGGAGTTCGCTCATTGATGTTCAAGAAAAATAGTTTTATTTTATACTAAATTTCTTGGAGCTGCACATTCATTTTATGTTTGCAATTTTAAATCAGTTATCTTAGTTGAATTTCAAAGTTCCCAAAATGCACAGATTTCCTTTTCTTTGTCAATTAAAATTAAGCCATACTGCATTGACACAAAAATTTGTTTTTTTTTTTCTCCCTGTTCTTTTATCAAAACTATTTATATGCACTTTAATTTTTCTGATGGTAGTTGTCCTGACTAGATTGTACACTTTTGGAGCTTATTTACATGTTACTCTTGTTTTGTTCTTAGCACTGTTGCACTCAGAAAGAACAGACTTACATAACAGATTTAGGTACTTAATAATAAGGTACTAAGCATTGAATTGTGCATTGACATGGACTTTAACGTAATACTGTTCTTCTGCCTGACATTTGGAGCAAATCATTGCCAATTTTTAAGGTCTGGATGTAGTTCGTATTTAATGTAATTCTAATATTTAAATGTTTTTATGTTTCAGGGATTGTAAATGGTGCACTATCCCCGCTACTGACATCCATATCCCTAAAAGCAAGGAACCATTTTGTAATTAAAGAAAGAATGCCTACAAATGCCCCGGGCCCTTAACATCTAAAAATTAATTAGTTGCTGTTAAACATTCTGAAAATGTTACACATGGATACTCAAGTATGCTCTGTTTATGGGCTATTGAAAGTCAAGAGTTAAAGAAATAATGTTGGAAGCCTATCTGATATTGGAATTGTGCATCAATCAATTTATATTGTAATGAGCTGTTGACGTACTACAAAGATTGATTTAAATCATTGTTTTTAAACAGTTTTAAGTACAAGTTTTCTATTTTTTCATAATGTTTTTTTTTTCTTTTTCTCTTCTGGAAAAGCTGAAAACCGCTTGACATGAAGTAGTTTTGTTATAAAACTTCTAATCTAACCAGATGCTTTAAAATCAGGCCAGTTACTTGCAATATCTGATTTTGATGCATGTTTTTTATGAAATCCTAATTACAATCAAAGTACACAAAGCAGCTATGAAAAATTTAATTTTTACCAGTAAATTGTTGTTTTAAATTGTCTGTAAATGTCTTTTTCTTTAAAGTATTAAATAAATGTATATACAATATATTTCAGTTTAAGAAATGTTCATTTTTGCTTAAGGGTTTAAGCTAACAAGTGTCCAGCTCACATGATCACACTCTATTTTTCAAAAATGGGTTAATCTCTGTCAAAATCAATATGAAGTATGTAAAGTACCATGCACTTTTCAAATCTGAGCCATCAGTTTGAATTATTTAGCATCACTCATTTTCCAGTGGTATGCTATTCTTATCTCTACCATAAAGTCCTTTTGGGGGGCACCGCAAACTGCATTAATATAATGATGAGACTAACTTTGTTGTGGACTCTGGACTTGTTTTGCTTTGTAGCGTAGAGGAATGCACTGGGCTTTGTTAACCAACCCACCCATTCTCATTCTGTCTATGTTGCAGCATATGTATCTGGATAGTCCGTGTCATTATCAGCAACAAGAGGTGTGAAGCAGGAACCAGCCATCTCTTATTCATTCTAGTTCTTCGAAGGGAATGCAAGTCCCTTATTTACAAAATACATATTTAAATGTCACTGGTTCTCAAGTTCAGTCATGGGGTCCCCAGTGGCTGCAGGTTTTTGTTCCAGCCAGTTTCTCAATCAGTTAGTGAATTTTACCTTCTAATTAATCTTATTGTTTAATTAGCTGACCCTTTTGTCTTTTTATGTTGCATTTAGAACAGTGAAGTAGTGTCAGATTTATACTAATAGGAGATTAACATTAATTTGTATTTTTTTTCTGTATCTTTAAATGTTTACTTTGTTTTGGTATTGTTTAATATACTTTTTCTTTAGAATTTTGCTTTCTTATCTCTAAATTTAGACATTTAATGAGAAGAGCAGCCACTGACGCACATGACTCAGAAAGGAGCATCTACTTCAGTCTTACCCACATGTACACATATTAGTAAATAACTGTCTAACAAATAAATATATAAAAAGAACAAATTCTTGCCCCTCTAACACAAAAATTCCTGCTTCATTCAGTAAAACAATAGTGTAAGCAGTGTTGTTTCTTGGTGGATGCATAAAACAGAAACTGGGAATAACAGCTTGCTTAGTTAAGATTGGAGACCAGATTAGACAAGAAGCTGGCTGGGACAAAAACCTGCAGCCATAAGGAGTCCAGAGAACTGAGCTTGAGAACCACTGTTGTATGAGACTAGTGAAACAGTTTTGGTTGCTTTTGGGTTTACTGCCAAATCATGACAAGTCCTAAGGAGACACTTGGGTACACATGGTCCTTGGTTTTGAAGACTGAAGTGGGTTTAGGCCAAATGACTACCCAGCACTTTCCATAGTAGTCAGTCTTCCAGGCTGGCATTCATGACTGAGATGGAACTTTATGATGGTCTGTCATTTTCTCATGCTCATTCTGAGATATTGCTCCACTGTTGCCCTTGAATATTTCAATCTTTTAAAAAAGAGAGGAAAAAAGTAAGCACATCCCATAAAAAGGTTGCATTCTTAAACATGTTTGCATATATGGGTATTTGATTGTCATTTCACCAATATTGATACATCAAGGTAGCCTTACTTAACAATGACAATTTACTCTCTTGCAATCATTTATTCAACATAAAAGACAGAGTAGCAATTATCTGCTTTCTGGAGATAATCTGGGGGGGAAAAGAACTACATTCTTAAAGTTTTATAGTTGATTAAAATTTTTTATAAGTGTGTGTTTTAATAGCTTTTAGTCTGATACATCACCTTGGAGAAATGTTTTCCTATACATTACAGAACTCCTCAATGGCGTGTTTTTGTGGCCTTTCTTGAATATACTGCCACCTTTAAGTAACTTTGCAGGAGTTTTGATGAAAGAATTCCGGCAAGAGGTCAGTTCTTGTGGGCATTAATGTATCACGTATATATCGTATTTTTCGCTCCATAAGTCACACTTTTTTTCCCCCCAAAAGAAGGGTGGAAATGTCAGTGCGTCTTATGGAGCAAATATTGCATCATTGACCCGTGATGTGTATTACCTGACAAAAGTCGACATCCAGGGGTAGAGGGCGACAATCAGTTGTTAATGGCGATGAAACTCAGCGTTACGTTACAGGCATTCCCTCTCTGCTTGGAGGAATGTTAGACTCATTGACTCTGCATTTTTTTTTTTAACTTGCACTGCAATTTTTTTGCTCTTTAATATTGTTTTTATCAGTATGCTGCTGCTGGAGTATGTGAATTTCCCCTTGGGGATTAATAGTCTGTCCTATCTATCTATCTATCTATCTATCTATCTATCTATCTATCTATCTATCTATCTATCTATCTATCTATCTATCTATCTATCTATCTATCTATCTATCTATCTATCTATCTATCTATCTATCTAATTAATCCTTGCGTGAGTTACAAAATGTAAACAAAGGCAAGATGGCATTGACTTCTCACAAGGGAGCGAAGTGAGTTCAGAAAACGAAAGACTCAGCAGACGATGTTTTGTGCATTATCGCGGAGTCAGACTGATTTTTCAAAATCTGATTTTTTTGAGAGTGATCAGGAGATTGAGCAGGAGAGTGAGGAACTGGCATCAGCTGATTGGACACCAGCTGATGCCGCCCCAGCTGAGCGCATTCGTGCAGCCGATGCACCTACGGCAAGGTTTGTGTGGGAGGAATAACCAGACATTGATCCGTGGGAGCCAAACTGGCTACCAGACTTCACAAGACAGCATGGCTTGCTGTTGGTTTCAACAGATTACCAGCCGCTGGACTACTTCAGGCTGTTCTTTCCTGAGACTGCCTTTCAGCTTCTGTCAGACGAGACACAGGTATGCAGAGCAATTTTTTTAATTGCGCTTGCACCGCATTCTCGTTTTTCAAAGTGGAAACCCACAACAAAAGACGAGATGAAGGGCTTTGTGGTATTACAAATCGAGATGGGACTAGACTGGCGATATAACTTCAGGGAGCATTGGTCCAAACGTGCTTTGTCCCCTGGTGGCTTTGGACAGGTTATGCCGTGTGATGATAGATACGTGCTCCTGCAAAGTGATTGTGAGCAACTGAGCTTCATAAATTCTGACACTAGCGATGAGGAGTACAGAAAACTTGAGAAAACAGAGTGCTTGAACCTTAGTCTCTCTTCATTTGTTAATGACACTGATGATGGTTCTTAATACAGCTGTTGACTTCACATGGTTGAAATATTATTCTATATTTTATTAAATAGTACACCTTTTGGTTCAGAGTTTTTTTTTGTTGTTGTTTTCCTCCTCTAAACCTAGGTACGTCTTATGTTCAGGTGCATCTTATGGAGTGAAAAATACAGTATAATACAGAATAATTCGGGGCTAATCAGGAAAATGTTTTAAAAATATGGAATTCTAAATATTTCTTTCAAATAATACAGGGTGCTTCAAAAAGTGAACTCTTAAGGGACATCACTGTGCTATCTCTTGCAGTTAATTGAAATTGCCACAAGACTTAAAGACCTCCATCCACACTCTTAAAAGTAATATCTCTTTAATGACACTTTTTGGTTCTTTACTGGTTTTTTGTGGCTCCTCGTAGAGTCATTGCTTGACAAAGAACCATTTCATTCTGGTACGGTTTCTTTGCATATGAAATTGGCTTTTTGAAAACTTCTAATATCTATAAAAAACTGAAATCTTTAATGTATGGTAGGTTACCTAGCAAGACACTAACAAAATACAAAAAACTGGACTCTGCCTGTGTTGTTGTATGTGGCCAGAATCCTTTTTAAAATTATAACCCGTTGGTATTTCACAAATCTGTTACCATCTACTCATGGTTATTCACTTTATGGAACTTGTAAATGGGGCACCATATATAAAACGGTTGTCATTCCTAAATGGCTTATACAATATTTTTGTTAAACTTATTGAATTAACGCTGAAAGCTTACATTTCAGTCATGTAATGATTTCTTCATTTCAAATCCATTGTGGTGGCATACAGAAACAATCATGAAAATTGTGTCACTTTCCAAATATTTATGGACCAAACTGTAACTGAACTTTTCCTTTATTTTATTAGTCAAATTTTACTATACTTTTAATATATCGTCTGTAATATTGTACTGTAAGTAGCCTTGAAAAATGAGTTCTTTGTAACATTTTTGGAACATTAATCACAATTTCCACGTGCTTTCGTTAAAATTATTCCAATCGTCTCTAACACAAAGTGGTAGTGAGTAACTGGCCACCACACAGAATGTAGTTATCCGCATCTATGATATGTTTACACATTTTTTCCTAATTTATTGCTTTACTTTTTCTCAGGGTATTCTGGTTTCTTTCCCAAATCTCTAACATTCAGGTTAGCTTCACTAGTGACAGTAAAGTGAGGCTCTGTATGATAGATTGTCATCTTATCTTGGATTGAGTTCTCTTTTATACCTGTATTTTTATTGTTTATACCTTTTATTTAAAACAAAATATATACCTTCCACAATCACAATACTCTTCCTGTCCTGGTGAGCTTTGTTACTCCTGACTCTGGTTCACTTGGCCAAGGAGGAGAGGCTCCTGCTAAAATAGACACCATCCTCCCATGACTTTGTATTGGATTTAGCATGTTAAGAAAACTTAAGTATGTATGTTAGACACAAGACGTGTGGACAACAAATGACATTAGCATCACAAATCTTTCACAAGTTCTTGAATTGACCCACTACAGTTTGTTTACTATCCCAACAGGTAAGTTGAGGATGCAGTGAACATGGCTCTTCAATACATTTTGCAGTGTTTAGACTCTCTGGCTACTCATACCAGGAACATATTTATGGATTTCAATATTTAATACAATTGTACAAGAGCTTCTCCACAGTAAACTTCTCAGTATGAATGTTGACAATGCCACCTATCTCTGGATCTCTGACTTTCTAAGGAACAGACGTCAGACAGTGAAGATGGGCAAATATCATTCGGGGCTCTGATCTTGTGCACGGGATCTCCTCAGGGCTCTGTTCTGTCTTCTTTTCTGTGTTTACACCATTGACTGCACCACTGCTGGAGTTTGCTGAATACACCATCCTGACTGGCCTGGGGCCTCATGTATAAACGGTGCGTATGCACAGAAATGTTGCGTAAGAACGTTTCCACGTTCAAATCGAAATGTATAAAACCTAAACTTTGCGTAAAGCCACGCACATTTCCACGGTAGCTCATACCCTGTCGTAAGCAAGTTCTCTGCTTGGTTTTGCAGACTGGCAGCACCCAGTGTCAAAGCAGTGCTACTGTTCCTGTGTGATTACCCTTTCTTTTTTAGATCCACATCCCTGACGTGGCTTTATAAATATACTGAAATTAACCGCATATTGTTTATAAGTTTAATGCATCTGATTGTAATAAACCTGTAACAATATAATGGTCCACAGAATGGTCAAACTATTCTAAATACCATAACCGCTTTAGCGTTGTTACTCTCACTGCACCACCTTCTTCTTCCGTCAGCTGCTCCCGTTAGGGGTTGACACAGCGGATCATCTTTTTCCATATTACTCTCACTGCACCACTCGGAGTATTTATATCACTGTATCCGAGTGTGAATCACAGATCTACAGCAGCTGATCAGAAAGAGAATTATCGGTATACAGCATCAAGCACTTGCTGCCTCAGCCATTCACTATTTGAACTGCTCTTTGTCCAGCCAACGCTTCAGTGCCTTTCCTGTTCGGACCTCACGGTTCACAAACAGTTTCATCCCAAGAACTATACACGCACTCAATCAGTCCATCAAGTGCTCCTTGTAGAACTGTTTGTACTTGCAAGTTACCGGGAGGTAATTGTACTTATGATAATTATAATATTGCACAATGTGAGCCACTTTATAAAGCGCGTATTTACATATGATGACAATATCATTTTTAAGATGAAATGCAGCAAAATGTTTATTATACAAATTAAACTTTAACTACACGGTGCCACAGCGCTAGCAAGCTTGAGCTTCGTTCACAGTTTGTTCCTGCCTCGCGCTGTATTCATGCTATGGCTGGCGCAACACTGGAAGGATAGATGGATAGAATAATTAAACATTACGAAGATATTTCGATGTTCCATAAAAGTTTTGAAGAATCTGCGTTCTAAGCTTACAGATGGCTTAACGTCTATTACAGAGCTGATTGTGTGGCGATTGGGTATTTGGAGAAAGAAAAGTAAGGACAGGAATTGGAGATTAGTATGTTTGAAAAAGACAGTACTTCTGTAATAAAGTATTTCATCGAAGGTCGCGCATGGCGCAGCAAGCATCTTGCGTAAGACATGAACAATCACTGCACCACCGTGTTCCCATGTTTAATAACATGCTTTAACTCATATCATCATGAAAATGATATCACGTATACTTCTCAGTATTTTAATTATTCAGAGAGCTGTAATATTGCGAATGTAATGGATTCTGTGTCCTGTCGGAGGAAGAGCACATAGTGATTCAGGCACATAGAGCACATATACTGTAAGATCAAATACACAACAAAGTATTTAACGTGCTACTTTAGTTATGATGGGATTTGAGAAACTAGTAAATTAAACGATTTTAAGTTGAAGTTTATGATGTTCTACTATAATGACAAAATAAACTACGTGATTAAAGTGGAAATTTCGAGATTAAAGTTGACATTTCGTGCTTTTTTTCACACTGTGTGCCTTTTTTTTTCACTGTACCCTAATAAGCTTTCATATGACACTCGGACAGTGGGTTACGACTCGCCTTTTCACGCCGACTTTGATATGTGACAACTTCTTTTTTTATTTCGAGCACTGTGTGACTTTGTGAACTTGAGCTTTCGAGTTTCTCCAACACGATATGTCACTCAATCAACTTCCTTTTGTTGCTTATATCACTGTTTAAACCAACAAATAGTACGTTTTTCTTTGCCTCCATTTGGTATTCGCTGAAATTCTTCTGTTTGTCCTCGTACTTTTGCCATTGCCTTTTCACAGAACGCTGAGCTTAAGTGCTATTTATATTGATTTGCATATTCAAAGAGGCGTAATTCTGGGAGGAGTTGTGGTGGGACAGCAGGTGCGTGCACGTGCGTTACTTTTCACGCTGACTGGGATTTATGTAGCGGAAGTATGTGGAAGTAGGCAAACACACAGATTTATGTATCTGGATTTTTCTGTGCGTAAGCACATTTCGGCTTTTGTGCTTACGTCATGTTATAGTGTGAATTCTACGCACGGCGTTATGCATGAGGCCCCTGATCACAGACAGGGATTAGGTGCCATATTAGAGGGAGGTAGATTGGCTGGCCAATTGGTGAATCCTCAGTAATCTTGACTTGAATTTCCTGAATACAGTAGAAATGAGTGTGGATTTTAGGAGACACTACTCACTTCCTAAATCCCTTGTGTTAAATTTTTTTTGTCATCATGGTGGAATATTTTAAATTTCTTGGTACACCTATCCCTGAGTTTGTTATTACCATCAAGGAAATCTCACTGGTCAATAAATACAAGAACTAGTACACATGCACTAGAAACTGTTTCTTTTTTACTGTAGTCACTAGGTTAAGCACAGTCTCCATTTCATCTGTCTTTTCCTGATTTCTAAACTCCTCCATCCAATCTAAATTATGTTCATTTTGGGATTCATTTTATAAGGATGTACTTTATATATTAGTGGGTGGAAGTGCAATTCTACTTTACTATATTCTTTAATATATTGGTGTTTTATGATAAACAATATTATATACATTACAAATAAAAAAAATGTATACAGACGACCCCTGAAATTTGCGGGGGTTACATTCCTAGAGCACCCTTGAATTGTGAAAAACTGCGAATTTTGGATGTGATCAAAAAAAATGCCTATTTTTATAGTTTAAACCCTAAATATGCCTCCAAAACACTTTAATTTCATTTTAAACTCAGCTTAATACATTACCTAAAAAAAAGAATGTAAAGGTAAACCCGTATACTGTACAGTACTGTACTGCTATGTCTCCCGCAGTGCTAGAATATAAGATACCGATGTTAGCCCTGTATGTACTGTAATTCATATAAGCGCATTTTCTTTGGTATGTGCTGTCGTTTTCTTTGTTATAAGTAGGATAAATATGTAATAATTTAATAAAAATACAGTAAAATGTATGGGTACTCACCAATAATGAATGATATTGATTGAAGATGATGATGAATTAGCTGTGCAGTACAATGAAGGTATGTAATGAAGATAACGGCTGCACAGCAAAGCAGAGGATTTACAGCTCCTCGGGTGGCTCTTTTCTTCAGGCTTTTCTTCAGAAGGAGTCACATCTTCTGATGGGTCTTCTTCTGGTGGGATTTCGTGCTCGCTTTTCTTGGTAGGTTGTTTCTTCATGGTGGCGAGGAGGGTTTTATATGCCTGAATGGCAGCATCGATGCCATTATTAACTTTGAGAGCCAAACCATATAGGGATCTCATGCTTCAATCATCCCTTGCAACTCCTTCACTTTCCTAATAATCTGGGATAGACATTCCAATGTCAGGCCCTGCTCCTCCTCCTCTTGCTCTGGATCTGTTGCTTCCTCCTCTTCTTCGCTGGCAGACTTCGTTAACTCCAACAAATCCCCGTCCATTAGGGGTTCAGAGTGGGCATCAATGAGGTTGTTGACCTCATCTTGAGTGATGTCATTAAAACCTTCACCACCAAGTATCTTTGCCAGTGTCACGGCCTTGTCGACAGCCTCGTGCTGAATTTCTGCTGGTGATAATCCTTTGTAGTCATGGACACACTCTGGCCACAGCTTCTTCCAGCATGGGTTAAGGGTTTCCTTTTTCATCTCCTTAAGAGCAGCTTGGATGACTGACAGGCACGTTGTGATTGTTAAGTTATGCTAGTAACCCTTTAATATAAAAATTAATGTCCATGTCCACTGCATCCACAAGGTGTTGGAGAGAATTCTGGGTATAAAGTGCCTTGGTCCATAGGTTGGATGAGGGTGGCCGCCAGCATAATCCATAATGAGCAACACTTTGAAATCCATGCCTAAATAATGGAGGTATTCTTTGCCTTGAGTGATGAAGCACTGGTGAGTTAAGATTTTGGTAATCCAGGCCTTGTGGTTGTGCATCCAGTGGGCAGGCAGCAGGTTTTTATTTTTGTTTTTGAGGGCCATAGGGTTCACTGATTTGTTTATGAGGCCTGGTTTCATCATGTAACCAGCAGCATTGCCACACATAATAGGTGTCACTCTGTCCTTTTGTGCCTTAAACCCTGGAGCTTTGGCTTTGTCCTTCATGATGTAAGTTCTAGAAGGCATCTTCTTCCAGAACAAGCCAGTCTTATCCATGTTGAAAACTTTTTCGGGCTTGTATCCCTTCTCCTCTATGATGTGCCTAAAGGTCTCGGGGTACTTCTCCATGGCTTCTTTGTCGGCAGATGCTGCCTTTCCATGTAGAGAAATGCTTTTAATATTGAATCGTTTCTGAAAATGATCAAACCATCCCTTACAGGCTTGAAAATCTTCAGGCTCCGGTGCTGTTGATGGTACTGGTTGCGTTTCTCCTGTAAAGAACTGCTGGTACAATTTCCGTGCTTTCTCACAGATGATGTTACCGTCCAAGAGGATGTTCTTCTTCCTGCACTTGGTGATCCACAATGCCAAGGCAGATTCCATCCTGACGATATTCTTATTTCTTAGTCGTTACCTTTTTGGCACTATCACAGAAACTTACTGATACGGTACCTCCTGATCGCTGCCTCGTTCTTCTTTATCTAGTGTATGGTGCTGTCGTTGATGCCATAATGGCACACTACTACGACATAACTTTTTAATTCCCAGAGCAAATCCAGTAGTTCAGCCTTCTCCTGGAGTTTCTTAAACTTCTTCTGGCGCTTAGGTTCATTGCCAGAAGCTTTAGAAGGTGCAGGGTGTTTGGGTGGCATCTTAGGGCTTTAAGAAGAACAAAATGGAAAACATGAGAACACTCAGCCGGAGATGCATCACAGGGCAGCAGTCAATCAGCAGCAAGGAGAAATGAATAACGCTCTCAGATTGGCTATTTTCACCATCCCAAGCCACGTTTTCCTCTACTGTTGCTTTCTGTTCTCTCTACAGTATAGTATTGCCACAAAAAAAGCCATAAAAAATTGCGGAGGATATTTGCAGTTTCCATAAACAATTATTAGTTACATTCTAAGGAAAAATCCACAAACAACTGAGGCCACGAACTCAGAACCGCAACTTTGCGGGGGTCTACTGTAACTGTATTTACTTTGGTATGTGAAATGTGTTGGACACCACTGATGGAGTGCAGATCCGGTACTGATTGGATGGCAATATTTTCAGCCTCCAAAGATTGTCAACCCACTCAAGAACCTCCTTAACAATCATCTGTATCATCTGTAAGCTCCAGCATGCTGACAATGTTGCCGGCATAGTTCTTGACCCAGAAAGCCTTCAGAGGACCATTGAGTCCTTACACTCAGCCTGTTCCTGAATGGGCCAGGAAATTAGCACCTCCAAAATGCTGACCCTTCAGATTACCTTCAGGTACATACTGTAGATCCTCCAATGAACACTGAGACTGACAGAAATACACTGGGGAACACTCAGCCATTCCCTTATATTGGAATCTCTAGTGATGCCTCTGTCACTGAGGAGATTGCTAACTGCTTCCGATAAGCCCCCTCTGCAATCAGCCGCCTTTTCAAGCATGACTTCTCTATCCAAAATCTCTGCATAAAAAACATGGTCTAGGTCTTTCATTTAGTATGTATATCAACTCTGAGTCCTGGATGCCCTACTGCAAGCAAATCTGCATCCTAGAAGCGTTCCGCATCCACTGTCTCCAGAAGATCCTGGACATCACTTGTAGAAAAACTCAGGGACTGAACCTTAGGTGGCCACAAACTGCCCGAGAGGGTGAGAATACCTGGAGAAGATGGCTATTAAATAGCCGCCTGAGCTGCATGGCGTGGGGGCTGCAGACACAACACTTAGATAGCACTTTGATCGCATCTACTCTCTGTTAAATCCCATCAATCTCGATCCATGGCCACTGGTCTTGGGACAGCTCTTGAAGCTGGAAGATAGTCATAGTGTGGCATATGGGTTGCCTTTTAATCCGGGTGACCAGAATGATGAGAAGCTAGGAGCTTGTAGCGCCAGTGAAAACCTGATGGTTGACGCAGCACTGAAAATGGCAATGGTCATTTTTAGGGCCACTCACCAGCAATTGGCATAGTCTGTTCCTCCATCACTTGCACCCCACGAGATTTTGAAATACTTTTTAAAAAATGTTTTCAGGTTCCTAATAGTGGGCTGTGATTCTTTTTACCTTTCCTGCCTGTCTCTGGACCGTGGGCGGGATGACGCAAGGAAGCTTCTCCTTCAGTGTGTTCAGTGGTGTGCAGCTCCAGGGCCAGTGAGTTGTGCTCTGGAGTAAAACCCTGTTCCTGAGATCCCTTGTCCTAGTTTACAGCAGAGAGAGTCACACAAGGCTTGAATGGTCAAAAAGCATAACTTTTTATTATCTTACTTACAAAGTGCTTCTTTCAGCTTAACAGAAAACATAAGTAGCTATGTGCAAAGAATGAACAAACTAGTCATTTTGTACTTGTCTTGGTCTCTGAATGAATGTACTGGTACAATGACATTAAAGAACAAATCTTTTTGAGGCATGCATGATGCATGCCACAGTTTATATGGCATTCCATGACAGTCTGGAGCTATCATCTTAACTTCACTTAAATGGCTGCTGTCTTTGGGAAATAACCTAAATAAATAAACTGTTTCAGCAAAGTGGTCATAACTACAACTCGTTAATGACTGACTTGGTAGATGACACCAAGCACCTCCCATTGATCGGTTCACTCTGACTGAGTAACTGTGACCATCGCAGTATGTACACTGACTACCTGAATGAACCAGTATGCCACCAACTGATCTGGAGAACCATTGCAAGTTCGTTCATGAACTGCTGACAAGAGATTCACAGGACAGTACACTGAACTAGTTCAACAAAAGAATCAATATGTTTACTGAAAGGGGAGGAACGAACTACGGACAGTACATTGAATCTTGGTTCAGTTGACTGATAATCATTTATGGGACATTGCATCAGAAAGTTTATTGTGATGTGTGCACTAATCTAAGGTTCTAATTGCACAATTGTTTCTATTTATGTTTAATTTTTTTTATTGTCAGAATGCAATAAAGAGAATTATTATAGTTATTATTCTTACTAGGGGGTTCCCCCCTCCTCGCTTCAGCCAACCCCAAAGTAATCCCCATAACCAACCACTCACATTGTGAAGGAGATGTGATCGCTCCTCCAAAACCCCCACTTAAACAGTGATACAATGGGAAACAAATACAGTTTTTTTTGCCCCTGAGTGATCTGCATCTCGCGCAGTGCTTTGAGTATTTAAAAGCCTGCACAGCAGCTGTCTTACTCTTTGTTTTTTATTTCTGGCTGGTTAAATCTCTTGGCACAAAGTCTCATCTCGCAGGATGTGAGTTCTTGATTTTTTTAGTTTAGAATTTAAAAACAGAACAAGAATCTGAAAATCTAACATCAACATCACATTAAAGTTCGATAAATTCTGAAAAGAATGATACCAAACATATATATATATAGGTTTTAAAATAAGCCCGATTTAAAGCATGACAAAAAACGTGACATAAAAACGTCACATAAAATCGTTGCACAAAATCGTTGCACTTTTAGGTTTAGGATTGTATATAGAGAGAGTAGATTATATGTAATTTACTTATTTTGTTGTTTGCTTTTTATATTGTTTATACTGTTTTGTGATAAAAGTTGTTACACTGTTATACTATTCTAGATATATATATATATATATATATATATATATATATATATATATATATATATATATATATATCCATCCATCCATCCATTGTCCAACCCGCTGAATCCAAACAGGGTCACGGGGGTCCGCTGGAGCCAATCCCAGCCAACACAGATATATATATATATATATATATATATATATATATATATACACACACACTGTATATTGTTGTTTTTGAAGTGACCGTATCAGTGATTTCAATCATTTTGGTGAACTGAACGAAATGAATCGAATCACGAATAACCAGCAAACGAACCAACCAACAACTGCCTAATATATATTGAACTCTCCACCCCTCAAATGCAGATAACACCACCCACATCCCACATTTTGAATGATCGGGATGATAGGCTGCTGTTTTACACTCTCATCCCATTCTGGCCAGATTTGCATGAGTTTAAAAGGTGCTCACAAAGCTATCTTCCTTGAACAACTCTGAAATAGATAAGTGGTGGACGGATGGTATGAAACGCATTTTGAAAAATTCAGAGGAGTTCTTGCGGAAAGGTAAAAGAAGATGGGGGTTTAGGTAGGCGCGCGCGCGTGCACGCGCAGGTTCTCGCGCGCTCATGGATTTTGTCGGAAGTGAGCGCGCTGCGTCGTTGCTGTTTGCTGGGTTGACTCGCTTGACAACAGAAACATGGCTGCCCCTGCTGCAGGCGGAGGAGTTTCACTCTGCCGCAGTGACACCAGCCATGTAAGCTCACTTGGCGTTGTTAGCCAAGGGAGAGAGGTTATCAAGCCTTCAATTACGGAACTGACCAAAGAGGTCCGGACAAATATTCTGTGTACTGTGGAGGGATGTGGCAAGATCCTCCCGAACACCCCAGCCCTCAGTATGCACCTCCTGAAGTCACACCGGATTCAGGTAACGGCAGCGTCCTTCTCTTTGCTTTATTAATTTTCCAGAGAATGGGCGGTTTAAAAATAAAATACTAAGCGGGAAGTTGGCTGTTTTAAAACGTTTCAGGATTTTCGTGTTTATGTAAGTTTCTCACATACACTACTAGAGCCCTTATATAAAACGTACAGTGAAAGGTGATGATTTGTCGTAAAGAATGTTAAATACGGTGTCAGCTTTTTGAGGTTTTGTGGCTTTTGGGCTTTCTGTAGGTTAGGCAGGCAGTGCGCTAAAAGCAGGAGTCGTTTAGTAGTTCAGCTAGTTGTACGACGAGTCCAGAGAAAGAGAGCAAGGTCGGAAAGGAATACGCCGGGTACCCTAGAGACAAGTGGCGTGCTGCGACAAAGCTCTCATTCGTTAAGAAAATCTCCAAGAATGTACCTATAATGATTTTACGTGCCTTTTCAGACTCCACTTTTAGTTTTTAAGGAGGTAGCTCGTTTTTGGTATCGCCATTCCAGCCCGTGTTTGGAAATCCGAAGTAACTTTATCGGCGTGAGAGTAACTTGGGCCGCTAAAGCCTTAGTACAGATAAACAATGCCTGTATCGTGATCAGGCACGGAAAATGAATGAAAGAATGAATTAATTTTGGTTTTTGTGTTACATTTTGTCAGTTTATAGTAAAATGTTTCAACCAACATATTTAATTATATTTACACTGGTTTGCTTAGCAGACGCTTTTATCCAAAGCAACTTACAAAAGAGGTCATCAAAATCGAGTAAATCAGCCCGGGGGATTGTTTGAGAATAAGCGTTACATGACAACGGGTAAGAAATTAATCGTCACAAGTGAAGAGCTAAGAGCAAAATACAAACTAGTTACACCTGGTATGTTGCAAAGCCTTAACAGTTCTGTTAGAAATTCACCAAACCAGAGTCGTCAAACGCTTCTTAAACATACTGAGGGCGTCAGCTTTTTGAGCAGTGGTAGGCAGCAGCAGCTACAAGTGAAAAAGAGTCTGGAGTGAGATTTCATGACATACGGGTGGCATCACCAGATGCATTTCATTCCCATTGGGATTAATAAAGTATCTATCTATCTATCTATCTAGTCGAGAAGTAGCGTTGGAGCTCCCAAGTGTCTCCATAGATGTAAGTGCTGCCCACAGTGACTACTCTGTCAACAAGTATTTTGATTTGAGTACGTGCTGAAAGTCGGCGAGAAAGGATATCGCTGCAGCAAAGAGACGAATGCCGAGTAGGAGTGACTTTGTCATGTCATCCATACACAGTATTACAGCATAAAGTGGAACGAAATGTGGAGTGCAATATATACACAATCAAATAGAACACATTCAGTCTAACATAAAACCAGGATAAGCACAGGACAATTAAGAAAGTGTACTATACATAAGCTATATCATGCTATACTAAATTGATTAATTCATGTATAGATTAAAAAAACTGAGATACTTAATAATAGAATAATAACTGACACTAAGACACAATAGTAACAGATGTAGTGTTGTGGTATATCATTCAGATCAACTACTAGAAGCAAGTCAGAGGGAAGGTGGACAGCAAAGAGTTCAGATTCCAGACAGACAAGGGGTAGAAGCTGTTGCACAACCTGGCAGGAGTGGTTTGAATGGAAGTAAGACAAAGGGGCTGTGGGAAGGATAGGAGCGACCCTTCCCAATGCCATATAGGCTTTGCAAGTAGAACGCTTTTCTGTTGTGTGCACTATCCGTTGTAGGACCTTGTGGTCAGAGGAAATGCAGTTTCCAAACCAGAGAGAAGGAATTTATGTAAATCTGCTTTCACAAGATAAGGTTTGCAATAACTTGCACCTTTCTATCCTGTCTGCTAGGCTTAATTTATTGTCCAATTTAATTGGAACTATCTGAACTGGCCTTTGTAAAATACAGTCTGGAAGGGGGTGACATTAAAGATCTTGTTGTGGATCTTAGGCTCGCTGTTCTTTGTCATGGTTTGTGTTTTGGGAACATGGCTTAACTCTTTGCAGTGTATCCTGTCACCTCTGTTTAAACTTTATACTTAAACTAGTCATTTAGCCCGTTACAATAACGGGCGCTAGAACAGTAGTGCATAAAACATTAGTAGGAACAGTCTGTATTAATTGGCAAGGGACTTTGACCTCATTCTTTTTGTTGGTTGTATTTTTCTTTCTTTCAGCCTTTCTTTTGTTGATGTTTACTTGCTGAGCTGACCCTTCTTTGTGGGCTGCTGCCGTGTATTGTGTGTGTTTAATTTTCTGTGACAGTAATACTGTCTTGTGCGTCCACTGACTTGTACGCCCGTAATATACCTTTAATTTTCTTTGGCGGTAATACAGGTGTGTGCGTCGGCAATATGCCTTTAATCTCCTCTGACAGTAATACTGGCTTGTATGTGGCTGTAATAATGCGTTACTGTATTGTGTACCTTTAATTTCCTCTCACAGTAATACTGGTTTGTATTTCCGTAAAACACCTGTAACTTTCTCTGACAGTAATATTGCGTATTGCACCATGCCCCGCGCATGCGTACTTCACCAGAAGACACACACACACACGGACACCTGGACGCACACAGGGATTTTATTAAAGAGGATTGTATATTTTCCTTATTACAGTTAGGTCCATAAATATTTGGACAGAGACAACTTTTTTCTAATTTTGGTTCTGTACATTACTACAATGAATTTTAAATGAAACAACTCAGATGCAGTTGAAGTGCAGATTTTCAGCTTTAATTCAGTGGGGTGAACAAAACGAATGCATAATGTGAGGCAACTAAAGCATTTTTTGAACACAATCCCTTCATTTCAGGGGCTCAAAAGTAATTGGACAATTGACTCAAAGGCTATTTCATGGGCAGGTGTGGGCAAGTCCGTCGTTATGTCATTATCAGTTAAGCAGATAAAAGGCCTGGGGTTGATTTGAGGTGTGGTGCTTGCATGTGGAAGATTTTGCTGTCAACAGACAACATGCGGTCAAAGGAGCTCTCCATGCAGGTGAAAGAAGCCATCCTTAAGCTGCGAAAACAGAAAAAACCCATCCGAGAAATTGCTACAATACAGTAATCCCTCCTCGATCGCGGGGGTTGCGTTCCAGAACCCTCTGCGAAAGGTGAAAATCCACGAAGTAGAAACCATATGTTTATATGGTTATTTTTATATTGTCATGCTTGGGTCACAGATTTGCACAGAAACACAGGAGGTTGTAGAGAGACAGGAACTTTATTCAAACACTGCAAACAAACATTTGTCTCTTTTTCAAAAGTTTATACTGTGCTCCATGACAAGACAGAGATGACTGTTCCGTCTCACAATTAAAAGAATGCAAACATATCTTCCTCTTCAAAGGAGTGTGTGTCAGGAGCAGAGAATGTCAGAGAGAGAGAGAGAAAAAAAAGCAAACAATCAAAAATCAATAGGGCTGTTTGGCTTTTAAGTATGCAAAGCACCGCCGGACAAAGCAGCTGCAAGGAAGGGAGCAATGTGAAGGTAGTCTTTCAGCATTTTTTAGAGGAGCGTCCGTATCCTCTAGGCCAGTGTGCGAACAGCCCCTCCGTCAGGAGCAGAGAGAGTGAGAGAGCCGAAGAAAAACAAACAATCAAAAATCAATACGTGCCATTCAAGCTTTTAAGTATGCAAAGCACCGTGCGGGAAGCATGTCGCTTGACAAAGCAGCTGCACGGAAGGGAGCAATGTGAAGATAATCTTTCAGCATTTTTAGACGAGCGACCGTATCGTCTAGGGGTGTGAACAGCCCCCCTGCTCACACCCCCTCCGTCAGGAGCAGAGAATGTCGGAGCAAGAGAGAGAGAAAAGTAAACAATCAAAAATCAATATGTGCTGTTTGATCTTTTAAGTATGCGAAGCACCGTGCGGGAAGCATATCGCTTGACAAAGCAGCCACATGTAAGCCCAGCAAGGATGGCAGCAATGTGAAGGTAATCTTTAAGCGTTTTTTGAGGAGCGGCTGTATCCTCTAGGGGTGCGAACAGCCCCCGTGCTCACAATATATTTGAAGAGTTTAATACGTAATATGCGCTCTGGTTGGGAAGCTTCTCAGCCATCTGCCAATAGCGTCCCTTGTATGAAATCAACTGGGCAAGCCAACTGAGGAAGCATGCACCAGAAATTAAAAGACCCATTGTCCACAGAAATCCGCGAACCAGCAAAAAATCTGCGATATATATTTAAATATGCTTACATATAAAATCCGCGATAGAGTGAAGCCGCGAAAGTCGAAGCGATATATAGCGAGGGATTACTGTATTATGAGTGGCAAAATCTACAGTTTGGTACATCCTGAGAAAGAAAGCAAGCACTGGTGAACTCAGCAACGCAAAAAGACCTGGGGCCTCATGTATAACGCCGTGCATAGAATTCACACTATAACATGGCGTAAGCACAAAAGCAGGATTGTGCGTACGCACAGAAAAATCCAGATGCAGGAATCTGTGCGCACGCATACTTTCACGTTCTTCCACTACATAAATCCCGATCAGCGTGAAAAGTAACGCACGTGCACGCGCCTTCTGTCCCGCCCCAACTCCTGCCAGAATTACGCCTCTTTGAATATGCAAATCAATATAAATAGCCTTCTGTGAAAAGACAATGGGAAAAGCACAGGGGAAAATATAAGAATTTCAGCGAATACCAAGTGGAGGCAAAGGAAAAACGTACTATTTGTTGGTTTAAACAGTGGTATAATCAACAAAAGAAAGTTGATCGAGTGACAGAGTGTCGGAAAAACTCGAAAGATCAAATTCACAAAGTCGCACAGTGCCCGAAATAAAAAAGAAATCACATATCAAAGTCGCCGTGAAAAGGCAAGTCGTAGCCCACCGTCTGAGTGTCATATGAAAGCGTATTAGGGTACAAACAAAAACATAGGCACACTGGGAAAAAAGCACGAAATGTCAACTTTAATCTCGAAATTTCCACTTTAATCACGTAGTTTATTTTGTTTGCCATTAAAGTAGAACATCATAAACTTCATCTTAAAATCGTTTATTTTACTAGTTTCTCAAGTAGCATGTTAAATGCTTTGTTCTGTGTTTGATCTTCTATGTGCTCTATGTGCGTGAATCACTACGGTGCTTCTGTTCTTTCTCTTTCTCCGACAGGACACAGAATGCATTACATTCGAGATATTACAGCTCTCTGAATAATTAAAATACTGAGATGTATACGTGATATCATTTTCATGATGATAGGAATGAAAGCATGTTATTAAACATGGGAACACGGTGTCGCAGTGATTGTTCATATCTCACGCAAGAGGCTTGCTGCACCATGTGCGACCTTCGATGAAATAATTTATTACAGAAGTACTGTCTCTTTCAAACGTACTAACCTCCAATTCCTGTCCATACTTTTCTTTCTCCAATCGCCACACAATCAGCTCTGTAATAGACGTTAAGCCATTTGTAAGCTTAGAACTCCGATTCTTCAAAACTTTTAAGGAACATTGAAATATCTTCGTAGTACATGTTTAATTATACTATTCATCTATCCTTCCAGTGTCGCGTCAGCACCAGCAAGAATACAGCGCAAGGCAGGAGCTATCCTTGAACTAGCTATACGCTGCGGCACCGTGTCCTCACATGTTTAATTATTAACAATACAGATTATTTAAATGAAGTTAAAGTTTTATCTGTATACTATAAGCAACATATTTTTCTGCATTTCATCTTAAAAATGATATTGTCATCATACGCGCTTTATAAAGTAGCGCAGGTTGTGCAATATTATAACTGTAGTGTAAGTTTACAGTGAGGTGATTGAACTTATAAGTACAAACAGTTCTACAAGGAGCACTTGATGGACTGATTGAGTGCATTTATAGTTCTTGGGATGAAACTGTTTCTGAAACGCGAGGTCCGTACAGGAAAGGCTTTGACGCTTTTTGCCGTGGTTGAGATAGTGTGTACTTGAAACTGTATACCGATAATTCTCTTTCCGATCATCTGCTGCTGTGATTCACACTCAGATACAGTGATATAAATACTCCGAGTGGTGCAGTGAGAGTAATATGGAAAAAGATGATCCGCAGTGGCAACCCTTAACGGGAACAGCAAAAAGAAGAACAAGATGCAGTGAGCGTAACAACGCTAAAGCAGTTATGGTATTTGGAATACTATGGCTATTCCCTGGCCCATTATATTGCTACAGGTTAATTACGATCAGATGCATTACACTAATAAACAATATGCAGTTAATTTCAGTGTATTTATAAAGCAGCGTCAGGAATGTGGAGCTAAGAAAGAAAGGATGAGCACACAGGAACAGTAGTTTGACCATTCTGTGGACCATTATATTGTTACAGGTTAATTACAATCGGATGCATTAAATTTATGAACGATATGCGGTTAATTTCAGTGTATTTGATAAAGCCGCCGCCGTGGATGTGGATCTAAGAAAGGGTAACCACACAGGAACAGTAGCACTGCTTTGACGCTGGGTGCCGCCAGTCTGCAAAACCGAGCGGAGAAATTGCGTACGCCAAGGTATGAGTTACCGTGGAAATGTGCGTGGCTTTACACCAAGTTTAGGTTTTATACATTGCGATTTGAGCGTGGAAAGGTTCGTATGCAACATTTCTGTGCGTACGCACCGTTTATACATGAGGCCCCTGGACCTCCAAAGAAGACAACAGTGGTGGATGATCGCAGAATCATTTCCATGGTGAAGAGAAACCCCTTCACAACAGCCAACCAAGTGAACAACACTCTCCAGGGGGTAGGCGTATCAATATCCAAGTCTACCATAAAGAGAAGACTGCATGAAAGTAAATACAGAGGGTGCACTGCAAGGTGCAAGCCTCAAGAATAGAAAGGCTAGATTGGACTTCTAAAAGAACATCTAAAAAAAGCCAGCACAGTTCTGGAAAAACATTCTTTGGACAGATGAAACCAAGATCAACCGCTACCAGAATGATGGCAAGAAAAAAGTATGGAGAAGGCGTGGAACAGCTCATTATCCAAAGCATACCACATCATCTGTAAAACACGGTGGAGGCAGTGTGATGGCTTGGGCGTGCATGGCTGCCAGTGGCTCTGGGACACTAGTGTTTATCAATGATGTGACACAAGACAGAAGCAGCTGAATGAATTCTGAGGTGTTCAGAGACATACTGTCTGCTCAAATCCAGCTAAATGCAGTCAAATTGATTGGGCGGTGTTTCATGATACAGATGGACAATGACCCAAAACATACAGCCAAAGCAACCCAGGAGTTTATTAAAGCAAAGAAGTGGAGAATTCTTGAATGGCCAAGTCAGTCACCTGATCTTAACCCAATTGAGCATGCATTTCACTTGTTGAAGACTAAACTTCAGACAGAAAGGCCCACAAACAAACGGCAACTGAAAGCCGCTGCAGTAAAGGCCTGGCAGAGCATTAAAAAGGAGGAAACCCAGCATCTGGTGATGTTCAAGACTTCAGGCTGTCATTGCCAGCAAAGGGTTTTCAACCAAGTATTAGAAATTAACATTTTATTTCCAGTTATTTCATTTGGCCAATTACTTTTGAGCCCCTGAAATGAAGGGATTGTGTTCAAAAAATGCTTTAGTTGCCTCACATTTTTATGCAATCGTTTTGTTCACCCCACTGAAATAAAGCTGAAAGTCTGCACTTCCAACTGCATCTGAGTTGTTTCATTTAAAATTCATTGTGGTAATGTACAGAACGAAAATTAGAAAAAAGTTGTCTCTGTCCAAATATTTATGGACCTAACTGTATATATAACACTAGAGGGCTTCACTCGCCAACCCCCACGCCTGTGCTACGCGCCAGCAACTTCACATCTCTGTCGCTCACGTATGTGGATTTCACTTTCACCAAACAACAAAACTTTTAATTCTCACAGATAGGCGTCTTCATTGGGAAGAAACACTACTTTTCCCTGATGGCAACATGAATCTACACGTCTCCGGCCTAAAATTTAAAGCCAAACAATTTCTGTATACTTCTGTCATATCACCAATGTGTATTTATTCAATCTCTTTTCGCTTTTACCTTTTGTCAGTATTGCATTGAATTTTGATTCAGTGTTTGGAATTGCATCGTGATAACACAATGTATAACTGCCCGTGAGTAAATATTGTTTCTTTCTGTCTACAAGAAATGTGTCTGACAATAGCATTCACACAAATGAGAAATGATTGAACCGTGTGTGTGTGGTTATTTGGGCAGGACTTTTCCAAATCTTTTTGCATAAGCTCTTGTCTCGCGGGGCTTGAAATTTTCTCTCACGGGATTTCACTTTCACCAAACAACAAATTTTTAAATTCTCGCGGATACGCCTCTTCATTGGGAAGAAACACTACTTTTCCCTGATGGCAACACAAATTAGACGATCTATAAGTCTCCGACTTAAAGTTTAAATCTGAACAATATATTCAATCTCTTTTCGTTATTTTATTATTTCACAGAGTAATAATTTCCATTTGTTTGCGCTAATGTGATCTTTACTATCCTTTTTTTGAGACTTTCGAATATTCATACTTCCATTATCTCTAACCTGCTCTTTATGGTGTTCTACTTTGTCATCTACTCTTTGTCTTTTGTTTCTGGCCCGGGCGTGGTTAAATCTCTTGGCAAAAAGTTCTCGTCTCATGGGACGTGAAAGTGTCTCTCTGAGAAAATCTCGTCGTCTTCCAAGATTTTTTTTTTTTTTTATAATAGAAAGGATATGCCGTGAAAACTTGAGAATATTCATGACAAACTTTAATTTTGTCACCTTCATGTGTGACAAACTTTTATTTTGAAAAGTTCATCCAACTTGTCAAGTGTGTCCCTTCCTTCTCGATATTCGGCTCCTGCCAGCAGAGGTACATACCTGACCTCAGCTGGTTTAACACCAGACAGGCCCTTGCATTTTGAATCACCTGCAGTGGATTGGTGACACCCGGGATACCCTTGCTGCCAGGCAGCAGTGCAACCTCTACGCCACTGTACCCCCACATGATTAGTACATGCTTTAATGCATTTCATCATGAAAATGATATCAAGTATTTATCTTAGCATTGTAAATGTTCAGTGTGCAGAAATGTCATAAAAATTATTGTATTCTGTGTGGTGATCACTGCTTGCGCCTCCTCTTAGTGCAGAGGAAATCAGTTTAAGAAGCACGCAGTGATTAACATGGCGTGGGGAACGCTTAACACAAAGCATTTCATGCGCTACATAATTTATGACAGGGTTTGAGAAAATCTAGTGAATTAAATATTCATTTTAAGAAGAAGTTTAGTTTATAATGTTCTACGAGAATGAAGTCAACATGTCGACTTTAATCTCAACATATAGTTAACTGTGTCCGTATTTGTTTTTCACCTTGGCCCTAATACGTTTCCTTAGAGAAGACACCCATTGTAATCAGTCAATCTTTAAATTAGAGGCTAATTTGGATGACTTATTAAATTACCATTTATTGGGCTTGAAGGACATACTTTCATTGCAGTTGAATGTGCACTGAACTAAGCTGTGGTCCATTTTAACCACAAAGTGCAATTATTTTTAGCATGTGAAAGCTCCATTTGAATTTTGACGTCTAGCAAAAAACCGGTCCCCCTGAATCCTGAAAAAGGGAGGTCTTCTACCATTTACAACAGCACCCCAGCACATAGAGATTCCAGCTGCCCCTACTGACTATAGAATGTGTGGCTCTGTAAGGAATTGTGGTGCAGTGCCAACATCGCTAAGTTAGCAGTGTTGGCTCACAGTAGTGCCAAGAAAATACAGCTGTTGGGTGACATGTAATAATTCTTACTGGTACAGGTAATGATACACAAGTAAAGCCACTAATTATTTCTTCCTAGACTGATGTCCATGTTTTAAAATAAGTATAGCGATAGACATATCCCATGTTTCATACAATTCATAGTTAATATGCAATATGTATTTTTAATTTTGTTTTAAATGATATATGTAAAATATATATGTTGAAGTGTATCTTGAGAATGTTATTTTCCAACACATTCTGGGGCTGAATATTAATTTACAGTTAAGAATATTGTAAAATCAAAATAGGATTGGCATTGGTGGTTCTGAAATGTTAACATTGAAACTTTGGTTGAATATCCATAGCCTATTCTTTCCAAGCTTGTCCGAACAAGATGCATCTACAGTGATCCCTCGCTATATCGTGCTTCGCCTTTCGCGGCTTCACTCTATCGCGGATTTTATATGTAAGCATATTTAAATGTATATCGCGGATTTTTTGCTGGTTCGCGGATTTCTGAGGACAATGGGTCTTTTAATTTCTGGTACATGCTTCCTCAGTTGGTTTGCCCAGTTGATTTCATACAAGGGACGCTATTGGCAGATGGCTGAGAAGCTACCCAACTTACTTTTCTCTCTCTCTCTCTCTCTCTCTTGTGCTGACTTTCTCTGATCCTGACGTAGGGGGTGTGAGCAGGGGGGCTGTTCGCACACCTAGACGATACGGATGCTCGTCTAAAAATGCTGAAAGATTATCTTCACGTTGCTACCTTCTGTGTGCAGCTGCTTCGTGAAGCGACATGCTGCACGGTGCTTCACATACTTAAAAGCTCAAAGGGCACGTATTGATTTTTGACTGTTTTTCTCTCTCTCTCTCTCTCTCTCTCTCTCTCTCTCCCTCTCCCTGCTCCTGACGGAGGGGGTGTGAGCTGCCACCTTCAACAGCTTTGTACCGGTGCTTCGCATACTTAAAAGCCAAACAGCCCTATTGATTTGTTTGCTTTCCTCTCTGTTTGACAGTCTGTGCTCCTGACACGCACTCCTTTGAAGAGGAAGATATGTTTGCATTCTTTTAATTGTGAGACAGAACTGTGATCTCTGCCTTGTCATGGAGCACAGTTTAAACTTTTGAAAAAGAGACAAATGTTTATTTGCAGTGTTTGAATAACATTCCTGTCTCTCTACAACCTCCTGTGTTTCTGCTCAAATCTGTGACCCAAGCATGACAATATAAAAATAACCATATAAACATATGGTTTCTACTTCGCGGATTTTCTTATTTCGTGGGTGGCTCTGGAACGCAACCCCCGCGATGGAGGAGGGATTACTGTACATTCAAAATACATTCCTATTTTGCTTTTTGTTTTTCTTCCCAATTCAAGGTCATGGGATGCAGGAGCCTGTCCCTGCAGCATTAGGTTAAAGACAGAAATATTCCTTGAATGTGCACTCTAGTTGGTGAAGGATCAGATGGTCACACAGTCCCAGTTTATAATTTAGAATTGCCAAGTATCCTAATACACACATTTTTGGGATAAGAGAGTTAAGCGAGAGGCCCGGAAGGAGGTGCGTATTCCACAGAGGCAGTGAACAAGCATGAGATTTGAATGCAAGCTCCATGAGGCAGTAGAGGAATCGAAAAGTGCCTCCGTGGCATCTACAGAACAAAAGCCAGTTCAGTATGCAGTGTAATTTCTTATCATTGACTGGGTAAGTTTTCTTCCCTATAGGCTCTGTGAATTTGATTTAAAATTAAGTTTGCAAGTATTTAAAGAATCACTGTTCTGTTATCAAGTCCAAGTATTCTAATTCAGGGTGACAGGGACCTGTAGCATCTCTCTCCTGATAGCACTAAGTACAAGGCCAGAAACACCCTTTTAACAGACCCATCATCGCAGGACTCAGACTTGTACGTGGTCGATTTGGAATCATTAGTTAACCGAACCTATACTTCGAGTAAAAGTCACGTGATTATTGGCAAATTGCATAGACTTTCCGTAGTCTGTGACCAAGTGGAGAATTCAAATCTCAGATGCTGTGAGTAAGGTAACACCACTAATGACTGCAGCCCTGTTATAGCCATTTTGAAATTGGAATGTAGACATTTAAACTGTTTTTTTCATGATTGCACAACTCAGTTGTCTTTTATGTCCACCCATAGATACTAATTTATTTTTTATACTGTATGCAGTGTATAAGTTACTGTAAATCACATCCTAGTAAAGAGCACTTTTTTAAGTTAGGTGTCTAAACAGTTCTTTGCTGCTGCTTACTTTCATTTATACACAAAGCTGACAGTTCGGGGAAGAAGCTTTAGCGTAAATCATGATCTACTGTTAAAAAAAATGTTCAGCACCACACTTTTAATTTTCAGGGTGAGGCAAACACTAGGATGAAACTGGTGGCATTTGAAATGGAATGTGTTACTAGATCATATTAAGGGAATTCAGGAGATGAAAACCGATTTCCCATTTGTTTCTTCCCGTTAAAATTGTCACTTCTGTAAGCTTTTCAATGTAAAACCGCCCTAATTTGGAATGTGCATAAGAAATGTAATGGTTTACTTCATGAAATGGAAGTGCATAATAAATAAGAATAGTTGTATCAATTATTAAAATGTGTCCTTCACTTTAAATGTTTACCCCATAATATATAAAATCTAAATATTCTCAATTCTAATAGGAATTTATCATTTTTTTCCTTTGATAGAGGCCCATAAAGGACTAGTTTCATAATGGATATGAAATAAAAATCTTCATTTTCTAAAACGATACCCCACATGCTTTTGTTTGAAGAAATAAATTACCAAAAACATTGTCATATTTTTGATCATCTTGATCCACAAAATATTATATGACCCTTCCTAAGCCTATATTACTGATCCAAATTTTTTCAAAATTTTGTGAAAAGGAGTAACTTTAACTTGTATCCTGTTGAGTGTATGAACCCCTGGAGTTGGCTAAAAATTTTTGCTGAAGACCACAATTTGTTTACTCTTAGGTGTAAGTTTCTGCACAAAACAGGGTCCAAAAATGGCCTACTTTTTATGAACACGATACATTACTTATTATAAAATGTCAGCATGCTTGTGTTCAAAGTAGCACTTTCTCTGTCTAGTCAGAGGCAGAATATATATCCAGCTGAGATATATATCACAGTTTCAGATTTCCACTAATGCTGGTTTCAGTGCTGCATTCAGTTTATTCAGCTTAAATAAATATTTTGAGATTATATAATTGTTGATATGCCTTTTTTGTTTATATACTGTATATTTCCCCATTCAGGTACATCTCTTTGGATATACAGACATGACCAAAAGTATTGGTTCCCTGCCACTATTTAAAAAGGAATCTCAATTTTTCATGAAATAAGTTGAAACTGACAAGCGTATTTATCATCCTGTGTTATCTATTCCATATAGCAGACCATTTGATTTTGATATAAGTGTTATTTATAAAAATGACATGACAAAATTAGTTGAACCCTAATCTAATATTTTTATGCCATACCCTTTTGAGGCAATAACTGCAATCAAGTGATATCTGTAGCTCGAAATGAGATTCCTACACTGGTAATCTCTCACTTTTCATGAACAAACTCCACCAGTTCTCTTGAGGAGTCTGGCTTCTTGAGTCGTCTGGCTTCTTTCTATCAACTATAGATTCAGCTCTTTCCATTGATGTTTAATTGGATTCAGATCAGGGCTTATAGGAGGTAACTTCAGAAAATTACATTGTTTTCTTGTCAGCCATTCCTGGGTGCTTTTAGGTGTATATTTTGTCATTGTCCTGCTGGAGTACCCATGATCTTCAATTAAGGGAGACATTTCTGGCAATGGCCAGTATGTTTTTCTCCAAAATGCCCAAGTTGTAAGATTTAATTTTAATATTTCTTTGTGCCCGGCAAAGATTCAAGGCACCCAGTGTCAGAGGCAGCACAGCAACCCCGTAATTAACCATCTCCATATTTTACAGTAGGGCTATTGGTTTATTCTTTGTAGATGTTTTTGTTTTGGTAGCTCACATATATTCTCCCAGTAGGACCGTGACTGATCAACATGCTGTGATAGAAACCAGGGCGTTGGCAAGCCCCAAACCCCAACACGAGTTCTGAGTTCAAATAAAGGATGTTTTTTATTCACCACAATACCTCCAATGTAACACAAGCACAGAATATTTATCTTTCTCCACAATTCACATCTCACCACCACACTACCCTCCTCCATTTGAGTGTTGCTGTTTGTTCTCCCAGTTCCGACTCGTCTAAGTAAAGGAGAGCAGTCCCTTTTATTAAGGACCCGGGAGTACTTCCAGTGCCCAGGCTGCTACCCTTTGAAAGTACTTCCGGTTCATGTGGAAGTCCCATACTGCAGGGAGAATGTCTCCCTGCAGCACCCTCTTGCGGCACCCACTGACCCCAGCAGGGCTGGTTTGCCGGACTACATCTCCTGGCATGCCCTGCTGGCTCCCTACTGGGCACCGATAGCTGCTGCCATCTAGTGTGCTGGGGGAGTAGAAAGTCCCCAGCAATATCTTCCACTTCCGGTGAGCTGTCCATCCATCCTTTCTGTGCCTCTTCTCCTCCCCACTTCTGGTCGGTATGCCTGTCCAGCCCGTGTGGCGTTTACAATGCTTTATATCAAACTCCAGTTGGGCTTTTTATGTCTCTTTTTTTAAAGGTTGGGTTTCCTGCGTCTTCTGCCATGGAGTTTACTTCTGTTCAGACAGTGACAGATGATGTGACTTGAAACTGTTGTACATTGATCTTGGATGTCAGTTTCAATCTTCCTTGATGCATTCCTTGACCCTTTATTTATCATTTGACTAGCAAAATACCCGCGCTTCGCAGTGGAGGAGTAGTGTGTTTAAAGAGGTTATGTAAATATATATATATATATATATATATATATATATCTGTATAATATATATATATATATATATACACACACATACATACATATATACACGCATACATACACACACACACACACATATATATATATACACGCATACATACACACATATATACACATACAGACACATATATATACATATACATATTTACATATCTACATATATATATACATATCTACATATATAGACATACATGTATACATACATACATTCACATATATAGATAGCCAAATCTGTGTGCTTCGCAGCGGCGAAGTACTGCTTTTAAATTTTTATTAAGAAGAAAAGAAAACCTTTTTAAATTGAGGGAAAATATAGCAATAACAATTTGTTAAGGATCTGTTTTTTTGTGAAGCTGCCTTTACACAGCCTCTCCGCTGTATTATAAACGAACGCCATATAAGGCTGTCCTTTCTCCTTGCTCAGCGGTTCTGTATTGTTTTATTGTTCGTTTATTACGATTGTTATAGTTATTGTGTAGCTATTTGAGACTCACTTTTCTGTTCAGGTACTCATTTCCTTTATGTAATCCGCGGATTCTCCACTATTTTTTGTTCGTTTATTACGATTACAGTAATCCCTCGCTATATCGCGCTTCGCCTTTCGCGGCTTCACTCCATCGCGGATTTTATATGTAAGCATATTTAAATATATAACGCGGATTTTTTGCTGGTTCGTGGATTTCTGCGGACAGTGGGTCTTTTAATTTCTGCTACATGCTTCCTCAGTTGGTTTGCCCAGTTGATTTCATACAAGGGACGCTATTGGCAGATGGCTGAGAAGCTACCCAACTTACTTTTCTCTCTCTCTCTTGCGCTGACTCTCTCTGATCCTGACGTAGGGGGTGTGAGCAGGGGGGCTGTTCGCACACCTAGACGATACGGATGCTCGTCTAAAAATGCTGAAAGATTATCTTCACGTTGCTACCTTCTGTGTGCAGCTGCTTCGTGAAGCGACATGCTGCACGGTGCTTCACATACTTAAAAGCTCAAAGGGCACGTATTGATTTTTGACTGTTTGTTTTTCTCTGTCTCTCTCTCTCTCCCTCCCTCCCTGCTCCTGACGGAGGGGGTGTGAGCTGCCGCCTTCAACAGCTTTGTGCCGCGGTGCTTTGCATACTTAAAAGCCAAACAGCCCTATTGATTTGTTTGCTTCACTCCTTTGAAGAGGAAGATATGTTTGCATTCTTTTAATTGTGAGACAGAACTGTCATCTCTGTCTTGTCATGGAGCACAGTTTAAACTTTTGAAAAAGAGACAAATGTTTGTTTGCAGTGTTTGAATAACGTTCCTGTCTCTCTACAACCTCCTGTGTTTCTGAACAAATTTGTGACCCAAGCATGACAATATAAAAATAACCATATAAACATATGGTTTCTACTTCGCGGATTTTCTTATTTCGCGGGTGGCTCTGGAACGCAACCCCCGCGATGGAGGAGGGATTACTGTATAGTTATTTATTGATTCCCTTCTTTAGCTGACTGCCTGCTCATATAAGGCGCTCTGCTGTTTTTTTGTGAAGCAGCCTTTACACAGGTTCTCCGCTGTTTTATAAACGAACGCCATATAAGGTCATCCTTTTTCCTTGCTTCGCCAAGGAAGCAGCCTTTTTATTTAATCCACGGGTTCTCCGCTGTTTTATTGTTTGTTTATTACGATTGTTATAGTTCTCTTTGTATACCACATTGTCAGTTCAGCCCTCCGGTTGTAATATGACCAAGCAGTGCAAGCTTACTGCTGAGAATGCAACGTATAGTTGTACAGGAGAAAAGCAATCTTGCCTCAAATCAATGGCAACCTTTTGTAGGTCTGTGAACTTAATTTAAACTTTAGGTGTACACGGTGCTTTGTTTCAGAAGTGCCTGCACTCATGAAAATGTCTCTATGCGTCAGTCGCTTCATATTCTTTTCCTACATTATCGATTATGTAATGTGTTTTTTGAACAGGTTTGATTCATCGAAGTGATCACTCATGCTGCGTTCAGTCAGTTCACGTGAGCTGTTCTCTTGTGTGATGTTGTGATGTCCACGGCTTTATTTAATGTTAGCTAAGACCCGGCACTTAAAAGTTTCTCGCTACAGCAATTTTAACTCCGTTACAAAGTGATCCAAAGTCTCGTTTATACCTCGTGTCTTCTCATTAAACTTGTATGTTGCGAATATGGTATTGCAAATGGCAGTGGGAGCATTTCTATAAACTTAATTTAAACTTACGGTTTACACCGTGCTTTGTTTCCGCAGTAGCTGCACTTATGAATATGCTTGGATGCGTCACTCGCTCGCTTCTTATTGTTTCGCTGCCTTCTCAATTGTGTAATGAATGTTTTCTTCAACGCCCTTTGGGGCTCTTCCTTGTTTTGTACGTACTGCGTTCACAGTCAGTTCACGTGATTACGTGGGAGGCGTGATGACGTGATACGCAATTCCGCCTCCCACGGCCATCGAGCTGCAGTCTATTACAGTATATGGACAAAAAAGAGGTTCCAGTAATGTCCGTTACGCGTGGAATTTCGAAATGAAACCTGCCTAACTTTTGTAAGTAAACTGTAAGGAATGAGCCTGCCAAATTTCAGCCTTCCACCTACATGGGAAGTTGGACAATCAGTGATGAGTGAGTGAGTGAGTCAGTCAGTCAGTCAGTCAGTCAGTGAGTGAGTCAGTGAGGGCTTTGCCTTTTATTAGTATAGGTTTATTCTCCTGTTCAATTTGGGATCAAATTTCTTTTGTGGCCAATATCCAGGAATATTGTCTGTGGTCCTATTGACATAATTCTTCTTGATAGTATTGGCTACAGTGGTCACAGGAACATGAGGCCCTTTGGGAAATGGCCATGTATCCTTTACTGTGCTTGGCAGTTCCTTTCTTCCTTCCCTTCTCTTGGTCATATTCAGTGTGATGCTCAAAATAACCCAACAGTAATTCTCTGAATTGAAATAGTGGCTGATTACTGTATAGTGTAAAGTTGAAGACATCTTTGATACCAATTAAAGTAATTGGTCTACTTGAGATCACTACAGTTTAAGTCTTTTAAGTACTAAGGGGTCCCAATAATTTTGTCAGCGCTGTTTTCATTTGTTTTATTTTTTTAAATATGTTAAGTTCTAAATCATTCTGTATGAGTTATGGAATAAAGAGTGATGGATGGCTAATACTTTTCAGTTAGTTTATTTCGTGGAAAATTGTGATTCTTTTTAAAATAGTTGTAGTTTACCAATACTGTGTCTGTATTGATCTCACTCTCACACACATACATATACACACACACACACACACAGTGAATTCAGAAAATATTCAGACCCTTTTCTGCACACTATATTGTATTGTAGATATAGTTTTACATGGGTATGTTTCCTATTTTTTCCCCATCAAACTACACTCAGTAACCCATAATGACAATGTTTTGCATATTTATTAAAATTAAACAACTGAAATCTTCCATTCATGTGAATAATCAGATTCTTAATTCAGTTCTCTGTAGAAGCCACTTCAGCACCGGTTACAGCTTCAAGTCTTCTTGGGTAAGTCTGTACAAGCTTTGTGCAATTAGAATCAGGCAGTTTATCTGCTTCATCCTGGCAGATCTCTCCAGCTTCATTATAGTGGTAGGAATCCTCTTATCTACTGCCATCTTTAGGTCTCTGCACAGATATTCTGTGGGATTTAAGTCTGGACTTTGGTTGGGCCACTCAACAGCAATCGGAAATCTGCTGAAGCCACTCTAGCATTGTTTTGGCTATATTGTTCAGGTCCCCAGTCTGAGTTTGGGTGCACTCTAAAGCAGGTTGCATTCATTCAGTCTGTACTGAATCTTGAGTTGATTTCTTGTCCCTGCCTTTTAGATGCACCTCCATGGCATATTGCCTCCACCACGCTTCACTGTAGGCATTGCCTGGTTTTCACTAGTTGTAGTATTTAGAGTTCTATCCAAAGAGTTGAGTATTTGTCTCATCAGACCAGAAAATCTTTTTCTTCACGCTCATGTTCCTTTTTACTAAAGAGTAGCTTTCGTCTATCCATTTCGCTATAAATGCCTGATTGATGTAGTGCTGATGAGATAGCTATCCCTATGACTGGTTCTGTCATCTCAGCTAAGGACTTCTGAAGCTCTGAGTAACCAATAAGGTCTTGGTCACCTCCCTGCTGAAGGCTGTTCTTATACAAAAGTATATATAGTCAAGTGAAAAAGTACACCCCATGAAATGTTTTTTTTTTTTTTTTTAAACATAAGTGGACATATCAAGGTTTGGCCTTCATTTAAATGGTTTCTCTAGATAATTGTGATATAGCAGAACAAACATCATGCCACATTTACATTGTGTAGTCAACAGTATAATTTAAATATACGCAAATTTGCATGTGGGAAATGGAAGCACTCTTTTTCATTTATCACTACCTCAGATACCTAAAATTAGAATCCTGAGCACCAGATCAAATGATTAGAGCATCATTCAAGAGGATTTTGGAGGAACCTGTCTTATGTAACCCCCAGACATTTAGTTTAGTTTGTTGTTGAATTGAGTGTCATCACCATGCCTAAATCAAAAGAGCTCTCTGAGGCTTTCAGACAGATGGTTCTAGATGCATATTAGTCTGAGAAAGGTTTTAAAAAGCTCTCAATGGGAAATCAACCATTCCACTGTCTGGAAGGTCTACAAATAAAGATTTCAGATAATTTCCAATTTGTACAAGTCAGGCTGTCCCAGCAAGATCAGCCTGAGAGCCGAATGCAGGATGCTAAAAAGTCTCGAAGAAGCCCAGAATTTCATCACAAGAACTATAGGTAGCTCTTTCCACTATTGATATTAAAGTCTATGAGTTTACCATTAGAAGGAGGCTGTACAAACAGTATCTACATGATATATGTGCCAGGAGGAACATTAGGGCAATACTAAAGTTTGCCCTTGAACACTTGGACAGACAAGGCAAACATCGTTTAGTTCAGGGGTGTCAAACGTACGGCCCGCGGGCCAAAACCGGCCCACTAGGGGGTTCAATCCGGCCCACTGGATGAATTTTGAAAGTAAAATAATTAATAAAAGACACGAACTCGAAATTCGTAATAAAATGCAATTCCTAAATCATCCGCTAGGGTGTTAGTCAGATGAGAGGGGCGCACTGTGTTAGTCAAAGGGGAGGGGTGCACTGTTTTAATTAGAGTAAAAGAAGCAACAACTCTGCCACTCTGTAGGCTACCTTATTTTCTACTCACCTTGACACCCTCATTAGCCAAAATGTCTTTGTCAAAAAGGAGAAAAGTGGATACCGAGTGTAGGGTTTTCCAAGAGAAATGGACCACTTCCTATTTATTCATAGAGATAAATGGGAAACCTGTGTGCTTGGTGTGTAATCAACAAGTGTCGGTGCTCAAGGAATATAATATTCGGCGCCACTATGAGACTCATCATAGTGGAAAATACGACATCTTGCAAGGACGACTGAGGAGAGAGAAGATAAATGAATTGCTGGTGGGTCTGAGAAAACAGCAGTCAATTTTCACTCGGAGCCGAGAGGTCAGTGAAGCAGCAGTAAAAGCCACCTACGTAATTGCTAACGAAATAGCATTAGCATCAAAGCCATATTCCGACGGTGAGTTCGTTAAAAGATGCATGATGAAGGCTGCAGAACTCGTGTGTCCTGAGAAGCGACAAGCATTTGCCAACATTAGTCTGACGAGAAACACTATGGCAGAGAAGATATCGGAACTATCGGCTGATTTAGACAGGCAGTTGAAACACAAGGTCAAGTCATTTCTTGCATTTTCTGTTGCAATTGATGAGAGCACTGACATTACAGACGTTGCTCAACTGGCCATATTTATTCATGGAGTTGATGACACATTGACCGTCACTGAGGAGTTCCTTGAGTTGGTGCCTATGAGTGACACCACAACAGCTGAGGACATTTTCGGCTCTGTGGTTGGCGTGCTGGACAGAGTCGGGGTGGACTGGTCCCGCGCCATCAGCCTGGCTACAGATGGCGCGCCATCAATGATCGGAAGAAAAGCAGGTGTTGTGACAAAATTCAGAGAGAAAGTACAAGCCGCTAATGGAGGAGATGGTTTCTGGACATCTCACTGTATTTTGCACCAGGAGGCATTGATCACGTCATGGAGGTGGTTGTCCGAACTGTTAATTTCATCCGAGCCAGAGGCCTGAATCATCGTCAGTTTGACTGCCTTCTCAGTGACAATCACGTTACTAATACCCTGCCATACTACACTGAAGTAAGGTGGTTAAGCAGAGGTGCTGTGCTGAGGCGTTTCTTTGATCTACGCGAGGAAATCGGACAATTCATGGAGAAAAAAGGAAATCCAGTGATGGAATTACAATGTCAGGAATGGCTGCAGGACCTTGCATTTCTGGTGGATATTACAGAGCACTTGAATATTCTGAACAAAATGTTGCAAGGCCGCAAAAAAGTTGTCACACAGTTTTATGACAGCATATGTGCATTCAAGTTGAAGCTGACTTTGTGGGAGACACAGCTGTCAAGTGGTGACCCTGCACATTTCCCTTGCCTAAGAGAGGTATGTGCAGCAGGCATTAATGCTGACATGAAACAGTATAAAGACAAGATTGCAGGATTGCTGTGTGAGTTTGAGAAACGGTTTCAGATCTTTGGTGAACTCGAGAAAGAATTTGCAGTTTTTCGCTCACCCTTCACAGTCAAAGCTTCTGATGTCCCTGTCGACATCCAACTAGAGATAATTGATTTGCAATGTGATGCAGATTTGAAGGACAAGTTTGCCTCAGTGGGCTTGGACACATATTATCAATATCTCTTGCCAGGGTACCCCAAATTAACAGCCCTGGCTGCAAAAATTTTGTGCATTTTTGGGACAACCTACCTTTGTGAACAAGTTTTCTCAGTAATGAACATCAGTAAAACAAAATTGCGCTCAAGGCTCACAAACAAGCACTTAGATGACATTCTGAGATTGGCTACTAGTCAGGACATGACACCTGATATTGATGCACTTGTGCAGACCAAAAGATGCCAAGTTTCAGGAGCAAAAACAAAGTAATCTAGATGTGACTAACTCCTTTAAAATATTGCTTCAGACACCGATTGCACTTAAAGAATTCAGTTCTGTGAAAATGAATTCTTGCTGTAGAAATAGTTAAAAAATGTTACATTTAATGTAAGTTAACAGCTTCACTATAAAAGAGTTTGGTTTGGTGGAATCCTATTGTTCATGTAATGCCATAAATTTTAAGGTGCAGTACTATATTTTTCAGTTCCAAATACCTCTGACTTAAAGTTTTGTTTGTATTTGTGCAAACACTTGTTTTAAGAAATCTGAGGTTGTTTATATGTTTTGATATGTTGATATGTTTTGTAAAACATTTCATTAAATATGAAGATTTTCTAATGTACTTGTACTTCTTTGCACGAAAACAAAGGGAAAAAACATGGACTTACTATTATTTATAGGTAATTATGTTATAAATACTGCTCCGGCCCACTTGACATCTAATTAGGCTGTATGTGGCCCCTGAACCAAAATGAGTTTGACACCCCTGGTTTAGTTAAAACCAAAGACAGCCTTTGATCAGAAGAACCTGATACTAATTGAAAAGCATGGTGGTGTAAATGTTATGGTTTGGAACTGTTTTGCTGCATCAGGACCTGGGCAGATAACCCTCATAGAATCCACTAGGAATTCTTCATTGTATAAGAAAGTGCTTGTAGATTATGTGAAATAATCTCTTAGATTAAAGCTCAAAAGAAAGTGGAATTTTGCAACATGAAAGTGACTCTAAGCAAACTACTAAATCCACAAAGGAGTGGCTGAAAAGAAAGAAATAAGCTGTGCAAGCTATACACCTCTCAAAAATTGCACAGCTGAAAGAAGTGTGCTTTGAGCACTGGAAAACATTCTCCCAGTTAATGTCAGAGACTGGAAGACGGTTATAGGAAACACTGACTTGTAGTTGTTTATGCTAAAGGGGGCAATATCTGCTATTAGTGTCAAGGGTCTACTTACTTTTTTCACAGACGAAATTGTATGTCTGTTAATTTTTTCTGTTTAATAAATTATTGCAAAGTCAAATTTACATTTTTTCCCCAATTACATCACCTTTTCCATATATGTCAAAAAGGAAAATATATTTTGTTGCAATTTTTCACATTACTTATTTTTGAGTATTTTCAAAAGTCTCATTGATTTTTTTGTAAACAAGCACCCCAGCACTTCTCATTTATTTAATAAAATAGTGATCCTTTATCCTCACCCACACTATTTCATCCCAGCTCATTCCACTGCCTTTCTCTCTGCCTCATTTAGAAACCTTTCTTTGAAGCCAGATTTTCTAGTTGCTCTGCATAGCTTATCTTGGTTCACATATTTATTTTCAAAAATGACCCTCACAGCATTCAAGTGTGCATTTCACAATATGCTGTCGGCTAATTAATGTTGACACGCTAGATCACTGAAAGAAAATAAACAAAAACTGGCTTTTGATTAACTCTAGTGTAACTCAGTGCACCAGTTCAGCAGCTGAATGTGCTTACACCTTGATTATGCTTTGAATCTTTTTCTAATTTAATGTCTAAACCAGACAGAAGCAACATTTTTTTTACACAGCCCTCTATCTATATGTTTTGTTTTTTTTCTTCTTTGAATGATTGTATGTTTTGGGGTGACCACTTACTCATCTAATGAAAAATTATTTGTTTGTCATTAGTTGAAAATTGCATGGTCACGTCTAATTCCTTATTGAAGGCTTTCATTTCAACAAGGAATATCCCTTTAAGAAGGGCTATGCTGAAAAGGTTAATCGCAAATTTGCTTCTGTTTGTGTTATAGAAACCTGGAGCTGCTTTTTTGTTTCTGAATTAGGATCAGTGATCAACAGCACAGAATGAGCAGAACATACCTACATTTGTTTTCAAATTAACTGATGTATAACTGTATATGGTATAACTTGCTTTAATCTTGCATGTGCTCACACTGACTACATATTTAAATTAACTGTTTAAATTGATTGTTGCCTGTTTTGTGTATTTATTTTAAAATGCACCTTCTTTGAATATAACAATGAACCATTTATTTATATATAATATATATTTGCACACATCTGTTGTCATACTTGTGTCATAATGTCACGATACTATATTATACTTCTGGTACTAGTCAGCAACTTGTGTATTGTGGCTTTTTTTTTTTCTTTTTGTATTTACAATGGTGCACAAATTTAATGGGTTTTTTTGGGGTCCTGTCGTGGGCTATCATTTTGTGTCTAATAGATTTCACTAAAGCTATCCAGCCATTTCTGTGTTATGAGGCAACAGGAAAGATGCCTTTTATTTCTATTACGGATCACTTTATTAGCAATAAATGTGTACATTTCTTGCTCATTATATAATTGCATATATGACTCTCCTTTAAAACAATGTTAATAACACTAGTAATTCTTTTGAGGTTTTCTGGGATGAGTCACATATCTCTGTGCTTGGTAGTTGCATCCAGCAATTGCATTGGAAACTAAAACACACAAATAATAACATGGTGTTTTTGACAAAACCAGTTTATTTAACTAAACTAAATCAAAGTACTTAAGAAAATAAATGTAAAGTCGAAGCCACAACTGTAAGTAATGAAATTAGGCATGAACTCCCCTTATTTCTGAATTCAGATTTATGACTCCGAATAATATCGCTATGTCCTGTATATACTTGCGGAAAGGTTCTCCCGCAGATAAGTCAGGACTTCATTTTACAGCATAATTTCTGGTATTTTATAATGTCGGTCGTATAAGTCGAATGCGGAAAACTCGCGCTATTCCTACAAGGGATTATGATATGCTAATGCCCACCTGAGAGAGTTACCATGGAGCACACTGCCTTTTTGTTCTATGTGGGTGCGGCAATGCGCTGTATCAGTGCGTGTTCCTAACCTCTCTATATATCTCTCTATCTCTATCATGCTAACGTGACCACACAGTAATACCTGAACTATTCTGAAGCAACGTTTGCACTGATTTTTGTTTTTTGTATCTCACACCCTCACACACCTTTATTGTAAGAACATCCCTTATCTGCGATGGAGCGTTCGATCAGAAGAAAATATGAAGCTGGTTTTAAATTAAACGTCTTTGAAGTAGCCAAAGAAATTGGTAGCTGCGCTGCTGCAACAAAATTCGATGCGTCTGAGAAACTGATGCGAGATTGGAGGAGGCAAGAAGATGTTAAAAAAAAAAAAAATAAATAAATGTCACATTTTTGAACTGGCATATAAGTCGGGGTCTGATTTTTATGATCAATTTTTCGGGTTTCAAGACCTGAATTATACGTGTGTATATACGGCATGTTTTTCTTGTTTGAGAAATGACATTAATAGACTTCTGTTACAGAATTTTTTTTGTCCAGTCAGGTACTGGAGTGTGTTGTGGTGTTCAACTCTAGTTAACAAACTTTGGCACAAATAATGACCTCTGCAAAGGAGCCATTCATTGTTATTACCATGCTTATTTTAACTTCCACCTGTTTGTTGTCTGGTTCAAATCTTGTAATCAATATTTAACCCACTTCATATTGTCCAAATGCCTTGAAATTTTGCACACTTACTCACTCCCGATGATAATACATGAATCAATCATCAGTTTCACTAATTGATTAATTAATCTGTTAATTAAGAAATTAAATTTTCATATGAAGAATAGTTCAAGATTTCACCAAAAGATGGCGCTAGTAACGGATATAAATATTAAAGCAAGTGTTAAAATATTGATTACAAAATTATACTAAAACAAACCCAAGACTAAAAAGTTGAAAATCATATTTATATAAAAAATACTTTTTAACTTAATATAAGTGTGGTTTTTAAACAGTGTACTAAAAAGTAAAAAGCAAGTCTCTTATACATCACTCATAAAATCGAGTGATGTATGAGAGACTTTTTACTTTTTAGTACACTTTTTAACTTACTTTTTAAAAACCACGCTGCTTATTTTTTCTTTTATACCAAACTAAATGGCTTTGCTTTAGAAAGGCAAAGTACCACTGTACCAGAGAGGAGTAAAATGCGTCCTGGTGATGTAGATTAGTATTTAGCAATATTCGTATGGCATTTTTTATGCCCTAATCTATGGATTTGCCAACTGTTAAATGGGAAAGAGCAAAAAAGTCAACCAAAATAAAGTTAATTTGAGAATTTCTGACTAAAACTTATTGTGATTTTAATCTGCAGCGGTTGCAACTGTCTGTGTCTCCTTTTCAGCAGCATTGTTGTACAATATTCACCTGAAACTGAAAGAATGCCTAAAGGCCAGGGCAGTATTGTCAGCTTTTATCAGTTAATTATCAGTAATTTATCAGTAAATTTAATTTGTTTACTTTCTTCATTCAGTAATTTTAGGAAGCTGAAAGTATTTTTGTCTAAATTGTCATGTTACAAAAATAATAAGAATGACAGATGATACTAACAGTGGCATTAAACCATACGATTCACATTTGTGCTGACTTAATGGATAGGATTGGTATTGTTTTAATCAAATTTGATTTCTTCACAATTATGGTTTATATTTGCCACATAAAATTGCATTCTTAAGTGAAGTTTTTTACTTTTTTGAAATTTGACAAATAGCTATTGTATGTTGCTTATTGTGTTTATTTTTTTATGGGACTAAATGTTTTCATATAACCTGATTAGGTCCCCAAATAGTAATGTGGAGGAAAGGGAAAAAGTGTAAAGATGGTTTACTTGTGAAAATAAATTTACCCTCATTGATATGGCTTGGCTTTAAGAGATGACATTTAAAATGTGCACAAAAAAAACTTACCACATTAGGCAGGTCAGCTAATCTGTTTTATTATATTAAACTGTAAGCCCCACATTATGAAGAATGAATGAAACTTAATGGACCAGTTTTATGACTGCCATGAACACCATCCCTCTTCCTTCACAAGGTAAGCCAACAGATTCTTTTTCTTAAGATATAAATTATGCTACAAAGAGTGTTAAATGGAAAGAAATAACTGCCACCATTTTGTATCGCACAGTTCCTGTAAGCAGTGTAGAGGACATTTTACAAACTACTGCTCCTCACTATCAACTTCAGATGTAACTTACCAAGTTGGAAGTTCTTTGATTAGTTGCAAGTTTTTGTGAAGATGCTCATGATCACTCGTTTTGCAGTTATAACCAATTTATGGTCCAGCAGAACCTGTGTGCCTTATTTTTGCATAACTCTACATTTTATCAAGGACGTGGGACAGAAGTTGCCTCTTATTTAAACAACACACTTTACAGATGAGCGCATGGGGCAGTTTAATAGCGGAGGCATTATCTGAAGCACTTTTATCTTGGAGACAGAGCAGCAACAAGTGTGCATCACAACTGAAAATGGGACCAATATATCAAAGCAGTGGAGCTGAATTAGTGGATGAGGCCATGATGTTTTGGCAACTGACAAATTTGAGAGAAATTTACTGGAAGGGAGTTTGAGGGTGTCTGTGTCACAGAGAGAGAGAGAGAATACATATTTATCAAAATGTTTATGGACCTGATGTTTTCAGTACGTTAGAAAGTAATTTTTTAAGTAAACGCATTTAAAAGCAAATTGAGCTACACCTTATGTATTTCTTAAATACTGATAATAATACATAAATGTATGATTTCTTTGACCCCGAGGTGCCACAAGTATATTAAAAAAATAATAATCCGAAGCAACATACACACCATGTTATTATACTAATTCTTCTTCTTCTTTCAGCTGCTCCTGTTAGGGGTTGCCACAGCGGATCCTCTTCTTCCGTATAGTCCTGTCTTCTGCATCTTGCTTTGTTACACCCAGCACCTGCATGTCCTCTCTCACCTCATCCATAAACCTCCTCTTTGGCCTCCCCCATTTCGTCTTGCCTGGCAGCTCTATCATTAACATCCTTTTCCCAATATACCCAGCATGTCTTATCTCTGCACATGTCCAAACCAATGCAATCTCGCCTCTCTGACTTTGTCTCCCAACCGTCCAACTTGAGCTGACCCCCTCTAATGTACTCATTTTTAATCCTGTCCATCCTCATCACACCCAATGCAAATCTTAACATCTTTAACTCTGCCACCTCCAGATTCGTCTCCTGCTTTCTTGTCAGTGCCACCATCTTCAACCCATATAACATAGCTGGTCTCACTACTGTCTTGTAGACCTTCCCTTTCACTCTTACTGATACCCGTCTGTCACAAATCACTTCTGACACTCTTCTCCACCCATTCCACCCTGCCTGTGCTTTCTTTTTCACCTCTCTTCTGCAATCCCTGTTAGTCTGAATTGTTGATCCCAAGTAGTTAAACTCATCCATCTTCACCAACTCTACTCCCTGCATCCTCACCATTCTGCTAACCTCCCTCTCATTCACACATATGTATTCTGTATTGTTTCTACTGACCTTCATTCCTTTCCTTTCCAGAGCATATCTCCACCTCTTCAGGGTCTCCTCAACGTGCTCCCTGCTCTCGCTACAGATCACAATGTCAACAGCAAACAGTCCACGGGGACTCCAGTCTAATCTCGTCTGTCAACCTGTCTATCACCATTGCAAATAAGAAAGGGCACAGAGCTGATCCCTGATGTAATCCCACCTTCACGTTGAATGCATCCGTCACTCCTACTGCAGTTCTCACCACTGTCACACTTCCCTCGTACATATCCTGTACCTCTCTTGCATACTTCTCTGCCACTCCCAACTTCCTCATACTATACCACAATTCTACCACAATTCTTCTCGAGGCACCCTGTCCTATGCTTTCTCCAAGTCCACAAAGATGCAATGCAACTCCTTCTGGGCTTCTCTATACTTCTCCATCAACACCCTCAGAGCAAACACTGCATCTGTGGTGCTCTTTCTTGGCATGAAACCATAGTGCTGCTCGTTAATCATCACCTTCCTTCTTAACCTAGCTTCCACTACTCTTTCCCATAACTTCATGCTGTGGCTCATCAATTTTATTCCCCTGTAGTTACTACTGCTCTGCACATCCCCCGTATTCTTACAAATCAGTACCAGTACACTTCTTCTCCACACCTCAGGCATCCTCTCACTTTCCAGGATTCCATTAAACAATCTGGTTAAAAACTCCACTGCCTCTCTCCTAAACACCTCCTTGATGACACAGGTATATCTTTTGGACCAATGGCTTTTCTATTCTTCATCCTTTTCATGGCTTTCCTTACTTCCTCCTTGTTAATCCATTGCATTTCCTTATTCACCATCTCCACATCATCCAACCTTCTCTCTCTCTCTCTCTCTCTCTCTCCATTCATCAGCCTCTCAAAGTACTCTTTCCATCTCCGCCTTATCTCCTTGTACTCTTGTCTACTTTCTGCATCTCTTTGACTATCCCACTTCTTCTTCGCCATCCTCTTCCTCTGTATACTCTGCTGTACTTCCCCATTCCACCACCAGGTTTCATTTTCCTCCTTCCTCTGTCCTCCGTCCAGATGTCACACCAAGCACCCTTCTTGCTGTCACTCTTACTACTTCTGCTGCAGTTGCCCAGCTATATTGTAACTATTCACTGCTACCCAGTGCCTGTCTTATCTCCTCCCAAAACTCAACCTTTCAGTCTTCCTTTTTCAACTTTAGCCATTTCATCCTTTGCTTTGCCCTCCCTCTCCTCCTCCTCTTCTTGATCTCCAGCGTCATCCTACAGACCGCCATCCTATGCTATCTAACTACACTTTCCCCTGCCACCACTTTGCAGTCTTTAATCTCCTTCAGATTGACACTTCTACAAAGGATATAGTGTACTTGTGTGCATCTTCCTACACTCTTGTATGTCACCCTATGTTCTTTCCTCTTCTTAAAATACATATTCACCTCTCCTGCCCATCACCTCCTCGTCTCCTCTGTTCCCTTCACCAACATGTCCATTGAAATCTGCTCCAATCACCACTTTCTGTCCCTTGGGTACACTGTCCATCACCTCATCCAACTCACTCCAGAAATCTTTCTCATCCATCAAACACCCAAATTGTGGAGAATATGTACTAACAGTCATTACACCTTCAGTTTCCAGCTTCATAATCATCACTTTGTCTGACACTCTTTTCACCTCCAAAACACTCTTGACATGCTTCTCCTTTAGAATAATCCCTACCCCATTTCTCCTCCCATCCACACCATGATAGAACAATTTGAATCTACCTTCGATCCACCTGGCCTTACTCCCCTTCCATTTAGTCTCTTGTACGCACAGTACATCAACCTTTCTTCTCTCAATCATATAGGCTAACTCTCTTCCCTTACCAGTCATACTGCCAACATTCAAAGTTCCTACCCTCAGTTCCACTCTCTTTACGTTCCTCCTGTCCTTCTGCCTTCGGACACGTCTCCCCCCTCTTCTTCTCCTTCTTCGGCCAACAGTAGCCCAATTTCCTCCAGCAACCTGTTGGCTAACAGTACTGGTGGCAGCTGTTGTTAACCAGGGCCTCAACTGATCTGGTATGGAAATTTGTATCGTTGTCCACATTTTACACCGGATGCCCTTCATATTGTAACCCTCCCCATTTATCCGTGCTTGGGACCGGCACGAAGAAACACTGGTTTGTACATCCGCTGTGGCTGGGTTACCATGCTTTTATACTAATTAATTTAAAAAAAAAAAAAAGTTTCTATTGGTTTTGCAAATCAGGTTATATTAACAAAAGGTGGATTACAAACCATTTCTGAGAAAAATGCAAATTTTCAGACTATACATTTTATATCTACAAAATACTTAAAATATTTATTTTCCCCAGACCTAGTTATAAGTTATAATATTCTTTTTTGTCACCATGGTTTGGTTCCTGAAAAGCCTTCGGTCACTATCACTCATGAGAACACTGCCCTATATATTAGAAAAAGATATTCATAAAGGGTTGTTGGAGTGGTTCTGTGTGTGACTAAAAATTTTGGATTAAAGTATAGATTGTCTATCATACGATGATCATCATTCACTTGGGGATAGATGTATTCTTTTGGTAATTTTTTGTTTGTGTAAAAAGAATGGCCCTTTTATGTTTTACCCAATGCAAGATCTGCTTTACTATTTCAAACAATAATCTCTCCAGAATAGCAAGTCATTGATAACGTGTAACTGTAGATCATAAACCATAAAAACATGCTTGCTTATTAAAGTGGAATTTGCTGTTTTAGTTAAAGTGACTATGCCTAACTTCTGTGATTCAATTAAAATATTAAAAGGACTAAAATTACAAATTGTTAAGGATCCAAATTGCACACTAGGAGCTGTTGGAGCTTAATCTGTCCGCCCATCTGTGAAGGATAAATTAGCTAATGAAGAGAGTCAAATATCTGCATGTGCTGCTAAATAGTGTAATAGTCAGTGTTATTTAAGAATTGACCATTTTTAAAAAGTTAATTAGAAATTATCCTCAAAAGCCCAACACCCTTTTTAAATCTAATTTATATACAGTCATATGAAAAAGTTTGGAAACCCCTCTTAATTCTTTGGATTTTTATTTATCATTGGCTGAGCTTTCAAAGTAGCAACTTCCTTTTAATATATGACATGCCTTATGGAAACAGTAGTATTTCAGCATTGACATTGTTTATTGGATTAATAGAAAATATGCAATATGTATCATAACAAAATTAGACAGGTGCATAAATTTGGGCACCCCAACAGAGATATTACATCAATACTTGGTTGAGCCTCCTTTTGCAAATATAACAACCTCTAGACGCCTCTTATAGCCTTTGAGTGTCTGGATTCAGGATGGTGGTATTTTTGACCATTCTTCCATACAAAATCTCTCCAGTTCAGTTAAATTTGATGGCTGCCAAGCATGGACAGCCTGCTTCAAATCATCCCATAGATTTTCGATGATATTCAAGCCAGGGGACTGTGATGGCCATTCCAGAACATTGTACTTCTCCCTCTGCATGAATGCCTTTGTAGATTTCAAACTGTGTTTTGGGTCATTGTCTTGTTGGAATATCCAACCCCTGCGTAACTTCAACTTTTTGACTGATGCTTGAACATTATCCTGAAGAATTTGTTGTTATTGGGTTGAATTCATCCGACCCTCAACTTTAACAAGGGCCCCAGTCCCTGAACTAGCCACACAGCATGATGGAACCTCCACCAAATTTGACAGTAGGTAGCAGGTGTTTTTCTTGGAATGCGGTGTTCTTCTGCTATGCAAAGCGCTTTTTGTTATGACCAAATAACTCAATTTGTCTTCATCAGTCCAAAGCACTTTGTTCCAAATGAATCTGGCTTGTCTAAATGAGCATTTGCATACAAGTGATTCTGTTTGTGGCGTGAGGGCAGAAAGGGCTTCTTTCTCATCATCCTGTTATAGAGATGTTCTTTGTGCAAATTGTGCTGAATTGTAGAATGATGTACAGATACACCATCTGCAGCAAGATGTTCTTGCAGGTCTTTGGAGGTGATCCGTGGGCTGTCTGTAACCATTCTCACAATCCTGCACATATGCCGCTCCTTTATTTTTCTTGGCCTGCCAGACCTGGGTTTAACAGCAACTGTGCCTGTGGCCTTCCATTTCCTGATTGCATTCCTTACAGTTGAAACTGACAGTTTAAACCTCTGAGATAGCTTTTTGTAGCCTTCCCCTAAACCAGCGTTTCTCAACCTTTAGGTATTTGCGACCTGAGTTTTCATAACAGTTTTAATCATGCCCCCCTAACGTTTTTTTGAAAGGAGCTCACTAATACCAATTTGTTCTTTTTTTAATTAATGATGTATCATAGATGCATATTTTGTTATACCTACTTAACTTTTATCGACATTTATCCAACTCTATATTTATTTTTCTAGTATCAGAATGCAGTTTGTTAATTTGTTTTGGTTTCAATAGATATATTTTTCATATTTTTGATTCTTTTCTTTTTTTCACATCTTCGCGCCCCCCTTTTTGTTGCTTTGGGGCCCGCCCCACAGATTGAGAACCACTGCCGTAAACCATCATACTGAACAATCTTTGTTTTCAGATCTTTTGAGAGTTGCTTTGAGGATCTCATTCTGTCACTCTTCAGAGGAGAGTCAAAGGGAAGCACAACTTGCAATTGACCACCTTAAATACCTTTTCTCATGATTGGACACGCCTGTCTATGAAGTTCAAGGCTTAACAAGCTAATCCAACCAATTTGCTGTTGCAAGTCATCAGTGTTAAACAGTTACATGCATTCCAATCAGCAAAGTTACAAGGGTACCCAAATTTTTGCACAGCCAATTTTTCACATTTGATGTAATTTTATACAAGTAAATACTGCTTCACTAAAAATCTTTGTTCAGAAAACACCCCAGTACACAGATGTTCCTAGGAAATGAGACATACCACTGTTATCTTTGGAACTTATGGTCGCTATTGTTGATTTCTCAATAATTAGTTGGTGAACAGATAAAAACTGTTTCAATTGCTGTTCATAAAAACTTGTAATACCAATTTCACAGTAAGTATGAATTTCAGGAATAATATTTGCTGAATGAAACCTTGTATACTGTAAATGTAAAATATTTAAAAATATAAAATATTTTAGTTACCCACACAAAATGCACTCATGGCTAAAATTAAACACTACCACCAAAAGGGCAGTGGAAATAAGGTCAAGCAAGATTATGGGAATGTTATGGTCTGAGGTTCCTGTATTACCCATGGTCAGCCCTCTAGTTTTGGGGAGACTAGGATTTCAGTGTTGTTGAAATGTTCTGGAGTACATTCAGCTCACTGTAAATTGCATATCAGTGGCATCAGTGAGTCTTTAGCATTACAGCAATTCAGCAAATACAGTATATTTAGGAATAATCTATTAAAACTACTTGTCTCAGTTGAATAGAAATCTTGCATCAAGCCCTAGTACACAATTTCTGTTAAGCGTGTTTTTATTTAACATTTTGCGTGTTTCGTTTGAAAACTCTTCAATAAGTATTGATGGTAAAGTTTCTTTTAAAAGTGTTTACCTAAAGCATGAACACTGAAGAGATCTTTTGAGCAGAGCTCGATTCAGTTGTAAGTTTTGTGTATTCTCCTTATATATTGGTTCTAGTGCTGCATAATTAAGCAAAGTAAAATTGAAATCAAAATTTGATGTTGCAGGATGGCAAAGTGAATACATAATAAAATCGCTGAAAAGAAGCAAAAATAGATTTGCCTCTGCATGTAATACACCAGTTGAACACATGATTTAATTATAGGGCTACAATGATTAGTCGACGTAATCTACGATATCGACTACAAAAAATCGTCGACATGGATTTTTTATTGTCGACGCGTCATAAACAGAACCTTCAATAGAGGCTCCAGTCACAAAGAACCACATTGGTTTTTGTAACTGCAATGCACTACATGAACGTCTGGGGTCAGTATTGTTTGTTATTGTTTGTCAAGACTGCACACAGTATACCAACGCAAGCATCCTGGAGCTGTGATGCCGCCCGTCATCTCTCAAGAGGTAAGTTTTAGCGAGTTAAGTTAGTGTCATGTGTTAACGTTGATGTTTGTACTGTAATGTGTATATCAAGGTTTCGACAATGATAGTTAACCCTTAAACCGACACATACTTGGGGTTTAATGCGCCCTTGGACGCCAAATACTTTTTAGCTGCACTTTTTAAGTAAACGTCACAATTCACAAAGAAAATGTGAAATTTTAATGGAACACATTTTTTTTCATGCAAAGAGCATCACAATTACTGCAACAATGATCATTTTACACACTGCAAATGAAATGTAAAAACTACAAAAAAAAAAAAAAATACTGCAACAATCTATTATTATATGTTCAAGGTGCAACTGACGCCATTGAAAATTCAGTAAATCACCGAGCCAACTGCGCTAGAACTGTCTGCGTGCGAACACAGAGGTAAATGCTGATGATTGCAGGCTCATCTAGTGCAGCGGCTGAATCCCAGAGACAGTAGTGCTGCAGTTCTGCCGGGGCCGGCAGTGGTCATGAGCTGGCTGCTCAACGAATATACGGCACTGACTGATCAGCTCCGGCGTGCTGGCAAATTGCTTTATGAAGCAAATATAGCTGGTTGCGCTGTTCAATGAATGTACATCACCAAATATACTTCGCTCCGGCATGCTGGCAAATTGCACTGAGAAACAACTTTAGCCGGTTGCGGAGTTCAATTAATGTACGTCGCCACATATACTCGACTTCGGCATGCTTCCAAATTGCACTGGAAACTGACTCTATCTGGTTGCGGCGTTCAACAAATGTACTTTTCCGAATATACTCGGCTCTGGCGTGCTGGCAGTAAGTAGCTTGTTACATATTTTAGTCCGTTATTTTTTTATTTTGGCATAATATAGTACATGATGTGATAAACTACAACACTTTTCCTTCAGAGTGTGATGATTAAAACATCTTTCTCTGTCTGAAAAATCATTCTTGCGTATTCCTGCTACCTCTACTCCCTCTGAGCATCTCTTCTCAGCAGCTGGGAACATTGTCTCAAAGAAGAGAACCAGCCTCACACCAGAGCATGTCGAAATGCTCACGTTCCTGCACTGCAATCAGGAATATATGAACTGAATCTTTTATAAACTGTACATTATTGTTTTATTTTATTTGGATTGAAGCTTTAATAAAACTTTTGGACTTTAAGACACACCAGTGGCCATTTTTGGTTAAGTTAAATGCACTTTTTTGTTTAAAGACTGTGCACTTTAGTTTGTATTGTTTAATGTATTTCTTTTTTATTGTGATGGTCACACTAATATAAAACATCTGATTATTTTCAAATTCATATGTTTCACTGGTTGTTATTTTAATTTGATTATTATTTAACCGTGTTAATGCAGAGACATCAGGGTGACTTTCACAGGTGGACAGATGTGAGCAGATGAGGTAAGACATGCACTGGAGCCCAGAACAGGATGTGCAACCACAAGTCGCAGGCATGAAAATAGTCAAGCATGAAATAATCATGACTAATCGGAGGAAAAAAAATTGAACGATTAGTCGACTACCAAAATAATCATTAGTTGCAGCCCTATTTAATTATTTATAACTCTTCAAGAGAGGTTTGTTTATTCATTTTTAGCTGTCTTTTGGGCCTGTCATAGTTTTCCATGAAATAACTGAGAGCATATCTTCTAGTATACACCAATATTCAGTTAAACACAAATAAATTCATTATATCCATACTTTGTGTATGTGGATGTTTTAAAGTATATGATATCTGCATTTCTGATAGCAGGCCCTGGCCACCGGACCTTGCTCTTAACTAATGTTGTCTTATTTGGTCTTTCTTTTCTTCATTATGTAAAACACTTCGAGCTACTTTTTTGTATGAAAATGTGCTATATAAATAAATGTTGTATAGCTAATGTCAGGCAATTTTCCCAAGTGCTGAAATGTCAGTAGCCTTATATATTTAAATTTTGTTGTCTCTAAATTTGAGAAAGCTGATGCTGCAAATTGTAGCACAAAAGTATACTTTTAGGAACCATTGTCAGTGACCAACCAAAAGCAGTTTTTTCATTTTTCAGCTGCAGCATGAAAACATGCTAAACATCAATACTGTTCAGTTATTGAAAAAAAAAAAGATGCAGAATTTAAGAATTTTTCAGCCAAAACTGAAGCTATTTTGTGCCTATCAGAATCCAACAATGTACATGAAATGGAATATATGGATATTTGGAATTATGCATTCAAACACTTAAAACTTTTCTTTTCAGGAAGGCGTTTAAATTAACTTGACATTCTGTCTCCTCTTTCAGTCCTCCTTTCTGTCCAGATGCTCAGTATAATTTTTGTGTGTGTTATATCACAAATGATGGTATTTACTAGGCTTTTATTTTAGTACTTCGTATTTTACTCTGGTTTGTTATCTTTCATTTTGTTTAATGCTTTTGTATATCCTGTATCTATCTGTTTTAGTGTTTTATTCAAGAAACATTTGTATACAATGTTATATGTGCGTGCTGTTTCTTTGAGACTCTGAAGCGCCTTGAGCATGGGAAAGGTGCTATATAATTAAAACGTATCACTATTATTAAAATGGGATTATTTGAAAACGATCCAATTGTACAAAGCTTTTAATTTGTTCATCTGGTGTATATTTAAAGCAGCGCTTGAATTAGCTCTGTACCTTGATTCATTCTCATTACAGTAGAAATTTCTTAACTTCCATCATTCTACCTGACAGTACATAATACCTAGTGAAACAGGTGAATGGTTTATATGAAATGTCTTCCCTAAATGTATTGCTTGATTTTGAAAGCAATTGTACGATCAAAATGTTGAAGGTCTTTGTTAGACATTGATCTTTAAAATTGAAAATGTTTCTTGATTATGTAATAAATACCTTAAAATGGTTTCCTCCATACATAACTTTTTTTAAAGAACTGTGAATGTATTCAAGACATTTAATTTTTTTCAGTACCAGAAAACAAAGAATTGGCTATTTGATATTTAGGTAACACTTCTTTTTAGGTACTACAATAAAGGCTCCTATTGATCTTCATAACACTTACAAAACATAGTAGATAAGTTATTCATCTCTCTACAGTGTGGCATATTGACATAATTGTAAAAATTACTTGTTAATATGAAGGATTCTCAGATCTAATACTAAATGTATAATATCAAGAGAAGTATGTTTTAGTTAAACCACATCAGACCACACCAAAATGAAGTTATTTTGTACATCACATTACAGAAATGAAAAAACACATTAGTGATGCTTTGTAAGTGTTATAAAGACCCAAAGAAGTGTATAAGGTTCCTAATGGTAAATGTGTAATAGATGCATTTTTTTATTACCTAAAGTTTTACCAATATTTATAATTATTCCTTTAACACTAGAATCCCTGTAGCCTACGAAAAAACTCGTAATGCCGGGCCACCTTAAATTCCTTTGCACCTCTCCATTTGCGTCTTTTTGTTTTGCAGATGTGTCGAACATTGCAAGCAGACTGCTGTCCCTCACCCCCACCACCAAAGCTCTAGTCAGACAAAACGTTCTCCCAGTTCAAGTCTGTTTATCTGTGTGTGAGGTGCCTGGAGTGGTATTGGGTAAATAATGTATCGTTATTTGGATCACATGCTTTTCATGTGTGTTCCGTGTCTACAACGATCTGGGTAAATGTAGGATGACAGGAAATGCGAGGCAAGAAATGTTGAACACATACCTAAAACAGAAACATTTTCCATGTTCTAGTACTAATTACAAAATTTTGACATGAAGTGTATAATATGCAAAGACTGAAGTCCAAATATCAAATAAACACTTTCATAAAAGGAACAAGTATAACATATTATTCAAGGATATAACCGAAGAAAAAGAAATCAAAGAAATTGAGTTAGGGTACAACACTGACACGACTGCTTGCGTGGTGCAGCGGTAAGAGTTGCAGATTCCTAATTAAGAGGTTGCGGGTTCAGAGTCCGGCTGCTTCCTAGATTTACCGTTTTGAGTAGTGAGCTACCGTTATTGTTATTATTGTAAAATAAAAACGTACATTTTGAGCCTGTAACAGCTGGTGTAAATTTGTAAAAGCACTAATAGTATTATGTTTTTATTTTTTTGCAAGCTTTTTCTTTGTAAGATGTAGCAATGTTTGTTTGTTTGGTTGGTAAATTTTCTCTGTATTATGTTTCAGGATGGAGTAATTAATCCCACGGTGCGGAAGGATATGAAGACATCACAAAAGCTTTACTGCTGCCCAATTGAGGGTTGCCCTAGAGGACCAAATAGACCATTCTCTCAGTTTTCTCTGGTTAAACAAGTATGTAAACATTGTTTTTTTATTACTGATAGTCAGTCATCTTTGCTCATTGTCTGTATTTAATTATTTTCCATTTATTGCTTTTATTTATAATTTCAGTCTGAAATAGTACCAACAAGTGAAGAATAACAATACCTCTGTACCAAACCCATTGGGTAGATATTTTTGTCATGTGGCAGTTCGGAGACTTAAACAAATTAATGTATCAACTTGCCTTATTAATCATTCAGAAAGCCTTACTGAAACCATGAAATCTTGTCCACTTTGAAGAAATTCTTATTTTCTTACTTTCTTTCTTGATCTAACACCCCTGTTGTACACACTCTTGTTGCTCTCCAATAACCCCTCTTAAACCATACAACTATACAGTATAGCTAAGTAGTACCGAAAGTGACAACTTTCCTCAACAGCTAAATTTCATAAATGCATAAGGTTTTCGTGCTAGTTTCTGAGTAAATAGTGATACCTGAAAAGGTTTCACTGTAATGGATGTGTCTGTCCAAAGCGTATAAAGCAAGGCATTAGGTGAAGTGGCCATAGTATAAATAAGCAGTATGAATATACTAACATTCAAACAAAAATAATGGACTAATTTAGTTTATAGCAGATGTTTTAAATCGGCAGACTGGGGCCCTCTGTAGACTTTGTCATGGGCTGCAAGATAATTTAAAAATGATAAAATAGCAGAAAAAAAATACTCAAATTTCTAATAACCAAGCTACAGTAGTGTAGTCAAAGTTATCTTTTTAAAATGGATTGCTTCATCTGTATCCAATCTATCTTGTCCAAGAGGCAGCATGGTGGCTATAAGACACTTCAGTATGGTGAGTGAGGCAGAAAACACTACGTAGAGCTGCTTGTCATGTTAATACAGGAAATACACAAAAAAAATGGGACGGTGCCTTGATTGAGTGAATTGAAAAATTAAGACTTGGATGGAGTGAGATGCGTTCCCTTTGGAAGGGTTGTCAGTTGTAGTAGTGAGCACATGAACCAGATTGATATGGTATACTGTCTGGATGATTTATGTCTGTGGTGAAGAGAGCAGTGGGGTCAATATTGACTGTGCGGTGGTGTTTAAACTGCGGTGTGTGTTAGAGAGTGTGCACTGGTGGTAGTGGCATAACCTGGGGTCAGACACCAAGACAAGACCATAAGTATATCTGATTTGTAGTTAGGTCCTCTAAACTTCTGAACAGGCAGATCAATGAGTGGTTTATTGTTGGGTGTAAATAGTTTTCAGTTCAGTTTCTATTTTTATTGCCTTGTTCTCTGTTCTTTTTAAAATTGACATCTTTCTACAACCATTTTCTTCTGCTGCTGCAGCTTCTTCCCTAGCCCAGTATTGGGTTGCTACAATGTTTCATACGGCATGTAATAACTTAGCTTTTTCAAAGATGCCCTTTACTGTTTCATCTTTAGTGCAAATGTAATAATTGTAGTTCGAATGGTAATAGTTTGTTCGTAATGACCCAACAGGAAAAAGTGAAAAGAAAGTGACACACCACACTGCCATAAAGAATTTGTGTTTTAGCATGATGCCAAAGGCATGATTGGCTCATAGTGGAGATAAAGGTTGACGTGGTGCTGCTGCTGCTACTTCCACTTCTCTCACTTTTTTAAAGCTGCAGAGGTATCTGGGCTAGCCACCCTTCCATAGCTCATCTCACTGCTGCCACAGTCCTGTATAATTCTTTTGTCTTTTTGGCTGACTTGATTGTTGTATGTGGAGAGAAAACGCATTTGTATTTTCACTCAAGTTAAATATTACTATGGCTGATGGAAACACTCTGGTTCTAACTCCAGAGATTATGAAATTAGATTCTTTAATTATGATAAAAAATGTCTGCAGTAATTAATTCCACTTTTTAAAAATTATCTTTATTTTCTGAAATACATAACGCTTCTTAAATTATGAACAAATTAATACTTAAACCAAGTTAAATAGTGAATAGGTTTTGCTATCTAATGTATCAGCAGGGACAAATCTGGTATTTTAGTAATTATCAGTTGTTTATTCTTAAATCCCTACTCATTTTGTTATTTAAATAAAAAGCACTAGTAAAGTAATTTTTATTTAATAAAACATGCAGACTCTTTTTGAAATGGCTTAATTTTGCACCGTGCTTTAAAAAAATACAAGTAATGTGATAGCACTATCGGCAAATATGATTTTGTTAATGTAAGTTCAAAAGCAAGCACCTTTGTCAAGACTGCAGTAAGATGGGAGGTGGTATGTAGAATGCCCCTCGCATATTCACGTAGTACACTGCAGGACCCTGGAGGAATGAAAGTTGTCAACCTCTGGTTTAGAGTGAAACGACTGTGAATAGTAAGTTCACAAAGATAGCAAACACTCTTACTAGCTTGGTAACAATAGTGTTTTGTTTTTTTTTTGTGTTTTGTTTTTTTTTTTTAAAAAAGCTAACCACTGTTGTAATTAACATTTTCATTTGCCATTTCATTTTTCAGGAGCAATGTAAAAAAAATTGGAAACAAATTCTTAGAGAGTTTAATGAACTGAGGATTATAATATCTTGATTTCCTGTTTGAAAATGCTTATGGTGCAGGACATGAGTCAAGTTCTTCTTGAGATATCAGTAAAGCACATATCATGCTGAAGCACATAGCTGAAATAATAGGTTTATATACTGTATACTACAGTTTTTAGATAATACCTTTTTACTTTACACAACTTCTCTTTCATTTGCTTTTAATGTCATCTTCTGTACTGTGTCTGCAACCATATTTTTCCACTGTTTGACTGGGAAATTTGGGCAGTGTCTTGTCATTTGTCTAACTTGGTCTTGAATGCCAACTATTGAATTCTGGAGAAAAAGAACCATTCAAAAACACAGCAGCATGCCCCAACCAACTTAGCATTTTACATCTGAAAATCTTGTTAAAGTGATTACGCCTCTGATTAGATATCCTTATGATTTACTTTATTCTGCCACAGCTGATTTTAATATGTTGCTTTTTTTTTTTACTGCAGATCATTAAACACACCTCAGATTAAGTTATTTGCAAAAAATTTTTTAAAAATGAAAAAAATTCCAATAAACATATGAGATGTTTAGTTGTAAATACAGTTTTCAAACACACCCAAAATCAAGTTGTTTGAAAATGAACTCACGCAGAACATTTTGTTAGAAAGGCTTAAGTTTTAATGTAAAAAAATTCATGGAAAGAAGGCTAAAGTTTATGTTACTAAATATAAATCTTTTTATTCAGTAAAACTGCACATCAGTTATCATGCAAGCTTCTACAAATAAAGGTCAGGGTTGTTTTTATTGTCACATACAAGTACAGTGAAATTCTTACTTGAATAATGATCCTTGCAGACACAATATTCAACATAAAACATCAGGCTCAAAAAAAAATGCTCAAACTTAAATCTAGTAATACACTGGTGCATTTCAAATATACTGCAATGTTTATTTTTCAGATAAATTCTTATGTGCCTATATCAAGAGAGCCATAACTTATATGTTCAGCACTTTAACACCTGTAAATAAAATGTACAGAGCATTGGGTAATTACATACTGTCAGCATGCCTGGTGGTCATATAAAATATTCAACAATTATTTCATAAAAATGTAAGTAACACTATCAGGTAAAAGTTTATCCAGCGGTTTCTGTACTATACATCTCAAAATGTGTGGTCTCACACTTTAATACTTAATAAGAAAGTAAAGCAATTTAAAGTATAATTCACTGTTCATCTCCTTTGCCTGGAGAGCTGAAACTGAAGACAATATTAATCATGGGATTGTATGCCTTTTATTCTAGGAGTATCACTTCTAGAAATTTAAATGCTGTTAACAATTACCGTTTTATTCCACATTTTCCACAGGTTGAGGACAGCTGTATCAGACTATTATTTACATGGTTGCTATTGATCGATGTTTGTAAAGGCATGGTGATACTGTACACTAGAGCACTTTTGACAAGGACCGGCCATTATGCCAAACAAATGACATCAGTAATTCACTAGTTTGTAACCTTATGCCATATACAGTATTTTTGGTAATCTGTGTGAGATAAAAACATTCTAACAGTGATGCTAAACTGTCCTCAAGCTGCCATCTATGTCTATTTTTGTTCTTTGAGGAACTAATTTTAAAGTAATATCTGAGGTCCACTATACTGTTGATTTTCTAACTTAAAACACAACAGGAGTGCAGCTGGGTGATAAACTGGACTGGACTGCCAATACTGATGCTCTGTGCAAGAGAGGACAGAGCTGACTATACTTCCGTAGAAGGCTGGCGTCTTTCAACATCTGCAATAAGATGCTGCAGATGTTCTATCAAATGGTTGTGGCGAGTGCCCTCTTCTACGCGGTGGTGTGCTGGGGAGGCAGCATAAAGAAGAGGGACGCTTGACACCTGGACAAACTGGTGAGGCATCCCTCTTCTGTCACAGTTTGCCATCTGTGGCGGAGCAACAGGCACTGAGCAGGCTCCTGTCAATCATGGAGAATCCACTGCATCCACTGAACAGTATCATCTCCAGACAGAGGAGCAGTTTCAGCGACAGACTGCCGTCACTGTTCTGCTCCACTAACAGACTGAGGAGATCGTTACTCCCCCACAATATGCGACTCCACCAAGTGGGGTAAACAGTAACATTATACAATGTTATTGACTGTTATACCTGTCTCGCACTCTCCACCTTGCACTTTTTAACTTGCACTGTGTTTTTATCACTCTTTAATTAATATTGTTTTTATCAGTATGCTGCTGCTGGAGTATGTGAATTTCCCCTTGGGGATTAATAAAGTGTCTCTGTTTTGCCATCTCTTAACCTCAGTTTTCTTAAAAATACAAGGTTCAGCTCCTTCAGTCTTTCCTCATAACTCATACCTTATCCTTCAGTCAATATACAGTAATTCCTTTTCTGGAGTTATGTGTTGCTGTGTCTTTTGTAATATGTTGACCAAAACTGCATACCGTTTTCCATATGAGGCTTCCTAAGTGTGTTTATATATTTTAAATATAAGCTCTTTTGAATTGAACTCCACATCAAACAATATAACTACTGCAAAATGCATCTGTTGTTCATATGCTTTTATGTAACATGACCTTCAAGGAATACTCCACCCAAAAACATGTTTATGTGCTTCTTAACCCATGTAGTTTGTAATGATGGATTAGAAGAAGAAAAATCTCATGTCCTCCCCCAGAATTAAAGAAAACAATTTTTAATGAACCATAATTCTGTCCAATTGTAAGTGATGTCCAGAGTTGTCCATGAAAAAAGAAAAACATTCTCATGTTACCTAATCCAGACACCCGTTATCCAGTCAAACGCTCAATGTGTAAAACTGGTATTTTTTTCCTAAAATATTAATACTTCTGGGAAAAATCAGTATATAAAGTAAAAAGACAAGGTGCATTACCATGATTCTGTGTTTTTTGAATTGAAGGCTTGTAATTCCACCCAAATTTCGATTATTCTTCAATGGAGAAAATCCTTTATATAAGGTATATAAAGTCAGCCCTCATTATTTACTTAAACTGGGTTCAGAAAGTATTCAGGCCTCCTCAATTTTTCTTTTTTTTTTTTTTTTTTTTTTTTTTTTTAGCATTTTGCTATGTTCCAGTGTTGTGCTAAAATCATTTAATTGATTTTTGTCCCCACGTCAATCAACACTTAATACCCCAGAATGACAAAGTGAAAACAGGATTTTAGAAATTAATGCAAAAAAAGTTTGACATTGCTGGAATCTGTTCGCAGTAAATAAACATTGACACAAATCTTTATTATATACTTTGCTCACAATATGATATTGTGATTTCCCCATTCACTTCCCCTCAGCCTCCCCAAGTACTGCAGTTTTGATATTACTGCACATTGCCATTTGTACCCTTTTTATTTGTCTAAAGATAAAGCATGTTCCTTTAAGCAAAAATGTCAACCTTACCTCATCAGAGAAACTCCTCACTTAATCCATTCCACTTTTTTAGGTACTTAAAGTATCACCGTTTTCTGCATAGTAACACTGGGAATATTGAGTTTCACTGCATCATAAGCAGACATCTTTTGTTGGTTGTATGCTTGTGATCTAAGCTTCAATGTTTATGGTAGGATTTTTGTCAAATAATTTAAATTTGAGTGTTTCACTTTTAGAATATTAAATATTTCCAAATATGCACGTAACCCCAAATATTTAAAGGCCTGTTATTATTATTAAGGATCTGAATGTATTTTTATATATTTTCAAGTATGTTTTGGGCAGACTGAAGCTAAGCTAATAGGTGGAAATTATTAGTGGCTGCTGTTGATTTTAGTATTGGAGAAAGATAACCAGGAGTTAATGTCACTGTCCAGTTCTTTGTGTTCTGTTGAGGAACTTTGTTTTTAAAGTCATTCTTTCTGGGCATTTTAAAATGTAAGCAACATAAAAAAATTGTGAATTGGAGTTATGTGAACTCGGACCTTTTTGGTAAACTCGAGTTGGTATCAAGGTTATTATAGTTTTGCCTTTTTATATTAGTTTTTATTTCTATATTTTTCAGTTTAGTTTTAGTTTTTCATTCATGCTTCATTGTGCATTTTTAGTTTTAGTTTAGTTTTTATTTTACAAAGTAATTTCTATTTTATTTTTATATATATTAGTTTCAGTTTTAGTTTTAGTAATTATAGTATGGTTAAAGAGCTACTATGGAGTTTAGTTTTTGTGTCACAATGAGACAGAACTGTACACTTAACGAGTTTGGATATGAGTTCAATGTTAGTGGAAGCTTACTACACTACACGACACAGTTTACTGTTTGGTTTTGTCTGATAAAAACAATCATAATCAAAACCAGATACTGAATATCAACAATTTTACACAATTTTATCCATCCATCCATTATCCAACCCACTATATCCTAACTACAGGGTCACGAGGGTCTGCTGGAGCCAATCCCAGCCAACACAGGGTGCAAGGCAGGAAACGAACCCCAGGCAGGGCGCCAGCCCACCGCAGGGCGTGCACACACTAGGGACAATTTAGGATCGCCAATGCAAGTGTCTTTGGACTGTGGGAGGAAACCCACGGAGACACAAGGGAGAACATGCAAACTGCACGCAGGGAGGACCCGGGAAGCGAACCCAGGTGTCCTTACTGTGAGGCAGCAGTGCTACCCACTGTGTCACCATGCCGCCCACACAATTTCATCATTTTTAAAATATTTTCTATGTCATTTGTGCTGAACAAATCTGCGCTGACTGTTGGCACTTTACTTTTCCTTTTATTGCCCAGAATGGACCAATTTGTAATGAAATTTAGGTAAATTGTAAGATGTGAGGGTTTTTTACTCTAAATGTCTACAGCACACAACATTTTCTGCTCCAGTGACAAAGTGCTTATAATGAATGCCTCAAATATTGCATTCAAAAATCTAAAATACTGGGCTTTGTTATTTCCTACCAGCCATATTGAGCTCTGATTCCATCTCAGGCACAAACAATTTATAGACAGAATTTTGCCACCTGCAGGCCTGAAAAGATCAAAAATCAGAAAACAGAATCTACTGTGTTCTCAGAGGTGTGACCATGAAAATCACGGGGCCTTAGGAAGAACAAGACTTGTAGGCTTGAATCAGTGTGGAGACCCCACCTAGCTGTATTGAGGGAAACAAAGAAAAGTAAGCATGTAGTGTCAAGGTTAGGTGCAGTGAGACTTCAATAGCCTATGTATTAGAACAGTAAACCCTTAATGAGCAGAGCAAGAGTAGGTAATAGGAGTATGGACGGGCACAAAACAACAGACAGCATCTGAGATTAGGAACAATATATACATTAGCTAAACCTGTTTATCAGGGCAGGATCGCAGGAACCTGGAGCCTACCCCAGCAGATTTGAAGGAAAGGCAGGAAAAATCCCTGGTATGCAATATGTACGATATGGCTGATGTTAAGAATAAAAAGAATATGATATTTCAACTATCTATTTTGAGAGAGAGAAACATTGAAAAAACGGGGACAAATATTTTAAAACATAATTCTGCTATTGGATTCTTTTCACAATATCTAGTATTAATAATGATGAATATTAACTAAAAAAGATAAATTAATAAATATAACAAATACAAAAACACATTAGTATGTTTAGCTTTTCATCACTTTGCAGAATCTTTTTGCCTACCTACCTGTAGTTCAGTAGAGACATTGGCAACTCAGGAATTTTACAAGGTTTGTATCATTTCATTGTTAAACGATATTTTTAAAGCAAAAGCGATTGGTTAGCAACAATATATTGATGTGGTATGATGACCTTGTCAGTCTCTCGATCAGTGCCGTGTTATTTTCAAAAATCGGGAGTGGTCTCCCCTCGACTTTTTCGTGTACTCAGATATGGGGATGGATATTTGAGGAGTAAACTGCAAGACAATGATTATATTATGTAAATTAAAGAACCATCAAATCAAATTAATGTATTGATCAATTATTATTAAAGTTGATTAAATCGGACTCTGCAGCTGCATAAAAAAATCGAATATGTTCAGGTAAAGTACCACTTCCAGTTGATGGATTTGGCCCAAAAGTTAATGCAGATCTACAATTTTGGTGTAACGACCACATGCCAAATTTCATCCATCTATCTAGTTTAATTTTTGAGTTACCGTGTTTATACACACACACACACACACACAATTCCAAAAAAACGGTATTTTCAGACTTGGGGAGGTGGCTCTGAGGCTACGGATCTGCGTTGGTATCCCGAAGGTTGCCGGTTCGAATCCCCATCACTGCCAAAAGAGATGCTACTCTGGTGGGCTCGTGAGCAAGGCCCTTAACCTTCAATTGCACCAGGGGCACTGTACAATGGCTGACCCTACGCTCTGACCCCAAGGGGTATGCGAAAAACCAAGTAATTTCCTTCGGGATTAATAAAGTATAATAATGATAAAAAAAAAAAAAACTTCAAGATTCATCAAAATCTTGGTCGAATTTTTTTCATGATTATACTTTCTCTAGACAGTGAATTACTGTCAACAAAAAGCTGGCACCTGAGAAATAAACTGAAACGTTACTCACTCGTGGATTTTTCTGTCCATACGGTAAAGTTTTTGCTGACCACCATATTCCAGTTTCAGGAGTTTGAATTACATCTTGATATACAACAAGTGCAAAGAAAGGTGGTACGTAAAAATCCCTTTGTAATCCACATGCTTTAAGCGCGTATTCAGCTCTCTATCACCGCAAATGCCATGTGAACAGCCGCCCTCTTTCACCAGCCACCATCCATCCATCCATCCATCCATTATCCAACCCACTATATCCTAACTACAGAGTCACTGGATGAATATATGCGGGTGGCTCCTGGTGGATGACTTTCAGTTTTAGAGTTAAAAGTTTTATAGGGGTTAAAAACTAACAGCAAGAATATTCATTCAAAAACAAAAACTATTTTAGTAAATTATTATTTTATTTCAGTTAGTCTTTCCAGCTACTTTAATAGTTTCGTTTAGTTTTAGTTTTTCATTTTGGTTTTGTTAATTATTTTATTTCAGTTTACGAAAAAGTTTTTTTTTAATAGTTTGTTTTGATTTTAGTTTTCGTTAACTATAATAACCTTGGTTGGTATAGTTTATTAGTTAATCTTAGATTATTTGCCTTACTGTACATTATAGTTGTATTAAGAAATAATGTACACTTTACCATCATACTCCTTATATGTAAAAGGAAATCCTCACAAGAGAAATGTATGTGCTAAATAAAATGATAGGGTACTTTTCAACCAATTTATCTATCATAGGCATCCCCCAGTATTTAGTAATGTCTTGAGCTAGTTTAGCATTCAGTTTGAAGGAGGATGAAAATCTCAACTCCTGACAGTCTGCTGAGCTAAAATTTCTTCCTTCTCATGAAGCTTGCAGTGCTAACATTGAATAGGAAGGAAAATGTTTGCTTCATTATTTGTATCAGAGTGTTTATTTTTACCAGAATGCTTGTACTGTACTAGGTTTTCTGCCTTGCCCCCAGTCTGTATTTCTATCTGTGTGATTGCAGCTGCGATCATTGAAATGTGTGCAGTTGTACTAGTGTTGGATTGGTACACTTTGGCTTCTATATTAATACCAGTTTTCAGACCTCAGTACCAAAATAGAAGCAAATAACAGATAACTCCCCAAGTAGAACTGGTGCCTTATTGTCCTTTCCATTGTTCTCAAAACCAAGTATGTTTTGTTTGCATCACAGTACATTTATTTATTCTCAAACTATAATAAAACAAAATTTTATGGAAACCATCCTGTATGAGTGTTCTGATTTAACCCTGACATCTACAACATGTCTTGTTGAAGTTCTAGCTATTTGACTATTCTAGCAATCCTGTTAATTTTTGTTCTTTTATTTTAGCATTTTATGAAGATGCATGCTGAAAAGAAGCACAAATGTCCAAAATGCCCAAACTCCTATAGCACAGAATGGGATTTAAAACGTCATTCAGAGGACTGTGGAAAGATATACAGGTGCACGTGTGGATGTCCTTATGCTAGCCGGGCAGCCCTGTTATCTCATATCTACAGGACAGGACACGAAATACCACCAGAACACAGGTGAGTGGGGCATGGGTATAAATTTAATTTATTCTTTGGCTGGACCAAAAGTAACATTATATTTGTTTTAGACAGTTTTGCCTTTGTTTTTATTTAATTATTTATTTATTTCCCTTTCTAATTATTTGCTGAATTAGTGCAGAATAGTAATTGAAAACAGACTTAAGGCAATATGATAGGTAATGTGAATTAAAAATAAATAAAATGTCAAGGTTACAGAATCATATTAACCCTCTCCTGCTTGTTCAGTTGTGTACATGCAATGTAGTTCATACAGAATAATAACATGCAAGAGTGTACTTGTATGACCTTGATCGTTTGTGTGTAAGTGATTAGTAGATATAAAATTATTCTGGTTGCATATTGGGTATTTGTACAGACTAGTTTACCTTCAAGGCTGTAACATGGCATCTCCTAAAATGACATTGTTTCATTTTAAGCAGTTTCCTGGTAGCTTGACTTGGTCATTTTTAGCACAGATTAGCCACGACATGGGAGCAGGTAGCAGCCCTTTTACTTCCATGCCTCCAAATCATTCCCTGTTCACAGTATTCTTGACATCCTTATTGCACGAATTTTAATTTAGTTGTGCTATGCCATTTGCAGTGATTTTTTTCCCCAGTTACCTGCAGTGTTTATTAAGTATGGGACCTTAACATGCTGTATTTCAAGTGCAAGTGAGAATGTAAATAAAATGACCAGGAAGTGATGGCTTTAGCAGAGGAAGTGTCACTTCTGGGTATGATTATAGCAACACAGTAGATACTGTATGAAATGAACAAGTCCACTTTCCTGCATTTATAGAACAGAAAGGGTAGTTTGCCAATGTTTTGCAGGAATTCACCAAATGCTTTGAAGATTAGGCTCTAAGGAAAATTAAGAGAGTCCTAAAGTTTAGATTTAGATCAAGCCAGGAAATAAATTAGTCATAAAATAACAAGAACCGCTTCCCATTTTCAAACCCATTTAATCTGGAATGCTGTCAGAGTATGGTTGATGGTGGAAGGGTTGGTGTTTGTTATTAAAATTTAAATGAGCTTTTGTAATGTCTTAATTTCCATTTAGGAATAAAGTAATAATAGTTTTGTCTGGTAGCATAGCATCTTCTGATTTTGTTGCTGTCATTTGCATTATGCAGTTTACACTGATGACATTACCAAAGTTCCTTAAGAATTCAGTACTCCTGATATCTGTTTATCCTGCTGTGTTCTTCACATATCTGACTTGCATGATCCTGTGTAATTATTTACATGCAAGTTTAAAATTATTCCAGTTCATAAGTGCGTTACCTAACATTGAGACAAAGTTATGATGAGAATTGGCTTCCTAGCTGGGGAAAAAAGACAATGCACATAAAGTTGAAGAAAATCTAACATGCACAAAAGCCAGTTACCTCAGTTGAAGGTCTGCCACCCCCCTTCTCATTCATTTTTCAAGAGCCCTGTCTTCAAAGGCTTAAATTCGCTTGCTTCACTTTTATGCTCTACTCTTATTTTCCAGAAGTATTTATTTAACAGCATTTTAGCAAAAAATACATTTGTTTTAGACATTGTAATCATATGACTGAATAACTGACACATGGATTATGTAACACGAGAAAGCTGACATTGGGTTGTTTTGTATTATTTTTAGCACTGGGGTAGGTTGCATTAAAAATATAATTTGTGGGAGGAATATTTCTTAAAACATTATATTCAAATGAATGCCTGAGGGTTGTTTAATATAATTCTTTACATAAAAAAGCATTATTTTTGTGTTTTCACTTTTTATAGATATCCTCCTGTTAAAAAGAGAAAGATGGAAGGGACATTTTCTGAAACTAAACACCCAGGATTTGGTGAACACATGTTTCAGCTTGTTAATTTGGAGCAAGAATTAACTGAAGTTGGCGTTTCTTCAGAAGTTACCAGTCTACCTAGTGCTGACAGCCAGAAATCCACAGCTAAAAAGTTTCTTTTGCCAAAGCCTAAAGTTGCCTTGGTTAAGGTTCCTGTTATGCAGTTTGCCCACCTGCCAATAATTGTTTCTTCAGCTGATTGTTCCGTAAAGCCTGTTGTATTGGCTATGGACAACCGTGGATCTTTTGTAAGCACTGTGCACTACCTTTCTCAGCCTGTTGGAACTGTGATACCAACATTGGATTCAAAAGCTGTGACACTTAGAGATGCAACGCCTTTGACCAGATTTCCCTTGGAACCTGTGAATACCGGAATTCAGGTTAATCTGGAACCTGTGTCTTCTAATCGCACCATTTTAGAGGATATCGGACAAAGATCTAAGTGTATTTCTACTAATATTCAGACTGAAATATCCTATTTTTTAAAGGGCTCTCTCCCAGACACTGCATGCATTTCCAATGAGAATTCTGTGTCATCATTTTCCCAAACAGACTTAAGTTTTAGTTCCCAAGTGCTGCTGCCTGTTAGTGTTGAGACACAAACTTTTCCTTCTTCAAACAAGGTAACATCATCTATAGGTGCCCAGACTGATATATTAAGACAGACCTTTTCCCCATTCTATGGAGTTTCCAGAGAAACCCAAACTAGCACCAATCAACTCTCCTCTGAAGACCGAGTACAGATTGACCAAGATATTATATGCACAGATCTTTTTGGCAATGGATCAATGCCATCATACAGTGTGTCAACGCAAACTAGCTTTAAAGGAAACACTTTACCAGCTGAAAGAAGTGACCAACATCTTGTATCAAGAGTTAATCATGATCTTTTCAATGAAAAGGCTAATAATGATATTTGTTTTGGTACACAGAGTGATCTCCTTCCACAGCATCATGCAGCAGACAATCAAACCCAAACAATAAATTTGTTCAGTGATTTAGAGAATATTTTGTCAGATAGTATAAGTGGGCATTCATTGGATAGTCGTGGAACTTTGACAGATACTAGTGCAGACTGCGAAGGAGTAATCACATCTGTGCAAGAGCAGAATACAGGAATTGACTTTGACTTTGAGGAATTTTTGAATGCAACTCATATACAGACTCAGACTGATGAAAGTGATTTAGGAACTTTGAACTCTGAACCAGTTTTAGAGTCTCTCGATATTGAGACTCAGACAGACTTTCTTTTCTTTGGTAACCCTGCACCAAATTATTCTAGTGGTAAGGCCCAGTCAAGCTACTTGGGTCTTGAAATGTTCGACACCCAAACACAGACAGACCTTGATTTTTTGTTGGACACAAGCAGTCATATACCATTAGATAGTTTTCTGAAGCAAGCCAGTCTTTCCATGACTGGTGAATCTTCAAATACCGAGACACAGACTGAAGTTCCATCCATTCTCAGGTGCAATTCCCATCATGAAAATCAAGTGAAGCTAAGCAGCACAGAGACACAGACAACTACCAGCTCCTTTGAAGGTATTGGTCATTTATTCTTAACCAGCAATGAGACTCAGACTGTAATGGATGACTTTCTTATGGCAGACATTGCATGGAACACGATGGAATCTCATTTCAGCTCAGTAGAAACTCAGACCTGTGAAGAGCTGTCTTCTTTCTTCCAGGATGCTGACAAAATCCATGTTTGAGATTGTGGTCAAGTCTTACTGCATAAGTACATAAGGGTGAACGGCTATTGGTTTTATATAAAGGTAAACTGGCACATAGCTTTGTTCGAGTCATTTCTTCACACATGACAGACAATGTCCTTTTGGTACACAAAATAGTTATTGCCACTTTAGATTCCAAAGTTTACAGGTGCTAAATCTTTCAGTTTATTGACTTGAACAAAATCTTAATCAAACTGCAGTTCATAATTATTTCTGGCTTGTCCTTAGTTTCCTAGTGGTAATGAAATACATTTTATTCGTTTAGTTTGTTGCTTACAAAACCGAGCACTTGACAGCTGCTAATTGGTATGTTACTGTGCTAGAATCATAGGGTCCATGCGTACTGGATGCCAATATTTTCCTTTCAGTGACTTGTTACTACCACTGTGAAAAAATTCTGCTTATCTATTTGTGTATGTTGCACATTTGGAATTCAAAGAACACTGCTAAGTAAGATGTTATACATGGTCTACATTGTTATTCTACTTGTATAGTCTTCATTTTTATTATTATTGTAGTATTAATCCTGGCATTACTAGAAGAGGTTAGGTATTAGTAAAGCTAAGTTAATTGCAATTAAAATATTTCACAGCCAGGTCTTTGTATCTTGTCTTTCACGACAGTATAGACTATGCTGGGGCTTTTGACATCTTCTTTTAAATGAAGTTGAAAAATTTAACATTTGTATATAGTAGTATTCTTATACCAATTCCAAGGAAGTCACAACTACAAAAAAAAAAGGGTTTATTTTGAGTAATGAGTAAAACAGTTTTAAGTTTTGTCGATTTAAAAAATATTCTGAGAAACAAAACATGTACTGAAGAGAAGCTTTATTTTTTTATTGTTTTAAAAGTATTTGAAGATTAATATATTATTTGATGTTATTTATATTGTATGGCATATTGCTTTGCATTAAGTTTTGAATTTTTGAAAAATAAGACTAACAAATTACCAAAAATATTTGCTCTCATTAACAAAAAAAAAAAAAAAAGTTCCAACTCTGCAGGAAAATTTAGCAAGTAATCTGTTGCCCTGGTGTGTGTGTGTGTGTGTTTTGCATTTGCAATTGTTTTGTTCTTTTACATGGTTCATTTTTAAGTTGATACATTTTGTTTATTTAATGTTTGTGCCTCTCGATTTGACAAAAAGGGAAATATGACTGTTGGTTTATAGTTGTAACCTCCAAGAATTTAGTGCCTGAAGTGCAACAGTAAGCTTTTGAAATCATGATAGTAGGATATTGCTTATTTACCTGTTAATCTTAAACCAGTTAATGCACCAGGACTTACCTGTTAATCACAGTAAGTCATAAGTAGTAATACATAGTGGTTTTAAAGATTAATAAGTAAAATGCAGTATATACTGTACAGCAAACAAATTAGAGATAAATTGGACCTTGCTGTAATTTTTGAAAGCATTTAACATTAATGCAGTGGAAACAAAATATATAATTGCTTTCTGTGTGTGTGTACATATTTACTGTGTATGTATGTGCCTTTATAAAATGTGTGTGTGTATATAATATATATGTATGTCTGTATAGATGTATTTGGGGGGGGGGGGGTGTTGAATCTGTATTGATAAATTGTGTATAATAAATACTCTGTATGTATATATATATATCTATATTTAAACACAAAGACATTGCAGCTTTTTTAACCTCTGAACTTGGTATAAATTATTCATTTTTCTTTCTTTTTAACTTCTAATTTAGTTAATGACTACTGATTGCAGGAAGCATCATATCCCTGTCATGGTTACAGTGGCATTTGTAATATGACTTTCTACTGTTATATTGGTGTTAATGGTTTTGTAGAACTTCTCTGTCGAAGGACTGGTATTTTTTTTTTTTTCTGCTGCTGCTATAACATGAAACTCATGTTCTCATTAGCCGGATGTTTGTGTATATAAGTGTGTGTGTGTGTGTGTGTGTGTATGTGTATATATATTGCTGTATATAGTATACTATAATTTCAGAGGCATTCAAAATGTTCAAGTGCTTTTTACTTACAAAGCTGTTTCTAATAACTATATATAGTGCATGAAAGTAATCCTTTCTGCTTTTCAGTGCCAAAACAATACGCTCTCTGGTTCTCTGACCAGACAATCTTGCAACTCAAAACGTTTTTTTCCCTCTGCCAAGATAACTTTTCTCATTTCTTTCTAATAACTCCTGCTGTTGTGTCAAAGCTATGCAGTACAAATGTTCAAAATAAAGCTGCACTTCTACTGGAATATTTGTGACTTTTTGTCAGATTACCTAAATTATACATTTTGGAAAATGTACTGTGCTCCAATTATATTATTTGAAGTCTAAATAAGTAAATATTAAGTTTTTTTTTGTGTGTTTTTTTTGAGCTACTCTATAACTATTTTGATTTGCATGAAGAGGCCTGTGGATTTTTGGACCATAGTGTAAACACAAAACTACATAAAATCTGGATCACCACTACTGTGCCCATTGTAGTACTTATGTCCGAATGAAAGCTTTGCAGTGTATTCATATTGTAACAAACTCATGACCCACCAGCTAGCTGCAGGTCAGATCCTTCCTAGATTTAATCCTTCAGCTTTGTGCCTTTCAGCCCAGCCTAAAGTCATTATTACATCAAGCAGTATAGCTTACCTTGCACAATTTAGGGTTTGCTATCCTCCTCCTTCAGTCTTTATAGAAATGACTATTTAAGATAAGGTTCCATTATTGTCATTGCATAACACATACGATGAGATTCCAGTACCTACCTGAAATGATGCTCAGAACAATACTTTTGCATCTAATTCTCACATATAAATATTTAAATATAGACTTTTCAAAAATCTTATCCTAGTCAGTCAGTTCAAATTTGTCATTCAAGTTCTTCAGGATACCGTTTTCATTTTAAACTTTGCATATTCCTTTGCAGATGTCTAAATTAATTTAAGGAGTTGCAGGTTTTTTTTCCCCCAAAAGTACACTGCTGACAGTGCAGGTAGGATCTTAAGGTTTGGTGGTACATGAGGAATGCAAATTATTAAGTACCCATGTTTTTAACTTTCCTAATTCTGTTTGGAATTTACCATGAATAAGTATTGCATGTAACTATCTTTAAATGTCAGAAATTTTTATACCAGCGGGCATTTTTCGAAACACCGTTAGTATTATCTGTTTCAAGTCAGCTTTCCACAATGGCCTTGGTAGCAACGGGTGCAAGGAGGATGCCAGGCCATCTTGGAGCTGACAGATGCATACAGCTGTACTTTGTGAGCCACAAAATCGCATTCTTGGACTAAGGCAAGAAGGTTAGGTGAACTAGAAAGCTTCAAGCAACATTCTACAAGAATGCTTCCTTTTGGAAAATGTCCGTGTTGTTTCATTATAGGATACAAACAGAGGTTTCATTCAACACTCGGTGGGATTTGTGTCCTACATTATATTACAGGTTTCTAGTTTGGGTCCTGTAACAATTCAATGACATTTCTGTACTAACTCTGGACACAATTATGGTAATAAAACGTAAAAGTAAAATAAAAATATAGATAAACCTCCAGAACAGCATAAATTGTGGTCAATAGTTTGTGACAAATTTATTGCTTTATCAGATCTAAATTAATTGGATTTAAAATGCGATGATCCAAGAAGTCTTGTTAATGGATTTATTTTTCCTCTCCAGTATGATGTGCCAAGTACTGAATTCATGTTGAATTGACTGCTTCTCTCAAATGTTGCTGTAATGTGTGTGTGGAGACACAAAAAAAAAAAAACACAACTTTAAGAGCTAATTTTAAAATGTAGCACTTAGCCTTCAGTGCCAGGTAGAAAGCAAAGCAAAGGCGCATCATTTTATGCCCCACACTGCAGCATTGAGATTGACGTACATTGTCTGCTGTATATGAGATGCCATCCTGATTTCTTATTGAAATATCGTTGCTAGAACAGCAAAGCTGAACTGGTAGATCTTTAAGATGTTTTAGACTGTGAATATTTTTAGGAATGCATTATGCCATCCAGTCAAAATAAATGTGTATTTCATCCCTTTTACTTGATCACCAAGATTGCAGTTAGGAATATCACAGTATTTGGGGGGGGGGGGTCAAGGACCTGAAGAGGGAAAAGTACAACAGTCTGCCTTTATCAGTTTAGAGTGAAGTGAGGCAGACCAGGGTGGGGTTCAGCCTGTCCCATTTAGCACATGGTGACGCGAAAGAAGCTAAAGTATTGAAAATTTAACATTTTAAATTTTAGCTGAAAGTTTTTAAATATAAAATAAAGGTGAGCTTTTACTCCCACTTGTTAAATGTTGTGTTCATTAGCTATGAAGGCAGTTGTGACTGCATCCTTATTACAGGTTTGCTATTTTTTTTTTTTTTTTTTTTCTTAAGATAAACACTAGCTACCCGACTTAATTTTGGTCAGGGTTTGACTAATGGCTCTTGTATTTGAGATGAGATGGAGGCTGAACCCGATTTCACAATGATGTATGGCTGTCTTCCTAATATCAAGACTCTGTAGCACAACCTGTAAACTAATGTATGTGCAGGTGGGATTACGATGGATGCGGAAACTTTCAGAATCAAACTGACCAACGCATTCCCTTTCAGTCTGTAGTGGTACAGCCACCACGGTTTCATTTGAGTAAAGCAGTGTGAAGCGTCTCAGTGAGAGAACAAAGAGGCCATAGAAAGCATTGTCTGGCAGCAGGTCCTAGGAAGGATGCTCATTCATGGAATTGCAAAAGCATTTTTTGGTGTTATTACCTTGAGGGAAAAGAACCACATGCTTGGTGCACAGACCTCTGCAGTCTCCGCAGCGGCCAGGGGCTGAGCAGAAATGCAATCTCCATTTACTGCAAAATGTTTTTTCAGAGATTTGTTGTAGCAAATTGGAGGAATCACAGATTGCTAGTAGTGAGGGCTGCCATCACACTTCTTGCCTATAACTACTCTTTACAAAAGAACCTGAAACAATTAAATATTTGAGTAATCTATTAAGGCTGAAATTAATCCATCACAACACACAGGCTACAAAGATGGTAGGTTACTGTTGAGGACGGCTCCTTCTTTCATAATGTACAATATGCTACTTGGATACAATTCAAAATTGCCTGCATGTGCAAATTGAGTGGTAAAAGTGCAGAATTCACTGGTTAGGATGACACGACGTTCATCTCGCCTAATCCAAATGCCAGTCCACGTATGGAAGGCTGTGGTGTGCAGGCAGTGAGTTACTTTCTAACAGCATCTACCGTAAACCCATCAGCCGTTTCTAATACTGAAGGTCACTCTTGTGCCCCCAAAACAGCTCCACCCTATGAAGGCAAAAGACCTCTGAAGGTGTCCTGTTGTATGTTATGAAGTGAGGACACCTTTTATCAGACTTGTTTTTCCTTGGACATCCCTCAGATGTCATAATATATATATAATAATATATATATATATATATATAACATAGATCAGATTGAGACATGGAGAACAACACCTTGAAGTCTTTGTTCAGGAATGGTTTGAGGGACTTGACGATTTGTGCGGTGTAGCAAGGCACATTATCCTGTTGAAGGAAGGAATACCTTTACCATCAAAGGGTGTACATGGTCTGCACAGATCTTTAGGTAAGTAGTGTGTGTCAAAGTAACGTCCACATGAATGCCAGGATGTGAGGTTTCCTAGCTGAACATTGGCCAGAGCTTCACACTGCCTCTGCTGGCTTGACTTCTTCCCCAGGTAAATGACACACATGGCCCTGGCTGTTTATGTGATCTGTGTAAAAAATGTTATTCATCTGACCAGGCCGCCACCTTCCCTTCAGCCACGGTTTGGTTCTGCCACTCATGTGCCCATTGCAGGTACCTTTGACGCATTGGCTATAATCAAAGTCGCTCAGATCCTTACACTTGTCCATTTTTCCTGCTGACATCACAATTCACTTACTGCCTAATATATCCCACCCTTTGACAGGTGCCAGTGTAATGAGATAATGTTATTCACTTCACTTGTCAGTTGTTTTAATGTTGGGGTTGATCAGGAGCCATTACCAGATAATCCATGGAATGTTTCATATTTCTGGATAGTGAAAACTTTGAATTTCTGCTAGGGTGAGGTGTGTGGCCATCATGTTCCTGTTTGTTTGTTGAGCAGCCATTACTTTAGGACAAGTGGTTCTGTACCTATGAAATTCACCTATTTCATGTACCTGATAACACGCTCTAATCAATACATTTTTAGTGAACTACTGCATCAGTACAAGTGTCCGAAGGATACCATGGCTGTGCTGACACTGCCCGGCTTCTCCAGTCTAATCTCTTTAGGTAGAATGGGATACCAGCAAGTCACAAACCATTTCTGTCGAGTTTACATGCATCATCATCTTCATCATTTATGCTCTGCTTATCCTGGCCCGAGTAATTTTAGCCACACACGGACTGGTGCTGACCAGGCCACTGTACCCTCAGCAACGTCTTCCAACCCCTGCCCAGCTAAGTGGGGTCATATATATTCCTCTGACATGTCCCTGGTCTGCTGCCCAGCCTTCTCTTAGTGAGCCTTGCTTTGTACACCTGTCATTGCAAACTGCTACCTCACCTTTCTTCTCTAATTCCAGACAAGCAGCTTCTCTATTGCACGATCCTCCTGTATTGCTGATGACAGAGAGTGAGCACACCAACCCTACAGGAGACCCTTATTTCAGCTACTTGTAGTCACACTCTCATTCTTTTGGTCACTACCCTAAGTTTATGACTGTAAATGAATATGGGGGTGCAGACTTAATGCCCACTGTATGTCCATGCTCCAGAACAGTGCCCCAAAAACTGCTGCTGCGCCAGTTTGTTAGATAATTGTATGATCTCTTTTCTCTTGCATGAAAAAAACCCACTGGTACTCCTCCACTTGGTGTAGTTGCTTAACCTGTAGCCGAAGAGACCAATCCACTGTTTATCTGAGGAGAGGACCATGGCCTCAGAATTGGGGGTGCGAAGTTTCCTTCCAGTTGCTGCAAACTCAACAGCATCTGATGAGACCAAGAGGACGTCCTCATCTATAAACAGCAGAGACGCAGTTCTTGTGTTCCCCAACATCAGCCATATCATGATGAAAATCGAGAAGAAACCATTGCCCACCTCAAATGGACTTCACACCACATACACAATCCCCATAACTTTGAGAATTTCCTAGAGATCTTGGGGGCGAGCATTTCCAAATCCACAAAGTGCCTATAATAAAGTATTCAACACCCCTGGAAGTTTTCACATTTTATTATTATACAGCACTGAATCCCAGCAGATTTAATTGCATTATTTGACACGCTGATCAACAGAAAAAGACTCTTTGAGGTCAAAGTGAGAGCAGATCTCTGCAAAAAGATCTGAATTCATGACCAAAATAGCCAAATTTAAATTCACTGAGATTCAGTGCTGTATAACAATAAAATGTAAAAACTTACAAGGTGATGAATACTTTTTATATACACTGTATAATGTAATTCTCAACTTTCTGCATACTTTATTGTGTTGCAGATTTAATTTTAAATAGATAAATTTGCCATTTTTGCCCATCAATGTACACTTGGTAACCCATAATGACAAGCTGAAAACTCTCATTCATGTAAATTATTCATCTATCCATCCACGCCTATATTCGGGCAGTTTGTCCCATTCTACCTGGCAGATCTTCTCAAGCTTTGTTAGATTGAATAGGAGGCATCTGTAAACTGCCATCATGAGCTCTTACTACAGATGTTCTGTGGCGTTTATGCCTGTTGTTTGTCCCAAAGTCACTCCAGAGCTGCCTTGGCTGTATGCTTCAGGTCATTGTCACGCTAGTCAGAGGTTACATGCACTCTAGAGCAGGTTTTCTTCAAAGATCTCTCAGTATTTGGCCGCAATCAGTCTCCCTTTCCCTGCCACCAAGATGTGCCAACATAAAGTGATGCTGCTACCACCGTGATTACCACAGGGAAGGCATCGGGCGGGTGATGAGCAGGCCTGCTTCTTCACCAGACATAGTGCTTGGATTTCTGCACCAAGAGTTCAATTTTTGTCTCATCAGCCCAGAGAATCTTTTTTCATCCTGCTGTCAGACTCCTTTAAGCTGTCATTTCTTTCACTCGAGAATGGCTTGTCTAGCCACCCTACCATGAAGGCCTGATTGAGGAAGTGCTGCCATTAAGTTGGACATTATGGCCATTATTCCAACAAGTTCTCTCTTATTGTGACCATTGGGCTCTTGGACACCTCCCTGACCAAAGCCCTTCTTGCTCAGTTACTCAGTTTGGCCAGATGGCAAACAATAAGAAGAGTCCTGATGGTTCCAAACATGTTCCATTTCCCAATCGTTGAGGCCACTGCATTCCTGGGAACACTCAAAGCTTTAGAAGTGGTTTTTATACTCCTGCCCTGTCCTATGATTTTCCACAGTTTGATCATGGAGGTCTACAGAAAGTTCCTTGGACTTCTTAGCTTGGTTGTTGACCTGACACGCAGTGTGAATTGTGGGACTTGATATATGCAGGTGTGCGTCTTTCTTAATGATATCCTGTTAATTCAATTTGCCGCGTGTGGACTCCAGTTAAGTTCTAGAAACATCTGAAGGATGATCAAAGCAGGCGGGAGGCACCTGACCACAATTTACAGGCCCACAGCAAAGGGGCTAAATACTTACAGTATTTATAATAGCTACAAACCTGGCCGATTTCATGACCCTTCAGACATCTGTGGAAAGGTAAAGATTTGGTCCACATACTTCCTCCTTCACCTGAGGTTCAACTGTCAAACGGTCCCCACCATTGGCTATCCTGCGGATCCAGGGAAGTGCGGTCCCTCTGTAACTGCAGCACACATTCTTGTCTCTCTTTTAAAAATGTCGACAGTCCCTCCACTCTGCTAGCCCCCAAGCACTATCCACACCTTCTGAGAAACACTGAAGAATCATTTTAGCTAACACCCCACCCACAATATCCCAATGTGCTGAGGAACATCCCGCCTACTCTTTTGAAGTTTTTGAATGGTTTGCCAGGAACTTTTGGAAGGCTGTGCAGAAGTCAAACTCCACCAAGAGACGGACTTACACTTTAGACCCTGCTATAGCTGGTGCCATTCTGGCCTCGCTCTAAATTAACTCTGGAGACCTTTCTGCTAACATTGCATTTAGCTTGATAGCCTCCTGTACCACTAGTGTTCACCAATGGATTTAAACTTTGCCGCCATGATACTCAGCAGTAACCCTTTCCTCCACAGTTCCTTGTAGCTTCCTCGACTGGTAAGGTTGTAACTCAGTCCAATCAAACCTTATGCTCCTTATCTCTTCTGAGATGTAAGAAGTGCTCTCTCTGAGGTGAGTTTCGATCCAAAACAAAGACATCTGTTGGATATTTCCAGCAAACTCATTTCCACCTTAGTATGAAGGTGGGCCTTGTGTGCCTCAGCAACCCTTAGAACCAAGTCCTCTAGAGATGTGCTCTCTTGATGTGCTTGTCCATGGCAAATCGGTGAAAGGGAAGGGACAGGACAACGACCGTTCCATATTAAAGACTGTCATGACAGTCTCAAATAAGATCAACAGAAGCTTTCTTGGAACAGGAATACAAGGATTCTTGTATTCAAGTGCCTGGTGACCTGGTGGTAGACAGGTCCAGGTTAGTAATGTGGCACTGCCATCTCTTACTTGTATTTGTCTTTTCTCACTAAGCGCACTGGAAGGTGACACTTCAAGAGGTTGTTGCTCAGGAATGCTAAAGTTTTGTGACAAGCTTTCCTCCATGTTGTAGAGTTTTATGGCTATTACTTCTAATTCTGTTGATGAATCCACAATTTCCTGGACAGTCGATGAATGTGCTGTTGGGGGTTTTGCTTTGCTGTTTTTGCCCTGTAGGTGGCCATGAAGTTCAATTAACATCCCTCTGCTCCATGTATTCAACAAGCTTTGCGCTCGTAAGCAGGGCTGTGGAGTCGGTATACAAAACCTTCAACTCTGATTCCAACTCCACAATTTCTAGTACCATCAACTCCAAATCCTCAAATTCTGGTACCTACAACTCTAACTTCTCTATTTGTAATTAGACTTGTATATTTATTATGTTGATTGAAAGCACCAAATTTCAGTCAAATCCCTCAAGGTGTTTTTGAGATTTTGGGGTATTTAGTTTTTCTATTGTGGGGGCTTACCCCTTAATATTGATACAGTATATCGAAATGTCCTTTCTCAGCCCTTATCTACAGGCCTAGATCAGTGTTTCCTAAACTTTTTTTTTCTTCCGATCCAAAATGCCCTTCTTAGTGTCTTTGAGATCCAGTCCATGATGGTCATCAGAGGTGGGGAAGATCCTCCTTAGAGAATTGGCACTGAAAGTCATAACACAGCAATGTCGATTTGCTGATACTACCTGCGGCGACCCATCGCAACACACTTCACAAACCGTATGTGATCCTTACCCGTTGAGTCATGACTCTGAATGACCCAAAAGGTGGCATCTTTTTTTTTTTTTTAAGGAAGTTTACGAAACTCTGGCCAAGATCTACCATCCTGACATTTCAGCTTTTAACAAAAGAGGTAACAGTGTTTTTGTTGATAAGGAAGTGAGTGAGCAGGCACACTTTGCATTATTTGGCCACTTTATTAGGTACATTAGTTCATCTGCTTATTAATGCAAATATCTAATCAGCCAGTCACATGGCAGCAGCTCAATGTATTTTCGCATGTAGACATTGTCAAAATGACCTGCTGAACTTCAAACCGAGCATCAGAATGGGGAAGAAATGTAATTTAAATGACTTTGAATATGGCATGGTTGTTGGAGCCAGGCAGGCTGGTCTGCAAATTTCAAACACTGCGGATCTACTGAGATTTTCATGCACAACCATCTCTAGGGTTTACAGAGAATGGTCCAAACAAAGGAAAATATCCACAGAGTGGCAGTTCTCTGGGTGAAAATGCTTTGTTGATTCCAGCGGTCAAAGGAGAATGGCCAGACTGGTTCAACTTGATAGAAAGGCAACAGTTACTCAAATAACTGCTTGTTACAACCAAGGCATGCAGAAGAGCATCTCTGAACACACAACACATTCAAACTTGAAGCAGATGGGCTACAGAAGCTGGGGACCACACTGGGTGCCACTCCTGTCAGCTAAGAACAGGCAACGGAGGCTACAGTTCTCATGGGTTCACCAAAATTGGACAACAGAAGATTGGAAATACATTGTCTGGTCTCCAATGCCAGGGTCAGCATTTAGCGTCAGTAACATAAAAGCACGGATACATCCTGCTTTGTATCAACGGTTCAGGCTGTAATATTGTGTAGGATATTTTCTTGGCACACATTGGGCCACTTAGTACCAATTGAGTATCATTTAAATGCCACATCCTGCTTGAGTATCGTTGCTGACCAGGTCCATTCCTTTATGACCAGTGTTCCCTTCATCTGATGGCTACTTTAGCAGGATAACGTGCCATGTCACAAAGCTCAAATCATCTCAAACTGTTTTCTTGAACATGACAATGAGTTCACTGAATATATATATTGTGACACACGTGTGCATGGGAGGCAGCTAAAGGGTCTAAATGAGAGTAATTCCATGCCAGATCAGGGAGTGGCGGAGTGCACTGACCCTTTTTCTCACTTTCCTTCAGACCGTTCATGGGAAATTCTGCCTGCCCATAATGACGTCACGTCCGGTTCCGCGCCCTTGGATGACGTCACTTCCGGTGAAGAACCCATGACTAAAGAGACTTCGTGCTCTGGCACCTTTTGATGATGTCACGTCCGGGTCCAAAACTATGGAAGAGGATCCTTTCACTTCCACCCTCAATGACTTCACTTCCTTTTCTGGCCTTTAAAGCTGCCATATTTGACTAATCTAATCAGTTCTATTTTGGGCTCTGTTCTGAGCACATCAGTGCTAGCAATTTACCCGGTTGTAGCCAGGGAATATTATATGGGTGGCTGCCCCAAACATTTTTATGACTCTTGTGTCTGCTTTTTGTGACTATATATTATATATATATATATATATATATATATATATATATATATATATATATATATATATATATATATATGGTTGAAATAGTTTACTGTCAAATAAATGCAAAGAGTACACAACACGTGTTTCGCCCTCATTCTGGGCTCATCAGGTGTACACACTCCACTGCACTCCCTCTCGGGAATCGAACCTCGGACGTCCGCGCCAGAGGCGATGCCCCTAACGTTGTGCGACGGCGTGTGGTTCGTTTATTTGACAGCATGTAGATCGGGGTAATTACATTCACGGCATTCGTAGTCTGTGTCACAATCTGATTGTATGGGTGGTTACCTACCAGGTAACGCTTGTTGTTGGCCAGCAATCTGCTAACATCCGCCACGGTGCCCTCAGTTTGTGAGGAGCAGATCATAGAATGGTTGAAATAGTTTACTGTCAAATAAATGCGAAGAGTACACGACACGTGTTTCGCCCTCATTCTGGGCTCATCAGGTGTACACACTCCACTGCACTCCCTCTCGGGAATCGAACCTCGGACGTCAGCGTCAGAGGCGATGCCCCTAACGTTGCGCCACGGCGTGTGGTTCGTTTATATTGTCGCCGTAGAGGCGTGGAGCCACCTCTAACACCCTCAGGTACCACTCTGAACACCAGGTAAAAGTCCAAGACTGTTTATTTTTGTCACAATAATGTGCACAAAGCACCCTCCACTCCACACTCATATAAACACAAATAAACTCTCTCAAACCAATCCTCCTCGCCCAGACACTTCACCACCCTACCTCCCAGCTCAGCTGTGTCTGGGATTTCCCACAGTCCTTTTATACACCCTGACCCGGAGGTGTTCCTGTCCAACAGTCCACAGTTCCTTTTTCCTTTCGGGTCAGGGTAAACAGTCCTTTTCTTCAACCTGGGAGCACGTCGCTCCCGGGTTATAGGGCACATAAGAGTCCACAAGCCCCCCTACAGCGACTCCCGGTGGCCCCAAGGTATCCAGCAGGGCTGTGTATAAAAACTACATAGTCCATGAGGCCCTGCTGGAACTCGGGGCACGTCCACGCTGCTGGGAGAGCTCCTCCTGGCGGCCTGGGGGTGAGGGCCAGAGTAAAAAGCCGGCAATCCTCCACAATATTAATGCTAAAAACAAGAAATTGACAGCAGAAACACGAAACGCAGTTTATAGTATTCCATGCAATTCTTGCTCAGCGGTATACATAGGACAAACGTCAAAAAGAATCTCAACACGTGTACAGGAACATTGCAACGCCGTCAGAAGAAAGGACGCACTATCTTTGATATATGCACATACTAAATCGACAGGACACACATTCAACTGGGACAACGTGAAAGTAAAATTTAAGGCCAGTACTAAAAGTGCCAGAGAGTTGGCTGAGTCTTGGCTATCAGATGAAAACGCCATCAACAGACACTTGGACATAAATCCAGCATATGCCAACTTAAGAAGAACATCTACATAGTAAATAAACTATACAAACCCCCCCCCCCCCCCCCCCCCCGATCATACGGACTTAGTCACCTCCCCCCCCCCCTTAATGTGTTGCTATATATTGCCTTTGATTCTTGTAAGTCTAAGCATTATCCTCTGATGAAGACCCCTGATAGGGGTTGAAAGCTCAGGAATAAAAACTATTTTATGATATGTGATTCTTTTTTCTCTCTTCGTGGATCTCCAGCTGCAAATATGCAAACCGTATCACAGACCTTCTCTTCCATATATATATATATATAGTCACACACATGTGCATGGAGGCAGCTAAAGGGCCTGAATGAGAGTGATTCCACGCCAGACCAGGTGGTGGCAGAGTACACTGACTCTTTGTTTCACTTCTCTGCAGACCAGTTACAGAAAATTCCACCTGGCACTGATGACATCACTTCCATTTTCACAACCCCCCCCCCACAATGATGTCACTTCCGGTCCCCAGCCCTGATGATTTCACTTCCAGTTCCCGGGCCCATTGATGATGTCATTTCCTCCATTTGCCTTGAAAACCGCCATTTTGACCATCTCTAATCAGTTCTGTTCTGGACTTCAATCTGTACACATCAGTACAGTAATTCGTCCAATTTTGCAGCCAGGAAATAATATATACGGGTGGCTGCCCCATACCTTTCTGTGGCTTTTGTTGAGTTTGTGACAATATATATTGTAGCAAATATCCCTTTGTCCACCTCTTGAACCCTCAGGTACCACTCTGAACACGAGGTAAAAGAATAACAACTATTTATTTTGTTATTAAACTGTGCACAAAGCACCCTCCACTCCACACTCATATAAATCACAAATACTCTTTCAATAAACCAATCCTCCTCGCCCAGACACTTTGCCACCCTACCTCCCAGCTCAGCTCAGTGTACTGGGCTTCCCACAGTCCTTTTATAGCCCCTGACCCGGAAGTGGTTCCTGGCACAACCCACAAGTCCGTTTCCTTCTGGGTCAGGGCAAACAGTCCTCTTCTTCATCCCGGGAACACATTGTTTCCTCCAGTCACGTGACTGTGACGCACTCGCGGGTTATAGGGCATGCAAGAGCCCACTAGCCCCCCTACAGCGACTCCCGGTGGCCCCCAAGGTATCCAGCAGGGCTGTGTGTATAAACTACAAAGTCCATGCGGCCCTGCTGGAAGTCGGGGCACCATCATGCTGTCCAGAGGGCTCCTCCTAGCAGCCTGGGGGTGGCGACTGGAGTCCGTAGCTGGTCGTCCATCACAGTCCCTCCCCCTTAGCGACGACCACTGGGGCGGAGCGTTGATTCCCTCGAGGGACGTCCTCCTCCAGGAGGACGCGGGATCCGGACCGTGGTTCCGTTGTCTAGATCCCCCAGCGAACCTTGGGGGAACGGTGTATCTGCTATCCCACCGCTCCCCTGTCCTCCGGGAACAACTACGCCACACGTGGCCCGGTTGCCGGCAGTTGTAGCACCGCCGACGTCCTCCTGGTGGCCTCTCTTCCCGAGACCGGAAACACCTCGGGAATTCAGTCAGCTCCACCCAGTCCTCCGCCAAGGAGGGGTTAACGGTGTTTTGCTGCTCTCTTCCCGTTTCTTTAATATGTCAGGAGACCCGCGTTTTATCTCGAGGGTCTCCTGCTTTCTCTGGGGCTTGTGCACAGCGTGAGGCTCTCTATGGAAAAGAGAGAGCCTCTTTGCTGTTTGCACACCCGTTGTCCTATATAAATTCGGAGGCGGCATCATTAGTACCGTATCGCTCCGGGTAACAGCACTATTCAGCTGTACCGGGGAGATCGGCACTTTCCCCGCCCCTCCAGTAATGAGCGACAACCCCTTCTTCACGCGGGTCGGGGCCTTAAGGTCCGCATCGTTCCGGAGCGGCGTCTGATACCGCCGCCCCGGTTCTATCGGACTGTTGCCCGACCACTCAGTCATTATACCACGCTCCACTGTCGGGTTCACAGTGCTTTTGCAGCCGTTACTTATTAAACGCGGTGCTGGCTCACACTGCGTCCCCTTATCATATACGATACGGGCAGGACTCTACTGTATTCCCGCATCAATCACCGGAGGAGCTTCTCGCCCCAGTCGCTGTAGGAATCCCTGCAGTCCCTTTAGTGGCGCCTCAGCTGTAGCTCCCAGCTCCTCCACACGAGCCTTCAGTTCCTCCAGACCCTGGAAGAAAGTGTAAAGGGGCTCGAGACATTTCTCGAGCTCCCGCAAGTCTATAAAGTTAATTGTTTCGGCCGGAGGCAAGGTCACTTCTTTGTTTTTGTCACCTGCCGGCCGGGAACCAATGAGCACGTCCGCTCCTGGCACGTGCTCTGCTGGGCTTCGCGAAGGCTTCTAGGACTTGGAGTCCGAAGAGGAACAGGTAGCCTCCCGCGGCTGGCTGCGGTCTGCCTTTTTAAGTTTGTCGGCAGACCGTATAGTCATTTCCCGCTCCTCTTTACCTGTCTCATCTTTCAGCGCTGCTTCGGTTGCCGCCCCCTTCCCCTTTGGGGAGCTCAGACACGTCGGGGAATGCGTGTCCTCTCCTAAGGATCCGAGGAGGTCTTTCCCGTCCCGGCATCCATCGCGTGAGGTCACATAGTCGGTGTTAGCGTATGGGCATTCCCTCTGTGGCCTCCCAGACTGGCTCGCCATCTTCTTTTCGCGGCCATCTTGTCTAGGTGTGAGGCGGGCGTGCTCTTTGTCTGCTTCGTGCAGACAGGCCTCTGCAAAACAACAAGAAAATACTCCCGGCGTTTCGGGCATTTTTCTAGCACATACCTCGGAACGTAGGCGATCTTGCTCCAACTCCCTGTAGTAATCTTCGGGAGTTGCCATCCGGCAACGTTCCGACTGCCACCCTGCTCAGGTTTGCGTGGCCTTAAGCTGCTCCCGGTCTTCCTCACTGCCCGTCAGGTAAGTCCACAGCGTCTCCACCGCATCTGGGACAGAAGTCTTCTGGGCAATTCCAGCCTTCTTCCCAGATTTCTTCCCCATAATTGTCTGTATTAGAGGACAGCTCACGGCTGCAGCGCTCTTGGTCGCGGGTGGGGTTTTCATCTCCACGGTTTTTAGAGGGACCTTCTCAGGGTTCTCTGCTACCACTAAATTTATTCTAAACGCAGATCCTCTGCCACCGGACGGCCAGAGAATCCTGCCGACTACGCCAGTGTAGCAAATATCCCTTTGTCCACCTCTTGAATCCTCAGGTACCACTCTGAACACGAGGTAAAAGAATAACAACTATTTATTTTGTTATTAAACTGTGCACAAAGCACCCTCCACTCCACACTCATATAAATCACAAATACTCTTTCAATAAACCAATCCTCCTCGCCCAGACACTTCGCCACCCTACCTCCCAGCTCAGCTCAGTGTACTGGGCTTCCCACAGTCCTTTTATAGCTCCTGACCCGGAAGTGGTTCCTGGCACAACCCACAAGTCTGTTTCCTTCCGGGTCAGGGCAAACAGTCCTCTTCTTCATCCCGGGAGCACGTCGTTTCCTCCAATCACGTGACTGTGACGCACTCCCAGGTTATAGGGCACGCAAGAGCCCACTAGCCCCCCTACAGCGACTCCCGGTGGCCCCCAAGGTATCCAGCAGGGCTGTGTGTATAAACTACAAAGTTCATGCGGCCCTGCTGGAAGTCGGGGCACCATCATGCTGTCCGGAGGGCTCCTCCTAGCAGCCTGGGGGTGGCGACCGGAGTCCGTAGCCAGTCGTCCATCACAATATATATATATACAGTGGTGTGAAAAACTATTTGCCCCCTTCCTGATTTCTTATTCTTTTGCATGTTTGTCACACAAAATGTTTCTGATCATCAAACACATTTAACCATTAGTCAAATATAACACAAGTAAACACAAAATGCAGTTTTTAAATGATGGTGTTTATTATTTAGGGAGAAAAAAAATCCAAACCTACATGGCCCTGTGTGAAAAAGTAATTGCCCCCTTGTTAAAAAATAACCTAACTGTGGTGTATCACACCTGAGTTCAATTTCCGTAGCCACCCCCAGGCCTGATTACTGCCACACCTGTTTCAATCAAGAAATCACTTAAATAGGAGCTGCCTGACACAGAGAAGTAGACCAAAAGCACCTCAAAAGCTAGACATCATGCCAAGATCCAAAGAAATTCAGGAACAAATGAGAACAGAAGTAATTGAGATCTGTCAGTCTGGTAAAGGTTATAAAGCCATTTCTAAAGCTTTGGGACTCCAGCGAACCACAGTGAGAGCCATTATCCACAAATGGCAAAAACATGGAACAGTGGTGAACCTTCCCAGGAGTGGCCGGCCGACCAAAATTACCCCAAGAGCGCAGAGACGACTCATCCGAGAGGTCACAAAAGACCCCAGGACAACGTCTAAAGAACTGCAGGCCTCACTTGCCTCAATTAAGGTCAGTGTTCACGACTCCACCATAAGAAAGAGACTGGGCAAAAACGGCCTGCATGGCAGATTTCCAAGACGCAAACCACTGTTAAGCAAAAAGAACATTAGGGCTCGTCTCAATTTTGCTAAGAAACATCTCAATGATTGCCAAGACTTTTGGGAAAATACCTTGTGGACTGATGAGTCAAAAGTTGAACTTTTTGGAAGGCAAATGTCCCGTTACATCTGGCGTAAAAGGAACACAGCATTTCAGAAAAAGAACATCATACCAACAGTAAAATATGGTGGTGGTAGTGTGATGGTCTGGGGTTGTTTTGCTGCTTCAGGACCTGGAAGGCTTGCTGTGATAGATGGAACCATGAATTCTACTGTCTACCAAAAAATCCTGAAGGAGAATGTCCGGCCATCTGTTCATCAACTCAAGCTGAAGCGATCTTGGGTGCTGCAACAGGACAATGACCCAAAACACACCAGCAAATCCACCTCTGAATGGCTGAAGAAAAACAAAATGAAGACTTTGGAGTGGCCTAGTCAAAGTCCTGACCTGAATCCAATTGAGATGCTATGGCATGACCTTAAAAAGGCGGTTCATGCTAGAAAACCCTCAAATAAAGCTGAATTACAACAATTTTGCAAAGATGAGTGGGCCAAAATTCCTCCAGAGCGCTGTAAAAGACTCATTGCAAGTTATCGCAAACGCTTGATTGCAGTTATTGCTGCTAAGGGTGGCCCAACCAGTTATTAGGTTCAGGGGGCAATTACTTTTTCACACAGGGCCATGTAGGTTTGGATTTTTTTTCTCCCTAAATAATAAAAACCACCATTTACAAACTGCACTTTGTGTTTACTTGTGTTATATTTGACTAATGGTTAAATGTGTTTGATGATCAGAAACATTTTGTGTGACAAACATGCAAAAGAATAAGAAATCAGGAAGGGGGCAAATAGTTTTTCACACCACTGTATTCTTGCTTTTGTTTTCATTATTACACTGTGGCAAAATGTTTCTTGAACTCTGCTTGAAGAAATGCTGATTTTGTAGTAAGAGTGGGTAGGGTGAGTCTCCCAGTTAAGCGCTGATTGGTTAATTGTACCAGAACAGTATTATACTATGTTTGAAAAAGTGTTAATGACACACTGGCATTTGAGACTCCACAATATGTCTGTGTCATGATTGATGGTTGTTGTTGTTGTAGTTATTTTATCACTAATGTGTCTTTGAGATGGCAGTTTAGGCAGTACAATTCCCAGCCTTTACACTGGTCAATCCTAGATGGAACCTGAACATGAAGCTTTGATCTCAGCTACCAGAAATGAAACTACACTACCTGCTGGTGCAAAAGACTGGGTTTGAGATTAGACTGAACAGTATGTTTCAAGTGCCATGCCAAGTGAAGCTATGTCAATAGCAGGTGCTTTTATCTAGTTTATCTATTAAAATAAATCCAGTATCACTACAAATGACTCTTTACAAATTAACTAAACATTTTATAAGTATTTATCTTACTTATTTCTTGAAAATCTTCAGTCTCCCCCACCAAATTGTCATTTTATTTGAGAATCTGTAAAAATCACTGGAGCCTTTGAGGACTGGTAGACCTCCTGGCCCAGATGGGCTGCTACCTAAGGTTTTATCTGCTTCTTCAGAATCAGAATCAGATTTATTGGCCAAGTATGCATGCATACAAGGAATTTGACTCCGGTTTTGGTGACTCTCCAATTATAAGTTACATAATCGACATACACACAACAGTTAATCAAACATCTCAGATATATAAAAAAAAACATACACAACTCAGAATGTAAAGATATTTATATATGCTGTCATGCACATATGAGTAGGAGGATGTTGTATGGACCAAGCGAAGGTAATTCCATGCCAGGCCATGGGGCTGCGGGGTGCACTAAACCTTCTCCTGTTATCTCTACAGACCAGCCACTGGAAAACCTGTCTGACTCAACATTGAAGACATCACTTCCGGCTCCGGTGCCCAGGATGATGTCACTTCCGGTTCTGGCACCTTGACTAACGTCAGAAGAAGGTCCCTTCCAGTTCCCCTACGTCACTTCCGCTTTAATTACTTAAAACCGCCATCTTGCCAAACCTTCAGCAGTTCATGTCTGGACTCCAACCAAGACACTTGTCTAAAAAATCAACCCATTGCAGCCAGGGATAATATACGGGTGGTTTATGATAATATAAGTGTGTCAAGTCTGATCTTTTCACAATGCATACAAAGTGCAGAGTGCAACTCAGTGCAAGAAATGCTGAAATAAACACTGGAAAAAAAGTATTAACAATATGTAAACAGTATTTCGAGACCCTTGGAGGCCTGGGGGGATGAAACTAACCATTTGTGAGCTTGATGACCTGTGGGGAAAAAACTGTTCTTATATCTGTTTGTTGTTGTATTATTATTATATTCTATATTATTAATCTATAACACCTGGCTGATGAAAGAAGTTCAAAAAGGTTGTGGTAATGATTTTCCTAGCCCATTTCATGACATTGGAATAATACAGGTCCTGTAAGGGGGGCGGACTGGCACCAATGATATTTTTGGCAGACCTGACTATTCAATATAGCCTGTTTTTGTCACGTTTAGTCACTGATCTGAGTCACACAGTTATGGATGAGCTGAGAACAGACTCAGTGACTGCAGTGTAAAACTGAATCAGCACCTCCTGTGGAAGGATGAACTTTCTCAGCTGTAGCAGGAAGTATGTTTGCTGTATTGATGGATCCTACGTTGGTCTCCCATTTCAAGTCCCGGAAGATCAAGCATTCCAGAAATGTGAAGGTTTCCACAACTGTCACAATAGTATTAAGTATGGAGAGAGGGTCCAAAGATCCATTGTCATCTCCACAGTTTAAAGAGTGTTTAGCTCGAGATTGTTATGACTACACCAAAGGGCCAGGTGCTCAACCTCCCCCATGTATGCAGACTCGTCACCATTCCTGAGGAGCCCAATGATGGTTGTGTCGTCCGCATATTTAATAAGTTTGACAGAGGGGTACTTAGAGGTGCAGCCATTAGAAGAGCAGTGGGGAGACCACACATCCCTTGGGGGTGCCCGCGTTGATCGTACAATAGCCAGATGTAAGTTTCCCCAGTTTCACTTGCTGTTTCCTTCTTCTTCTTCTGGGTTGCCACAGTGGATCATCTTCTTCCATATCTTTCTGTCCACTGCATCTTGTTCTGTTACACCCATCACCTGCATGTCCTCTCTCACCACATCCATAAACCTTCTCTTAGGCCTTCCTCTTTTCCTTTTTTCCTGGCAGCTCTTCCCAATATACCCAGCATCTCTCCTCTGCACATGGCCAAACCAACGCAATCTCGCCTCTCTGACTTTATCTCCCAACCTTCCAACTTGAGCTGACCCTCTAATGTACTCATTTCTAATCCTGTCCATCCTCGTCACACCCAGTGCAAATCTTAGCATCTTTAACTCTGCCACCTCCAGCTCTGTCTCCTGCTTTCTGGTCAGTGCCACCGTCTCCAACCCATATAACATAGTTGGTCTCACTACTGTCCTGTAGACCTTTTCTTTCACTCTTGCTGATAACCGTCTGTCACAAATTACATCTGACACTCTTCTCCACCCACTCCACCCTGCCTGCACTCTCTTTTTCACCTCTTTTCCACAATCCCCATTACTCTGTACTGTTGATCTCAAGTATTTAAACTCTTACACCTTCGCCAACTCTACTCCCTGAATCCTCACCATTCCTCTGCCCTCCCTCTCATTCACACACATGTATTCTTTCTGGTCAGGAAATTGCTGATCCATTGACAGGTGGAGGCAAGGATGGAAAGCTGGGCAAGTTTTGAGTGTAGGAGCTCCAGAATTGTTGTGTTAAATACAGAGCTGAAGTATACAAACAGAATCTTTGCATATGTCACTGGGTTGTTGAAATGTTGCAGGATTTAGTGCAGACTCATGATGACTGCATCATCCACTGACGGGTTCTCTCGGTAAGCAAACTGGAGGGGGTCCAACAAGGGAGCTATAATGTCCTTCAAGGGAGCTAACACCAGTCTCTCAAAGGTCTTCATGACCACAGAGGCCAGAGCCACAGGCCTGTAGTCATTCAATTCAGTTATGCTGGCTTTTTTGGGGCAATGGTATGATAGTGGCTTGTTTGAAGCATAATTGAACTTTGATTTGTTGAGAACTCGAGTGAAGACAGGGGCCAGTTGATCAGCACAAATATTTAAGCTGGAGGATGAGACCCCATCTGGGCCCATTGCTTTCTTAATGTGCTATCTGTTGAAGAGCCGACACATATCCTCTTCAGAGATATTTAATGCAGGCTGAGTGGGAGAATGTGTGTGTGTGTACACTGACATCAAGCCAGCAGTAAAAAGCATTCAATTCGTCAGCCAGCTGGTAATTTATTTACTGCAATATGGGGGGATGGTTTCCTGTAATTTGTAATATTTTGTAGTCCTTTCTACACTGATGCAGGGTCATTGGATAAAAACTGATTGTTCAGCTTTTTAGAGTCACTCTTTTTAGCCAGTCTGATTTCTTTTGTCAGTGTGTTCCTTGCCTGTCTAAAGAGTATTCGATCCCTGCTTCTATAGGCAACTTCCTTAGCTTGATGAAGCTGCTTGAGTTTTGCAGTGAACCATGCTTTACTACTGTTAAATTTTAACTGGGTCTTGGCAGAGACACACATATCTTCACAAAAGCTAACCTAAGATGTTAATTACCGTGTCCGCCAGTTCATCTAAATTAACAGCAGTATCTTCAAAGACACCCCAGTCTGTACAGTCAAAGCAGGTTTGCAGCTTCAACTTTACCTCATTAGTCCACCTTCTCACTGCATTAATCACAAGTTTAGCAGATGTTAACTTACTCACTATAGGTTGGGAGCAAATGAATCAAATAGTGATCAGAGCAACCCAAAGCTGCACAGGGGACAGCGCGTTGGCATGCTTTAACACTGTATAGCAATGATCCAGTGTGTTTTGGAGTCATGTGAAGTCTGTATATCTGCAGATATTGAATGCTGCTCTTGCCATAGTAATGGGGTAAAGATCCTGACGAGTCTGTGAATTAAAGCCGAATTTCCTTGATAAGCATGGATGTGAAATTGTTGGATGAGCTTTTACTGAGATGCCTGCAGTCTATTATTTAGAAATGAATCCACTTTGATTGGATTGGTCTTATTAGAGCATGACAGGCTGTAGACCAGGGGTCTCCACCTTCAGTCCTGGAGGGCTGCAGTGACTGCAGGTTTTCATTCTAACCCCTTTCTTAATTAGTGACCTGTTTTGCTGCTAATTAACTTCTTTTGAATTAATTTTAATTGACTTGCTTTTGAAGACTCAGACCCCTTAATTGTTTCTTTTTCCTTAATTAGCTGCCAAATAATAATGAGATACAAAATGAACCGAAACATGACTAGCAAACTGTGACCATCATACAATACCTGAAATTAAAGAAAGGTGAAGGTCTCAGGAATGCTGATCTGCTCAGGTCCCCAAAACATTTCAACAGTGCTCTTAGAAAAGAGAAAATCAACAATTTCGGAAGTGACTGCTATTGCACAATGGTTTAATTAACAACATGAACCGGTTCCTAATTAAGCAACTGGTTGGAGTGAAATTGGTTGGAGTTTGAGGCTCTGACTTAGTTGGTCTTCTGTTGGCTCACTCACTTCACGTTTCATTTCTGTTAAAGGAAAGAATTGAAGCAATTCAGAGGTACGATAAAGAAATTCAGAGGAACAAATCTTAAAAAACAAGTCAATTAAAATTAATTCAAAATAAGTTAATTAGCAGCAAAAACTGGTCACTAATTAAGAAAAGGGTTAGAATGAAAACCTGCAGCCACTGCGGCCCTCCATGACTGGAGCTGGGGACCCCTGCTATAGACAATGTCCAGTGCCTTTTACATGTATTAGAAATCTTTCCATCTTTATTTTAACCAATTGCACTTTTGTCTCTGGATGCAGAGAAGGCCTTCAATCGGATGTGTTAGGATATTTTGTTGTAGGTCATGTAATCAATTGGATTTGGAACAAATTTCATTAATATGATCAAAACATTATATTCATTTTCCAGAGAGATTGTTCTTACAAATTCAGATATCTCTGAACCCGCCAGATGTTTAAAGGGAGCTGCCCCCTTTCTCCACTGCTTTTCTGTCTTTCACTTGAACACTTGTCCATTGCCTTGAGGGCACATGAGTTAATCATCTCAGAACTTCATTCATGGCTCCAGTCTTAAAATATTTATATATGCAGAAGACATTTTACTTTTCTTAGGTAATGCTCTGAGTGATCGCCCTCATATTTTAAAATTATTTGATTCTCACAAGCACCTATTGCCTTACAAAATAACATGTTTAAAATATGTTCTCCATCTCCTAAATTCCCTCTTGTAAACATGGTTACTGTCATTCTTTGATCCCTTTAACTATTTCAGTTAAGTATTAACAGTGTGAATGTTTCCACATTTTTGCAAGATACCATTACTCATAATTATCTGGGAGTTTTAATTTAAGTTTAAAGCATCAATGACTTCCAGGTTGTTCTTGTCCAAACTGGCTATCATTAACACTGATTTGTTCTTGGTATCATTTTGTTAGCACTATGCTCTCTTCTTCCTTCTACTGCTATGCACTAATCTAATGTTGGGTCACTTTCATCTAACTTCTAATGGGCCTGAAAAAGTCCTCTTGAAACACTCCATACTGCAAGGTTGAGGGTGGAATTTCACTGCCTGATTTAGAACTTTATCATTGGGCTTATATGCTGTGTCCAGTGTGGCAATGGATATCGTCCCCTTAGATCTCCTTCATGGTTATTGTTGGAGTTAAATGATGTACACCTAAAAGCAGTGTCATATTAACCAACTTGTCCAGCGATTTTCAGTCTTAGCCTGCATCTGTATAGTCTTAGAAGTCAGAGAAGTCAGCAGTGCACTCCTGTGGAGCCTGTTGCATAATCTGCGACTCACTTCAATATAATCAAATAGGTTTGATTTTGTCTTTAGTCGTTGGGGCAGGCTATGTGTGCATGAGAGCTGACAACTAATGAATGCTCATCCAGAAGTGCAATTCATATAATGCAGCAAGAATAAGGACTGCAGGTGTTTTGGACCCCACAAACAGAAAAGCTATAGAAAGCATAGAAAAGAAGAAAAAAAAGGCAGAGATTGAACTTGTTGTACTTAATCCTTCATACAACACTGGCTCTGTCAGGCAGCATGTTATTGGCTGCCAAAAAAGGGGCAAGCAAAACTAGGCTGAAATGTCAGCATGCAATTGCAGAAAGAGACATGCCCAACAATTTTCAGTCGTGTAAACTGATGGGTCTGGTGACAAGATCAGAAAGTGCAGTCAGCAAGGCTGCTACCCTATGACTAGAAGTCACGTAATGTGACATCAGTTTTAGTTCTTGTCACTCTCAGGTCTCAATCCTCAAAAACAGACCCTCTAATCCCATATGTGCTGGGAGTATGGCATAAAGTGGAGAGACTTCTTGATCCTTGCCCAAAATAGCACACTATTTGAATAAACTACTGAGTGATATAGTTAGATGCCAGCATCACACTATACAACTTTGAGACAGAGTATGTCACATTTAACAACTCAATTCCTAGGGGATGTTAGATTACATGACTAGGGATCGCAGGTGGTGAATGATTACATGACTCCCTCAGAATTTTGTAGCTCAATTTGAAATGTCCAAAATATTGTGGGCTCGCCTTATTTTGACAGCCAATGAAATTGTTGCCCGACAGAGCCAATGATTATATGAAGGTTTTTCATGTATACCAAGTTCAGCTGCAGTATTTCCCTTTTTCCATTCACTTGTAGTATGAGAAACATGAAAAATGAAACAGCTAAGCCACGCTTCCATTTGCGCAGTCCAAAACACCTGCTTCCTTTCTGCTTTTGTGCCTGCATTGTATTCATTGTACTTCTGGCCAAGCGCTCACTGATTGTGAAGTCTCACACTCACCCCTACGACTTTGTTGTTGCTCATCACAGAGCACTATGACTGAAATCTCTGTAGTCGTCATTCTACACATCTGGTGGGCACAGAATGACAAGAATTATGTAATTGAAGGGCTACAACTAAAAAGTTTTGGAAAAGTAGTTTAGTGTGAAGCTAGCCAAAATGGGAACCTTGCAACGTTTTAAAGTATCTGGATGACATATCAGGACAACTCTGCTATTACAGTAGCTAACCAACAAGCTCGATGGACTTGATGGCCTCCTCTTGTTTGTCAACATTCTTATGTACCCTTAAAATAATTAAAGTAACATTAACAAAAGAAAAAAACACACTGCTTCATTACAAAAAATCAGCTTTATTGTTTTTTTATGAAAATTCATCTATTATGTGTCTTTACAGTACCATTGCTATGCTTAATTGTTTTGTGTTTAAATATCACCTGTCCTTCTCATAATTAAGACAAGGATGAGAAACTGCAAAAAAATAATAAAACAAAATGACATAATATTACCAGTATTTTTAACAGTTAAGTTAAAAAAATGCAGACCTTTGATATTTAACAACCAGTTCTGTTTGGAGTGTGCATTTTGTTAATATACTATGAGAATCCAGTCCGTTAGGATTAATACTGCATATAGTGAGGGTTTTATAATAAAGGATTTCTGGCAGGTCTTACGGTTTAGCAAACCAGAAAGCAGCAAAGGCAAATTTTATGATGATGAGGTAGCCTGATAAACTTTTAACATAAGATGCCAGTGACTTCTAATTTTAATTATAACTACAATGCCTTTATTTCATTCAAGTGCTTATCATGTTGCTAATTAAGGCGCTGCTTACACTTTCAGTTCTTCCTTAAAAAAGATAAAGTCGAGGTTTGTTTGATTAGTTTTCCTGTTTTAAACTATAAGAGGTATATGAAAATGTATAAATACAGGTTTAAATACTTTACAGATAAACAACATATGACAAACAACCATTTTTGATCAAATTAATGAGGTAGGCTTAACTCCACATATGGGTTAACTGCACATGACAGTTATAGTGAAGCACCAAACATTACAGAAGTGCACATTCTTTTTAACCTGAATACAAATGGAGACATTTATCAAACTGTTTTGTGGAAGTTCTCAGAAATTTAAAAAGCACTCATTCAGAATTTCTATAGTGAAATGGCAGATATGAATCAAAAAATGAGAAGTGAGTAGGAGGAAAGAGTGGTCCCCAAACATGTCCATTTTTTTGATGCTGACAATGCTTACCAGTGACAGCTTTCTGCATGCAGGGAATGCAATGACCTTCTGTGGTTTCCATCATCAATAAACTAGAAGTTACGGGAGCATTAGATCTGGGTGTCCTAGTCCTGGCTGGGATAGACACTGTCTCGCAGGTCTCTCTGTTTTGGGATATCACAGCAAGCAGAGCTGTTACTCAACAGTAACAAAGTGCCAGGATTCTGCCTGGAGAGCCTTCTGTGGACCCTGTGTTCACTAGAGCTTCTCCTGCATTTCCAAGAACTGTTGGCCAGGTGTATTTCTGTCTCTGAGGGCTTCTGCTTTCACTGCAGTTGTAGTTCTGAGTCTTAATGGATTAGGTTAGAAATGAGCATGGAAACATAGATTGAATAATTGTGTCTCATTAGTAAATGTGTTTGTATCTCAGACCAAGACCTGAAAAAGTGATTTTATTTTTAATATTTTCTCAGCTAATGTGAAATAACCAAGTGGATATGAATTTACAATTACTAATGTTCATGCCAGCATGAATGAAAAAGGCTGCTCTGCAAATGCTCCAGATGCATACCATTTTAAAAATGTATCTACATTTCCAAGCTGCAGACCTGAAAAAAAGGCTTTCAGTACCCAAGCAACATGCGCTAAATATGAAAACAATTTACACAATACAAAACCTACTGCAACCAGTGTTGCATGAGTAACAGTTATTACAATTAATACATTGGTCGATTTACTGGACACAACTTTTCCATTACAAGGCGGTAGCCACCCATCCATCAAAAGGCACCCCCACAGTTAGGCTCATTCATTAGTTTTCCAAAGCCACAAATTCTAATACAGGGAACAAATGAAGAAGTAACTAACGATAGCACATCATTCCACTCATAGGTACCCTTGCTAACATCTGTCCAGTGTATAGCTGCCAATTAACAGTTCATTAAGACATATGAGGAGTCCCATGTTGATACCTGAGACAGTGCCATCCTCAAAAAGGCACATTCCTGAAGATAAGGCAGTCCCATTAACCTGCACCACATTGTGCCATCATAATTAATAGTCATTGGTTTACAAAATGTTAGTGAATATTGAGTTTAAGAGAAGGTTGAGAAGATGCAACTGGTAAGCAGGCCCAATGCCAGCATAAGCAGCATAATACACATTACCTGACAGTGCTTGGTAAACTGTAGACAGTAACTATTTAACAAATACTGTACATCTCACAGTCTCTCTATGTCATATACATTTTCTCTGGGTGCTCCAGTTACTTTCTCTGCCCAGTGACACACAATAGGATGATTTGTGCCCCTACGGTGGCCTGCAGTGCAAGACTATAGGCATGTTCATACTGGCCCCTCCTAACGGTGTCCTATCCACTGCCTTTTATCTAATGCCACTGGGACAGGCTTGCACCTTCCAAACATGGGTTTAGAATTTGATAAGATGAATCTTCAAAGTCCTACTTTTGCACATTGTGTGGGTTTGTCTTTATTTTCAATAGTGACTCGATACCAATCATGAATAGTTAAGCCCTGCAAAAAATCAGTTTAAGTGTATTGCTTTTCTATCCATACAATGATAAAAACTAACATTCTTTCTGTTTCAGTTTCATGTGCTAGACTGGGAAGCGTCACAAACCACTTGGAAGCTCGCTGAAAGCTTGTCTATAATACACTCTGCTTTCACATAAATATCTATTCTGTGGTTCACAAAAAATCAATTTTGCATACTTAGCAAATTTAAGAAAGTAAGATGCATCTAAAAATAAGTTGGCATTGGTAACTAAAACGAAAACAAAGTGGCCTTTTCTCTGTTAAGAGTACAGCAAATCAACTTCATGTCACACTGTACTGCCTTTTAAAAAGTGTATCCTACCTACAATATACACATTTTTTAAGCTGGAATGTAAAATGTGGTCAGTGTGTATCAATACTTTTCATTATGTTTTATTTGTAATGACTGCTTTTTGAATTCTAAATTTATAATTTGAATTTTTGTCTGTAACAAAATGCTATAAAAAGAATAGAATTTGTATTCATTACAAGAGATGACCGAGAAAAACCACTGAAATTTGCCACTTCATTATGAGCCCACTAAGTAAATTCTATAAGTATACAGTATTGTTAATACCTTTAACAGGTCTACTGTTAACGCACCTTCAGGAAAATATTTGCTTTGGTTAGCCAAATTTTAATGTGTGACTTGTATATTGAGGAAAAATAACAATTACCGTATATACTCACATTTAAGTTCTCCCGCAGATAAGTCGGGGCTTAATTTTACTGTATAATTTCTGGCATTTTATAATGTCGGTCGTATAAGTCAAATGTGGAAAACTCATGCTACTGGTCCAAGAGATTATGATATGCTAATGCCCACCTGAGAGAGTAACCACGGAGCACACTGACTTTTTTTAATATGTGTTGTGCCTACATGACCACATGGTAATATTCGAACTATTCCAAATCGATGTTTGCACTGTTTTGTGTGTCTCACACCCTCATACACCTTTATTGTAACAGCATCCCCTATCTATGATGGAGTGTTCGATCAGAAGAAAATATGAAGCTGGTTTTAAATTAAAAGTCGTTGAGGGGCGAAAGAAATTGGAAACTGCGCTGCTGCAACAAAATTCGATGTGTTTGAGAAACTGGTGCGAGATTGGAGGAAGCAAGATGTAAAAAAAAAATCTAAGTGTCGTATTTTTGAATAGGCATACAAGTCGGGGTCTGATTTTATGATTGATTTTCAGGTTTCAAGACCCGACTTACACGCGAGTATATACGGTAAACAATATGTACAGCAATAGAAATGAATGAAATTGCTGGATGAGATTTGTATTGTGAATTTTTTCAATTATTATATAGAGAGCAATCTTGTGTATAAATATCTACGTGTGGAAGTGTGTGTGTCTGTCAGTCCTGGACGTGATAGGTGGAGACGGGCTAAGGGCTCCCACTCCGAGGGTACGCAAGCAAGGCCAGAATGTTGGCAAAACGAAACCTCTGAAGAAAGTCACTTGCTTATCCGCTAATACAGAAGCGAGGTGAGTACATCAGCAAAACAGTATCCCTTTTACTTTTCCTCCCACCGCTAATACACGTCGGAAAAACGAAACCTCCTAGGAGAGAGATGCCCAGAGTCGTTCCTTTCAATTACCTGACATCTCTACTTTTCAATTTTTTTTCTGATGATTTCAATAGTTTCTAGGACTCCAGCCTTTTTACAGCATGGGCTTACACAGCTAGTTAGCTTTATAAAGACGTTATAGCCCTCCATTTCCCAAAATCACTCTATCCATATAGAGGGCCCTGCGGAGACAGAACTTTGTGCCCAAACCAGAAAGTAACCTAGAATGGGTCTAAGTGTGTCACCTGCATGTGCATCTACATCAAGACAGTTTGGAGATATCAGATTAATTTGACCCACACATCTCTGGGCAGCTGGTCTGAATGACCTGTCCTCTTTTTTACTTTTACATTCTAAACACTGTTGCTAGTCTGTAGGAGATATGCAAGTAAGAATCTCTTGCACAGTGTATACATGACAAACATGAAGTTAGGAAAATACTGATGAACATAGCTACAATGAATTATTCAAAGATTTAAAATATCCATCTATCCTGTTTGAAACCCATTTACTCCAATTATTGGAGCTTAAAGAGGAATTGGATGCAAGTCAGGATCTTAAAAGTTCACTGCAGGACGTACTCAAACCAGGCCAGTATAGACTCAACAATCAAACATGCATTTCTTTGAAAGAAAACTGGAGAATCCAGAGAAACACCAATGCAGACTCGTGGAGACCAGACAGAGGCCCAGCCAGGATGTAAACCAATTCTCCTGGTGTACTGAGAGGACTATACCATCTTGTCACTCATGAAAAACATTCACAATAAGAATTTTATGTCTAATACATGAAAGTATATTTGTTAATACCCCACATATATAAAATAGTCGATTACTTGTTTTACATGTGTCCCTCCTTGATAAGCATGATTATAAAACAATTTATAAAACAAATAACAGATTCAGTTTACGCATTTAACTGATCAAACACACATGAAAATTAACCGAATAAATGAATTCAGTAAGCTAAATGCAATGCATTGGATTCCCTTTGCTGATACAGCAAGTATCTGATCAATAAAATTGAAATTGTTAAAAGTCCTTACGAATTACATTCTACATGTGCGCTGAATAATTAGTGTTTATCTTGTTGCATTTCTTTCACTTGAATTCCTATCATGTTCTCTTTCAAGACTGAGTTTTTTTTAATTCATCTGGAATATAAGGAGTTATCATTAATGAACATATGAGTGATAAAAGGGCAAATTAAACTCATTAATTTTAAGCCAACCTAATATTAGTTTAAAGCAGGTTAGCCCAACATAGAATAGAATGCACAAACAATTGGATAGGCTAACAGTTGGAGGATGGGTAGCAGATATACAAATGGACGTATTAAAGCCATTTACAAGTTTACATTTTATTTGCCTGGGTTTAGTTCTACCTTTTTTTTACTGCTGCAGAACCCATCAATAGATTTTAGGACACTTTAGTAAAGTTAATTGTAGGATTTACTAATAGACTATCTGAAGAAAAGAATTAATATATTGTTGCACATAGGCCTTCGTTCACCACCAGGGCCAGCTAAAGGAAAAGGACGTTTACAAACAGAAGACCAATTAATGTGTAACAAGCATTTAGCTACTTGTTATCAATTTCTGTCGCGTTTTTAACAAGGAACAGTCTATCTACCATTTTCTAAATTTTAAGTGTATCTGGCACAGAAAAGCAAGTGACCCCTGTAGAAGTTTAAAAAAGTCTGTAAGGTGATGTGGGTATTGGAACCCTGGTACCAGCAAGCATGGGAAGCGTAGGTTGTGTTGGTAAATCTGATCCTCTACTGGCATTCTTACTTTTATTTCCTGTGAATAACTGCTGGTTTTGACTATTTTTTTGAAAAGTCAACTTCCTCGCCCCCTCCTGTTTCATGTTATTTCCAGAAACATGCACACCTCGCTGATGTAACACCTTGGTAGGATTATGTGAGCTGTCTGTCTTCTTGGAGGTCGGAATCCTGTAAGCAGTCACTGCATCTTTTGCATCAAGTAGCGGAGACTGCCAGTGCCACAGCTCTGCAGTGTTGGACTGCATGTGATGATTTGTAATGAAAGAATGGGATGAAAATTCTGTACTTTGAGATTTATTGAGGTTCAGGGGTGATAATGTTGTAACTTCATCATTGCCTTCTGCAGCTTTAACCTCTGAAGATTCTTTGAGTGTTTTATCAGAGTCCACATTTCCCATCTTATTTCCAGAATCTATAAAGATTATCTCATTTTCTCTTACAGGAGTAGTAGGACTTTTTACATCAGTTGAGATAGCTTGTTTTATAGGTGGTAAGACAGCTAAACTGTTGGCTGCTAAACCTTCATGGGGAACATTGTCTCTAGTAGATAAACACTGCGCAGGTCTTTCATTCCGAATATACTGGGATTCCTTTAAAACACAACAGTCAGCTTCTTCGGATTTTTCCTTGCAGACTACAGGCTGGTTTTTATCTTGTTTACTGGGTGGCTGAGAAGCTTGCATTGTATTTGTTTTGATACTGTATGTTTCTTTCTTAGAAGCTGAATTGCACCTAGCTGGCGGACTCTCCACTCGTTTCTTTTCACCTTGAGTGCAGTCTACTTTCTGCAGATCAGGACATTCTGGAAATTGCATTGGTTTTAAACAAAGCACACAGTGATATTCAGAATCAGTTGGCTTTGTTTTTATATTTTTTTTCTGAGTGGCAACGCTAGCAGACCTAGTTGGCCTTCCCCATCCTTCAATCTGTAAGAAAAATGACAGCTAATTGCAAAGACAAATACAATGTAATCAAGAAAACTAAAGTAAAATCATGGACTATGGTATCATTAACAACCCACTATAAATAAAGACCCTAAGTACAATCCACAGATGAAGTTCAAGCACGTTATGTTCAACAGATTAAAATAAATACAGTATGGAGAAATTTAGTTTTGGATGCAACTGGGCATGCCAGTTCTGATGGTCCTTTATGCCTTGTCCAATTCTTATGAGGGCTGATATTACAAGCACTGTTACTATATTTTATTCAGTATGTCCTGCTCATGTGGCATTCACTCTGACTTTTGAATGGCTCATGAACAGCATTGCAGAAATTCATGCAGTCCAGATTTTGGCAGATACAACCAAATAATCACTAAAGTATGGTCTGTTAACTAAATATTGGAACTCCCATAACCTACAATGTGAATACACTGTCACACACGTGCACATGGGAGGCAGCCAAAGGGCTTGAGTAAGGGCAGTTCCAAATCAGACTGGGATGTGGCAGAGTGCACTGATTCTTTTTCTCACTTTCCTGCAGACCATTCACGGGAGATTCCAAATAACCCTGTTGACATCACTTCCGGGTCCGAGCCTATTAAGGAAGACCTTGTTGGCTCCGGCTCCTTTGATGTCACATCCGGGCTCAAACCTATGGCTGAAGACCCTTACGATCCTGACCCCTTTGATGTCTCTTCCTGTCTTCCCCTTTAAAAGCCTCCACCTTTCCCCTGTTCCCTCAGTTCTGTTTTGGACTCCTGTTTGTGAACGTCAGTGCTATCATTTATTTGCGATTTGCAGCCAGGATACCAGTTATACGGGTGGCTGCCCCAAATCTTGCTATGGCTCTGTGTGGAGTTTGTGACAACACCTAAAAATATTTCTAACAAATGTTACATGCATCTTTTTGCACTAACTAGAAGCACGGTAATAGATTGGTGTCCTGTCCGGGGTTTGTTCCTGCCTTGTGCCATGTGGTAGCTGGGACAGGCTCCAGCAAAAAAAAGTGACTTTAATAATATTTCCACTTTAATTAAACTGAAACATGAAGCTTCTTTTCATGTGTTTTCAGCAAAGATTATATTTATTTTCATTAATATTGAGAATAGTCCTACAGTCTAAAAATCTTCATACTATTTGATACCTCCAATAAACAAACATTTTATTTTATAACAGAGCTGTATATTTACATACACACTAAAAAACAATAATTCAAAAAGCAGTGGCATCATATATTTCTAAACATGCAACAGACCATTAAAATATATTTGGTAACACCTTACCGCATCTTCCCAACCTAAGTGAAACACATTGTGAGATGGGCTTCTTGCTTCCTGACTGATATTTAAAAGTACTTCAACATATTTTTCGTCTGCATGGCATATTCCACTCTCATCATCATCATCTGAGTTCTCATCAAGCCTTTCATCCATTGTATTCTGTGACATTAAATGAATGCACACATAAATAGATGGAAATGACAGAACACTAAAACACGTTTTAATGCAAATCTGAGAAGTTCTGATTTTTTAGTTAATTACACAGAATAATATCACTAAACCCTGGTAAACTACTACATCTGTTCTGGGGCCTCTGCTCTTTTCACTCTTCCATTAGGTCAGATTATCTCAAAGCACAAGGTGAGCTACCACAGCTATGCAGATGACACACAGCTTTATTTATCCATAGTGCCTGATGACTCTGATGCTCTTGGCTCTCTGATCCAATGGCTTAACAGTATTTCTGATTGGATGAGCAGACACTTTCCAAATTAAATAAGGAAAATGCTAGTGATTGGCAAACATGCATATAGCGAGGGCATTAGAAATAAACTTGATCCCACAGTTTTAAAATCAAGGCGGAGGTAAAGAATTTAGGGGTAATCACTGACTCTGTCCTTCACTTTAAATTGCATATTAACCAGATTATGAGAACTGCATTTAAGGAATATAGCAAAAGTTACACCCCTTATAACTTTACAAGACGCTGAAAAATTAGTTCATACTTTTGTTATTAGATGACTAGATTACTGTAACACACTCCTAACAGGATTACCTGAGAAAAAAATCAATTGTTTGCAATTAGTGCAGAAGGCAGTGGCCAGAATCTTAAGTAGAAAAAGAAAATCTGAGCACATGTCACCTGTTTTAGCATTGTTAAATCTGTTACCCATGTCATTCAGAATTGACTTTAAAATATGACTAACGGTTTATAAAGCCTTAAATAATCTTGCCCCTTCCTATATTGTGAAATGCCTGTTCCCCTGCACTCCAAGTCATAACCTTAGATCTTCAAATGGAGGTCTGTTTATAATTCCAAGAGCCAAATTTAAAAGAAGCAGTGAGGAGGCCTTTTGCGTTATGCACCTAAAATTTGGAATACTTTACCTACAGAAATTTGCCAGGCTAATACTGTGAAGCATTTTTAAAAACGTGCTAAAACGAATTATTTTAATTTGTTTTTTTCATAGTTACATTACAGTTGTATTCCTTATAGAATATATGGGTATAGAGTTATCATATTCTTTAGGGATCCACATCTGTTCTAATCCCCACTATTCTCTGCTATCTTTTGTGGTAGCAATCTGCACCTCCAGCACCTAATCAAGGCGCCATGCAGCCCTCTGAGAACAGATGAAGGCGGGTGTCTCAGCATTCCACTAGACCAACTTTATTATGTGAATCATGAAAACAAAGAGGCCTGATTCAGAAACATTTATGTTAGGTAGTGGGGTCTGGAAGTTCTTTTGGCCTTGGCACCACTGCCATCTGGCCTTATCTCATTTTATCTCAACTTATTCTAATATTATTTCCTAATATTAATTATTTTTCTTTCTTCTAAATTTTTCTTTGTTATTTTCTAAAGAACTTTGAGCTACATTGTTGTTTGAAAATGTGCTGTATAAATAAATGTTGCTGTTGTACATTACCTTCTTTACTCATTTCTTAAATTTGTTAGTGTTATTTTATACTGGGCATGGAGAGGCCATATCCAATGAGAAGTAAAAGAGATTAAAAAACATGAATACCTCAGTTAACCACCTTTTCGGGACTTAGGAGTATTTGGAAACTAAATACAATTAAACTGCTTCTTACTACCTTATGTAAGGATAGTTCTGAACCTGCAGCCATAGATCAAAAGATGATCTAGTCCCATTTTTATACCTATCTCAAGCAGTCATTCATTTAGTATCCTAAACTATATCTTCTTATTAGATTCATGACCAAGCAGACAGTGTTTTTGTAAACAAGTTGTACAGTTGCTCAAGTAACCTATCAGCCTCTTGTCACTAATTTGGACATTAATTCTGTGACAGTATCATTAACAAATAAAGCAGCAACAACACACACAAAGAAACATGTTTTATGACTCAAAACACACTCATCATATATATATATCCATAAAACAACTCCAGTATTTCTTACTTAACATAGTAGGGATGAGAATCATTAGGCACATCATGATTCAATGCCATTACAAACGGATTCTCGACGCATCTCAATTTTCACTTTATTTATTAACACAATACAATAACAAAAGAAACTGGCAACTGGCTGGCAGCATCATGTGTCAGCATATTTTCCAGCATTGTACAGAGTGGACAAGAAAAAAATGTGTACCTGTGTTGTACAATTATTTCCTTAAATTAAAAACAATTTTCATCATGTCCTAAATCACTTAGCAGAGCATAAAGCTGTCCTTAGTGCTAGAGTGCTTTACCGCACCTTTCTTATTGATTTTGAACACTTTGTTATACCTGCTTAAATTAAACAGGCACCCAATGGGATATGTGTGAATAAGGGCTTTCATTGAAAATTGAAAATATTGGCTTTATTTTACACTTAACACTATAATTCCTTTTCTGTTTACATTGCATCCGGGTATAATTTAGCCTGAATACATAAAAATATGAAAATCTGCATCCAGTGTCTATATCAAGCTTGGAAAGAGGGTGCATTGAGTGGACGCCTCTAACTGTACATTAAGAGGTTTGATCCTCAGTTGCATTTATCGGGTCAGCACAGTATATACTACTGTTCATTTCTCACCACCTCGGTAGGCCTATGTGGTTTCATTGGCACAATCACAAGTGAATTTACATCTTTCCTTTTAATGTGGTCTCTAGGACCGAAACTCACATGATGATACGAGCATGATGTTACCAGAAGCAGCAGGCAAAATTGCAAAACAATACCTTTCTTTTGCAAACTAACACGATATTGTTAGGAACTTCCATATATTTCCAAATACATAAATCATAGGTAAAGATGATATTTAAGATACACTTTTTTTTTCAAAAAAGTCAATTCATGGGAGTTAAGGGAGATCTGAAATATAATTAATCAAAAAATACTCATTAATTTTTTTACCTCACTTCTTACATTATGGTTTGCAGGGATTTTGGCCCTTTTCTGGTGGCATTAAGTACATAATAGGAACCAACCGACCATTGAAAGTGGTACAGTTTACATGTGACAGTTCAAGCATGTGGAATGGAATTGAAGTACCCAAACAAAATTAACTTGAGCATGATGACTACTACACACCAATAGTAACCAATTCAGGAAATGAACGTTACTTAAAAATAAATATATCAAAAGTGGCAGCAAAGTTTGGAAATTAAGAAAATGTCTAGCACTATCTTCCAAACAATGATCCAAGTTTACAAGTATTAATGCATATACATGTATATTCATCTATACATTTTTCACGCCTACTTGTTTAATTATATTGTCTCAGGGAGTCAGAACTTATTCTTACAGCACCTAAGGCGTAAGACAACACTGGAATGGAAATCATTTAATCAAAGGGCACAATCATGTACTCACTCATAATATGTCAATTTAGGGTTACCAATCAACCTAAAATTTATATATCTTTGTAATGTTAAAGGAACTCGGGGTATGTGGAAAAATCAATAGAATGCCTCAGCCACAGCTACCTTTAATAGACTTTAAGTGGGACTGACAATGGTATGTTTCTTTCTGTTTTATTAATTCAACTGATACTGACAGACTATATTACAGCAGCTTTCTAAGGAGAGACTATTAAATTATTCCTTAGACCCTCATTGGAATGCAATAAAATGAACAAAGTTAACAACTTAATAACATTTTTATTGAAATCGCTGTACTTTTTTCTTCCTTATCATACGGTTTCAGTAAGGAAAATCACGAACATATTTATCAAAATTAACGCATATTGCAGCCACATTAACGCGTTTGTGAAGTAAAATTTTACTTTAACCCAACCAACTCTGATTTTTAAACCTTTAATTTGGGCAGAGAACAGGCAGACAAACAAAAAATGCATTAATATTGTACTTACTAGAAGGCGCGTCTATGTTTGTAATAATTATGTTTCTTATTTTCATGAAGATTTTTTTTAATTAATTATCCTAATAAAGATATCCCAAACAAAAATTTATAAAGACAGAGAGCCATGTGTTTTTTACTACTCGTGGGACAACCCGCTGTCCTCATATTCTTTGATGCAGCCATCCGGAAAATATGAGACAAGTGGTGCGGCACACTCTTTTATCGACTTCAACTCCCAGCATGCACTTCACAATAGCCGATAACTTTATATAAATAACCTGCCAAACACACGGGGAAGTGCCGCTGTTCATTCTACCACAGACGCGTGGCTGTTATTGAGATCTACAAGATTTAGGTTTTGAAATTCACTGTAATTTAAAAATGAAGACAGCTGTGTTTTATTTTTTTAATAAATGTATTACTAAACAAGAATATACAATCTGAATTCCACGCTGCAGTCCAAGAAATACTGATTAACTAAGCGGTATGGTGATAAAGCACTAAAGCGTAGCTTACCGTCGAGGATCCTGAAGAGTCATCCGTGTACACCCCTGACCTGAAATACATTTACATTCGATCGCTGTTCTAAATCGGTGTAGCTTAATTATTAATTTTCTCTGTTTAGGCAGCGCGACAGACCGCGCTTGGATTAGACCTGCTTGGTATAGCCGCCTTCTGTTTGGATGGTTGCCATGGAGACCGTCTCTAAGAGCAGAGTGTGACGCGACAGGAAACGCTGAGCTGTTCGCGCGCGCGCCTTCTGCTCGTGTAGTAAGCTGTCAGGTAGGAGGCTGCAACGCTGACTCTCAAAGTTGGTGCGTTACACAAAAGAAAAGTCACATTTATCCTTTGCACGTTATTTGTCAACAGAATGAAATTGTGTTTGAAGGCTTATGGAGTGTAGGACCGAGCTTTTAAATTATACACCTTCTTGTCTCTTGTTTTGAAATTTTTGTTTAGAAAGTCCAGTAGCATAATGGGGTTCACTCGCTTCACTTGAGTTTCAGTTTATTGTAAATTTTGCGTTGGCAGCACATAATGCAGAGCAGAAAATCATTTTTTGTAATGGTCGTTTAAAGAGCTTGCTGGTTGCATTTAGACCCGCGCTTCCCACACACGGATTACATAATCACTTGTCAGCAGTACTTAAAACTCGGCCACTAAGACCACTGTAGTAGAGCTGAGTGAAAGGAATGCAGTACTGTTAACCCTTAGGGGCTTTTGTAATTATTTTTTCACCCGGATCGCCTCCCAGACAGTCACTTCATCCGCCTTTGGAAAGTTCAGAACATCCACACAGGAAGGCCGTTTGCCACGGAGTTTGACCAAATCACTGATTTAGCCCTATTGCAGCCCGAAGTGCACTGTCCACATCTGATCTCAATAAGAATTCCAAATAACCAACAAAGAAATGCATTATCCATCTGTCCTTCCATTATCAGTCATGAGCCTGCCCAACAGCATTCAGCACAAGATAGAAAGAAATTCTTTACAAGGTGGAGATCCACCACAAAGGTCAAACAGGACATTTTACATTTACATCATTTAGCAGACGCTCTTATCCAGAGCGACTTACAACAGTATTTGTTAGTTTTTTTTCGCATACCCCTTGGGGTCAGAGCGCAGGGTCAGCCATTGTACAGCACCCCTGGAGCAATTACAGGTTAAGGGCCTTGCTCAAGGGCCCAGCAGAGTAGGATCTCTCTTTTGGCAGTGACGGGGATTCAAACCGACAACCTTCGGGATACCAGCGTAGATCCTCAGCCTCAGAGCCACCACTCCGCCCAGTTTAGAGTTGTCATTTGACTTAACATGCATATAAACAGATTCAGGCAGAACATTTAAACTAAAAGCAGTACACAATCAGATCAGGACTCAAAATCACGACTGAGGAGGAGACATGCAGCCTCAGTGAACAGCAGAAGGTACACGTATTCTTAAAATTCATTCACACGTTTTTCAAGCACTGAATGATTGACAGATTGACGGTATCATATCACTCTAATGTTTTGTAACTGCTGTGGTCTTTCATCCATTTCATCTCAAATCTGCATTTTCTAGGTTTACATCAGAGAATGGCACTCCATCCAAAATGTATTTTATATATATATATATATATATATATATATATATATATATATATATATATATATATATATATATATATATTTATTAATTAATTTATTTATTAATTTTCACAATACAATTGATTTTAATGTGTTTTTTTTCCATTGGCAGGACTGCACAGATGCTCCCCTTCTGCACCACTTTCACTGTTGTTACATAGAGAGGTGAGCTCATCTTAAAATAACATAATTTAAGAACTTATTCAAATGCAGTGTATGTTTTTTCTTCCATGAATCCCTGAATTGGATTAAACTTGATATAAATGGATGAATAGATGAGTACCATAATGATAATAATAATAATGATATATTACTTTGTGCCTTTTCAGATACAAGGCAGATGACAAAATACCAACATATAAAAAGATACATAGTTAAATGCTATAGTAACTACAGACCATAATGAATATCCTTTCCATCCATTATGTTAACTACAACAACAACATTTATTTATATAGCACATTTCCATACAAAAAGTAGCTCAAAGTGCTTTACATAATGAAGAAAAGAAAAATAAAAGGCAAAATAAGAAATTAAAATAAGACAACATTAGTTAACATAGAAAAAGAGTAAGGTCCGATGGCCAGGGAGGACAGAAAAAACAAAAAAAAAACTCCAGACGGCTGGAGAAAATCTGCAGGGGATCCAGGCCACGAGACCACCCAGTCCCCTCTGGGCATTCTACCTAACATAAATAAAATAGTCCTCTTTGTATTTAGGGTTCTCACGGAAGGACTTGATGATGATGGTCATGCAGACTTCTAACTTTTAATCCATCACTGTTGGAACATCACGGTGCTTTGAGTAGATGGTGGTGGCGCAAGCCATCACCAAAAGGACACCGGAAAAAGAAACAGAAGAGAGAGTAGAGGTTAGTACAGATTTTAGAGCCACCATGAATAGCTATTATAATGAATTGGATATACAGAGTATCAGGATTAAATTACAGTGAAGTTATGAGAAGGCCATGTTACAATAATGTGTTTTCAGCAGTTTTTTGAAGTGCTCCACTGTATTAGCCTGGCAAATTCCTATTGGCAGGCTATTCCAGATTTTAGGTGCATAACAACAGAAGGCCGCCTCACCACTTCTTTTAAGTTTTGCTCTTGGAATTCTAAGGAGAAACTCATTTGAGGATCTGAGGTTACGATTTGGAATATAAGATGTCAGACATTCCGATATATAAGATGGGGCGAGATTATTTAAGGCTTTATAAACCATAAGCAGAATTTTAAAGTCAATCCTGAATAACACAGGTAACCAGTGTAGTGACATCAAAACTGGAGAAATGTGCTCAGATTTTCTTTTCCTGGTTAGGATTCTAGCAGCTGTATTCTGCACTAGTTGCAAACGATTTATGTTTTTTTTGGGTATTCCTGAGAGGATTGCATTACAGTAATCTAGTCGACTGAAAACAAATGCGTGAACTAATTTCTCAGCATCTTTCAGTGATATAAGAGGTCTAACTTTTGCTATGTTTTTGAAAAAATGCTGTCCTAGTGATCTGATTAATATGCGATTTAAAATTCAGATTACAGTCAACAGTTTCCCCTAAGCTTTTTACCTCCATCTTGACTTTTAATCCTAATGTATCCAGTTTATTTCTAATAGCCTCATTGTATCCATTATTGCCATTCACTAAGATTTCAGTTTTCTCTTTATTTAGCTTGAGAAAGTTACTATTCATTCATTCAGAAATACAAGTAAGACATTGTGTTAGTGAATCAAGAGAATCGGGGTCATCAGGTGCTATTGATAAATACAGCTGTGTGTCATCAGCATAGCTGTGGTAGCTCACGTTGTGCCCTGAGATAATCTGACCTAATGGAAGCATGTAGATTGAGAAGAGCAGCGGACCCAGGATAAAGCCTTGTGGAACACCATATAGGATATCATGTGTCTTTGAGTTGTAATTACCACAACTAACAAAGAATTTTCTCCCTGCCAGGTAGGATTCAAACCAATTTAAGACACTGCCAGAGAGGCCCACCCATTAAGTAAGGCGATTTCTAAGAATATTATGATCAATGGTGTCAAATGCGGCACTCAGATCTAAGAGGATGAGAACAGATAAATGGCCTCTGTCTGCATTTACCCTCAAGTCATTTACTACTTTAACGAGTGCAGTTTCTGTGCTGTGATTTGTTCTAAAACCTGACTGAAATTTATCAAGAATAGCATGTTTATTGAGGTTAGAAATGGGTCTAAACTTTTCAAGAGCAGAGGGGTCAAGATTATTTTTCTTAAGTAGGGGTTTAACTACAGCAGTCTTAAGACAGTCTGGGAAGATCCCTGTATCTAATGACAAATTTACTATGTCAAGAATATTATCAACTAGCAAAATACCCGCGCTTCGCAGCGGAGAAGTAGTGTGTTAAAGAGGTTATGTAAACATATATATACATATACATATCTACATATACACATCCACACACACACACATATATAGATATATATATATATATATATATATATAGATATATATATATATATATATATATATATATATATATATATATATATATATATATATATTCACGGCATTCGAAGTCTGTGTCACAATCTGATTGTATGGGTGGTTACCTACCAGGTAACGCTTGTGGTTGGTCAGCGATCTGCTAACGTCCGCCACGGTGCCCTCAGTTTGTGAAGAGCAGATCATAGAATGGTTGAAATAGTTTACTGTCAAATAAATGCAAAGAGTACACGACACGTGTTTACCCCTCATTCTGGGCTCATCAGGTGTACACACTCCACTGCACTCCCTCTCGGGAATCGAACCTCGGACGGCAGCGGCGATGCCCCTAACGTTGCGCCACGGCGTGTCGTTCGTTTATTTGACAGCATGTAGATCGGGGTAATTACATTCACGGCATTCGAAGTCTGTGTCACAATCTGATTGTATGGGTGGTTACCTACCAAGTAACGCTTGTGGTTGGTCAGCGATCTGCTAACGTCCGCCACGGTGCCCTCAGTTTGTGAAGAGCAGATCATAGAATGGTTGAAATAGTTTACTGTCAAATAAATGCAAAGAGTATACGACACGTGTTTCGCCCTCATTCTGGGCTCATCAGGTGTACACACTCCACTGCACTCCCTCTCGGGAATCGAACCTCGGACGTCAGCGTCAGAGGCGATGCCCCTAACGTTGCACCACGGCGTGTGGTTCGTTTATTTGACAGCATGTAGATCGGGTTAATTACATTCACGGCATTCGAAGTCTGTGTCACAATCTGATTGTATGGGTGGTTACCTACCAGGTAACGCTTGTGGTTGGTCAGCGATCTGCTAACGTCCGCCACGGTGCCCTCAGTTTGTGAAGAGCAGATTATAGAATGGTTGAAATAGTTTACTGTCAAATAAATGCAAAGAGTACACGACACGTGTTTCGCCCTCATTCTGGGCTCATCAGGTGTACACACTCCACTGCACTCCCTCTCGGGAATCGAACCTCGGACGTCAGCGGCGATGCCCCTAACATTGCGCCACGGCGTGTCGTTCGTTTATTTGACAGCATGTAGATCGGGGTAATTACATTCACGGCATTCGAAGTCTGTGTCACAATCTGATTGTATGGGTGGTTACCTACCAGGTAACGATATATATATATATATATCCATCCATCCATCCATTTTCCAACCCGCTGAATCCGAACACAGGGTCACGGGGGTCTGCTGGAGCCAATCCCAGCCAACACAGGGCACAAGGCAGGGAACCAATCCTGGGCAGGGTGCCAACCCACCGCAGGAAACACACAAACACACCCACACACCAAGCACACACTAGGGCCAATTTAGAATCGCCAATCCACCTAATCTGCATGTCTTTGGACTGTGGGAGGAAACCGGAGCGCCCGGAGGAAACCCACGCAGACACGGGGAGAACATGCAAACTCCACGCAGGGCGGACCCGGGAAGCGAACCCGGGTCCCCAGATCTCCCAACTGCGAGGCAGCAGCGCTACCCACTGTGCCACCGTGCCGCCCATATATATATATATATATATATATATATATATATATATATATCTATAATAATAAAAGGCAAAGCCCTCACTGACTGACTCACTCACTCACTGACTGACTGACTGACTCATCACTAATTCTCCAACTTCCCGTGTAGGTGGAAGGCTGAAATTTGGCAGGCTCATTCCTTACAGCTTACTTACAAAAGTTAGGCAGGTTTCATTTCGAAATTCAAAGCGTAATGGTCATAACTGGAACATATTTTTTGTCCATACACTGTAATGGAGGAGGCGGAGTCACGTATCGCGTCATCACGCCTCCTACGTAATCACGTGAACTAAAAACAAGGAAGAGATTTACAGCACGAGTCACACGCGGGAACGAAGGTAAATGACATTAATTTTTGACTGTCTTTTAATACTGTGTAAGCATACATATTAACACATGTGCAATTAAACGTGTGCATTTACGGGGTGATTTCTCAGGCTTAAAAGCTCACCTTTTATCAAACGCGGGAACAAAGGTAACTGACGTTGTTCACTGTCTTTTAATACTGTGTAACCATACATATTAACACATGTGCAATTAAACGTGTGCATTTACGGGGTGATTTCTCAGGCTTAAAAGCTCGCCTTTTACTAAAAAGGTAAATGCAAAACTATTTTCAATCAGTTTATTGAAACGCTCCCGTTAAGGATTGCAATAACATATTCGCGAGATAAAAGAACGAAGTAGGGGGAAATGGAGGAACAGCCGCAAACAGCGAAGAGCAAAAAATTAATTAAACAATTGAGAACGGAGCGAGTTAAGCATACAAGCATGTTCATAAGGGAAACAAAGCACGGTGTAAAACGTAAGTTTAAATTAAGTTTATAGAAACGCTCCCGCTGCGGATTGCAATAACATTCGCGAGATAAAAGTTTAATGAGAAGACACGAGGTATAAACGAACCACACGCCGTGGCGCAACGTTAGGGGCAACAGTTTCAACCATTCTATGATCTGCTTCTCGCAACTGAAAGACGGCACATGGCGGATGTTAGCCGACTTGCTGACCGCAACTTTAGGGGCTTCAAGTATGGCGCTGACGCCACATCTCAGTGCCAACACTTTGCAGACTGTACTTAAAAGACACGCCCTCCTCACTGGACAGTTAAAAACACCAATCAAACTAACGATGACATCAAGTATTACCCAATCAAAAGTAGGAAAGGAGGCATCTTGATAAAATGCGTGTGGGATGATTTGCATGAGACGCTGCTTTAAAAAAAAAATGATAAAAAAAATACGGGATAAATCCCATCCAGTATTGATTCAAAACGGGACGCGCAATTTATGTGAATGTATGTATGTATATACCTATGTCTATATATATATATGTAGATATGTAAATTTCTATATGTATATATATGTTTATGTGGATATGTATATACGTATGTATATGTACATATGTGTATATGTAGATATGTATATATATATGTATATATATGTTTATGTGTGTGTGTGTGCATATTATATATATAAAAGACAGCAACACTCATAACATATATATATAATATATGTATATATATATATATATATATATAATATATGTGTATATATATATATATATATATAATATATAAATATATATATATATAATATATGTGTATATGTATGTATATATATATATATATATATATATATATGACAGCAACACTCATAACAATGACAACACAATTACATTGACAATCATGTTACGTTATTTTTAAAATGTTTCCTTTACTTTTTCATAACCTCTTTAACACACTACTTCTCCACTGCGAAGCGTGGGTATTTTGCTAGTATATATATATATATATATATATATATATACATATATATATATATATATATATATACACACACACACACATATCAACATATATATACACATACATATACACACATACATACACACACACATACACATATATACACATACATACATAGTGCGTTGTAACACGTGCTGTGATTGTTACATGAGAGGGAGACGACAAATCACAGCTTCCCGCTTTCCCGCGGGCCTGTGATTGGTGCTTTGACGGATGCCCAGATCCCACAGTTTCCCCTTAGGAGAGGCGTTAGGCAAGTGTAATTGAATAGCGGTGCTGCAAGTTTAGCTTTACACCTGTTTTTAAGGCTTATTGACTGAAAGGGGCTTTCATGAAAAAAGTTAGGGCTTTGCTACAGGATACACCCTCCTTAAGTTAAGGAAGTAAAAATAAAGGTATATATTTCTGTTTTATTTAAACCTTTTAAGTTTGTATGCAGGCGGTATGGTGGCGCAGTGAAAGGTGCCAGTTAGGAGACCCGGGTTCGCTTCCCTGCGTGGAGTTTGAATGTTCTTCCCGTGTCTGTCTGGGTTTCCTCCGGGTACTCCGGTTTCCTCCCACAGTCCAAAGACATGCAGGTTAGGTGCATTTGCAATTCTAAATTGTCCATGGTGTGTGTGGGTGTGTGCACCCTGCGGTGGGCTGGCACCTTGCCCGGGGTTTGTTTCCTGCCTTGTGCCCTGTTTTGGCAGGGATTGGCTCCTGTATTTAGGATATAGCGGGTTGGATAATGTATGCATAGCCCCATTTGCCCGTTTTCGTTTTTTTTCTTTCTTCAGTAATATTTCAGCAAACCCGGAGCTTGTCAGTTCAAATCCTGGTACTGACACCACTGTGTGACCCTGAGGAAGTCACTTCACCTGCCTGTGCTGCAAAAAACAAAAGTAATGTAACAAATTGTACCTCAGATGTTGCAAGTTGCTGGAATAAAGGCATAAGTCAAATAGATACTGTAAATATGTATTATACACATAGGAACTATTCATTTATTTTCAGTTAAGTCATCTGCAGCAAACCTTTATAAATAAGGGATTCTCCTTTTTAGATAGTGCAAACTGTTTTTTCTTCATTGAGGTTTTCTCTTGGAGAGCTTTTTTCATTTCATTGAAAATTAAACAGCAGCTGCCAAAATATGTAGCTTTCTTATTAATTTTTCAACATTGTGTAAAATAACTTTATAAAGTAACATAAAAGGTTTAAATACTGGTTATCCTTTTACACTAAAATATTACTAAAGAGATACTGTACAAAAAAAGTAAAATGCATATGTTGTTTTTCTTTAAGGAGATTAAATATTACTGAAGAGAGAGAAAAAAAAACTAAAACAGCCAAATGGGGCTATGCATACGAACTTAAAAGGTTTAAATAAAACAGAAATATATACCTTTTATTTTTACTTCCTTAACTTGTGGAGGGTGTATCCTGCAGCAAAGCCCTAACTTTTTTCGTGAAAGCCCTTTTCAGTCAATAAGTCTTAAAAAGAGGTGTAAAGATATTGACAATAAGCTACGCAAACCCACCAAGACATGCAATCGTTTAAATCAAGGCGCGAGTCGAAAAACACCATCCCATACTATTAGTTAATGATTAACACATTTCTATATGTATTGTAAGCATACAATACAACTGATAATATGTTGTGCTTATTTATCTGGTGTACCGACATTTTTGTGCGTTTAACGGCTGAAATCTAACGTGGTTTGTGCCCTTCAGAATGAAAACAGTTAGCATTTACCTTTTTAATAAAAGGCGAGCTTTTAAGCCTGAGAAATCACCCCGTAAATGCACACGTTTATTTGCACATGTGTTAATATGTATGCTTACACAGTATTAAAAGACAATCAACAATTAACGTCATTTACCTTCGTTCCCGCGTTTGACTCATGCTGTAAATCTCTTCCTTGTTTTCAGTTCACGTGATTACATAGGAGGCGTGATGACGCGATACGTGACTCCGCCTCCTTCATTAGAGTATATGGACAAAAAACAGGTTCCAGTTATGACCATTACGCGTAGAATTTCGAAATGAAACCTGCCTAACTTTTGTAAGTAAGCTGTAAGGAATGAGCCTGCCAAATTTCAGCCTTCTACCTACATGAGAAGTTGGAGAATTAGTGATGAGTGAGTGAGTGAGTGAGTCAGTCAGTCAGACAGTCAGTCAGTCAGTCAGTGAGGGTTTTGCCTTTTATTAGTATAGATTAGCACGCCTGATACTTCTTTTAAAAAATTTGTTGGTATTGGGTCAAGGACGTAGATGGAGGGTTTCAGTTGAGAAATTATTTTATGTAAATCAGGTAAATCTATCCTAGTGAAAGAGTTTAATTTGTTTATAACGGAGTACTGGCGTTTAGGAGGATCCTTAGTGTTGGGGAGATATACTATGTTATTTCTAATATCATTAATTTTTTGATTGAAAAATACAGCAGTAGCCTCACAGGTTTTACTGGAAGTATTTTGGAGGCATTCCTTTGCGTTACCTGGGTTTAGCAGACGATCAATCCTCGAGAATAAGACTCTGGGATTACTAGCATTGTTATTTTTAATCTTAGAGAAATAGCAGCGCCTCTCAAGACGGACTGTGTTATTGTATTCTGTTATTTTAACTTTTAATATTTCAGAGTGGATAGTTAGTTTAGTCTTCCTCCATTTATGCTCAGCTCTACGGCATGTTCTCTTTAAATCAGACACTCTTTGGGTCTTCCATGGTATAACAATGCTAGAAGATTTTTTAACTGTCTTTTCAGGTGCAACTATGTCAACAGCAGCTCTCACTTTAGTATTAAATCTTTCCACCTTATTATTTACATTATCCTCGCTATTATAGTTGGCACTATAAACGGACTGATTGCTTAGAATGTTTGTAAGTTTTAAAGCTGCTGATGAGTCAAAGAAGCGTTTTTTAACAATATGCTTCTCATGAGTGTTTTCTATCATTATTTCTATATTAAAAAGTAGAAGAAAATGGTCTGATAGACCCGTATCAATGACCTGCTTTATATCAACTTTTAGTCTAACGTATGACCTGCTTTATGTGTAGGACTAGGATTAGTTAGGCCTGATATAGGGAGGGTGGGATACTAGGCCATTGGAGGACACACTCACAAAAATGACTCAAACATAAGATTGCCTATTAATCCAATACATGTCTCTCTATTATAAAAAAAAATCTTGGCAGGGAGACCAGGGAGACGAGACGTGATGTTCTCGAAAGACAATTTGACGTCCCACGAGACACTTTAACATCATGCAAGACAAGGCAGTGAGACAGAAGGACAGCTGCTGTACAGGTTTTTAAATGATCGATGTGCAGCGCAATACGCAGATCATGTACCTCGGCAACAGGAGAACAAAGCCAGCAGCTGCTCTGTCCGCATCTCATCTCCTTAGCGTGCGTTCAGCTCCCCCCCTTCACAACGCGAGCAGGACAGACACGAAGTGGCAGGAGCGTAGTGCGTCTCCGGGTGGGGGAGAGGTGGGTGGTTGGAGCGAAGTTAACGAGACTTGATCATCTTGGAGAGACACTTTGAAGACATGCAAGACTAGACATTACAACCATAGGAAGCAAAACCCGTGAGACGGTGATTTTTGCATGTCACAAGCAATTTAAAACAAGTTCACGGACCTCTAACCTAGCAGTTGTTGGAATGCTTTTGGCAGACACACTTCAGGTGCTCCCAGCTCTTAAAACAACGACAAGCAGAACACGCAGCTCGCCAGCAGCAGCCCTCCCCTCCCCCCTTCACAGCGCAAGCGGCGGAGACGCGAACTGGCAAAAGGACAGCTGCTGTACAGGCTTTTAAATGATCGATGCACAGCGCAACAAGCAGAGCACGCAGCTCGCCAGCAGCAGCAGCAAAAGTTCAAAACTTTTTTTTTCAAAACAGCTGATCCAACTGCAGCTCCTTAGCATGCATTCAGCCCCACCCCCCCTTCACAACACAAGCAGCGTTATATGTCCTGTGAGAAAGAGATTTAACCATGCCCCGGGCAGGAAATAAAAGACAAGTATTGTTTTTACAAAAGTTTTAAAGTAAAAGTGAAAATAATGCATATGTAACAATTCCCATGAAAATAACAAACTCTTTAAATTGTTAATCCGGTAAACCAAACCCGAGGGTGGGTGAGCCCCCTAGTATATATGAAAGTCAATGTATGAGTGCGTGTGTGTGTATGTATGTAGGTTCCAGCATCATTTCCGAACGGCTGGAGCGATTTTCATGAAACTTGGTACACATGTTTCTCATTGGTCGACTAAAAATACTGCAGGGTGAAATCAACCCTCTCACCCCTTTCTGGGTAGGGTGGGGTGTGATTTTGCGGCCTTGTATGTCTGTCTAGTCTAAAAAAAAAACACACAAGAGTATGGGGAGAACATGCAAACTCCATTCAACTTTCTGCCAGGTTGGGATTTTTTACTTCTTTTTATTTAACAAATATGTTTCTGCTTTTAATGTTTACATGTTTCTTACTATTAATCAGAATGCAAGATTCCCCAAAAGAGAAAATATAATTGTTCCCTATTAATGGAATAATATTTATTTGTGGATTTGCAGAAGTCTATTACTTTTTCTAAATAACCTTATGTAGAGCACTGCATATGAATTGTGGCTTGCGGTACCTTAAAAAATCCAAAAAACAGACACCTTTATAAATCATAGTGTGTGTAAAAAAGCTGCTTTCCTAAGAAAAGTCCAAATTAAATTACGTTTTGTGAAGCAATCATCACTGGCAGATAAATCTGTATAAAGATAAAGATCTATTCAGTTAGCAGTGCCGCCTTACCACTCTAAAGATCTGGGTCCAATTTCAAACCATCTTGATGTGTAAACTTTTTGTGTATGCCCACATCACAATAACATGCATGTTAGGTTAATCAGAGACTCCTAATTGGCCCTGTGATGGACTGGCATCCTGTCAAGGATCAGCTTTTGCTCCAGTTTCTAGTGTGTGGGTAGACATGTGGGTAGATAAATGTACAGTCTCTAAATGCATTCTACAGACATTTAGACAGTTACACAGCAGGCAGGCATTTAGAAAAGCATTACACATCATCGTATCACCTGCACCAACAGCTTTATGAAGCTTGTTTCAGCTAGTGGGTTTTCTCTGGACAGCTTTATCCATTGCTGTGTCAGTATTGATGTATTTAGTTTTCATACAGAATATTGACAGATTATTTGTTTTAGAATTCAGCATCCCTGCTGTTAAACATTACAATGGTCAACTTCAGGGGAAGTAGAGTTAATTTGGTCTGTTTTTATATTTCATAGACATTTCAACATTAGTTCACTTTCACTGGAAGTTTGGGAAATACTGGCCAGATGTTCCCCATTTTAGTTTTGTATTTCCAACAATTCAAATCTTTCATCTCACTTCTCATACCAGCAAGGCTGGGTTTTCAACATGACATGATAAAAAAATGAGATACATTTGTCTTAAAGTGAAATAGTTCATTATCTGTGCCAACCCCACAGTAGTTGCAGAATTTGCAGAAACACAATACCTTTCTTATTTATGTGGGAAGATTTAAAGGGACCCATCTCCTTAAACGAAGACTTGAACTGGAATATTCTTGTCTTGGTGGACTGATTCTAGAACTTGCCCAAATCATAATGGAGGAGATGTTGCCATGGATACTTTGATGCTAAAGAGGCATTGACATGATTAAAAAAAGGATTTTTAATTTTTGGAGGTTATAAAGATGTGTTAACCTTTGAAGAGGTAGAATATGTGAGCCTTGTGCATGCATTGCTAGAGGGATGAGTTGGTAGGGAGATCTGATTACATACTTACCACCTAACTGGCTACCTTAGTGTCTCAGTAGGGTTGGGACAGTAAACTGGGGTCTATTCCTGTTACTGCTTCTGTAGACCTAGAAGACAGCAATACAGAATATCCATATTATTTGGGACCATGCTCTGTCCAGATGCTTAGTATAATTTGTGTGTGTATGTTATATCACAAATGATGTTATTTGCCAGGCTTTCTTTTAGTATTGCATTTGGCATTTTACTCTGGTTTATTGTCTTTTATTCTGTTTAATGCCCTTGTATATCCTGTATCTATCTGTTTTAATGTTCTATTTAGGAAATATCTATATCCAATGTTACATATACCTGCTGTTTTTTTATGAGACTCTGTGAAGTGCGAAGTGCCTTGAGCATGGGAAAGGTGCCATATAAATAAAATGTATTATTATCATTATTATTATTAGATTTTCTGGAACTGAGAGTTTTGGACATGTATAATGGCTGCGGGTTTCTGTATTACAGAGCTTCCCCCACACCAGCATTAAACGCAAGTTTCAAAGCAACACCTTTTGTCTCAAGCAGTTATACCATGCTGGGCATCTAGTGGCAGCTCTATGTAGAGTTGGGCTCTTTTACACCTTTCTGTGGAAACTCCAGAACAGGGCTTGGCTCCATTAGATCCAGCTAACATTTTAATTTCTGTTTGGCATCTACAGTACTCCAGGTCGGTTTCCTAAAGTGTTACGCCCACTGGGCAACCTGTGAGATAGAGTGTTGCTTCAAGGAAGAACACCAAGGGGTCTGTGTAACCACATAGCTGTATGTAGTTTCTTGACAGTTCTCTGAATGAACTGAATGCAGCCTGAGCTACTTGAGGCTACTAATAAGGCAATACTAGGAGGAGGCTGTGTAAACTAGAAGGTGCTGTCAGAAAAGACAGACAGTACCTCATTTAATCATGACTGACTACAGACTGTGTGATGGACTCTGTGGAATGGTGCAGTGTGGCTCCTACTATCCCTTTCATCTGTGTTTACAAACTATTGAAATGATTTATTGGCTTTTCCATATATGCCTTGCCTATATAAGATTCAATTACAATGCAGTTCTGGTGCCATCTATAAATAAAATGGATGTTGCCATTTATGCAACTAACAGAAGTACACATTTCAGCTCAGCTAAGGGGCAACTAATCCACACATTAAACAAAAATGAGTCCAATTCTTCTGTATGAAAGTTCTTTCCATGCACTTGCAAATAAGTAGTTGAAGTAGAAGCCACAAGCCTGTATGCACTGTTCTGAAGGCATCTAGCTCTGACCACTGATATGATCACTTATTATGATACTCCTGCCTGGTCCATTTCCAGCTGGTCATGAGCTGCATTCAAATGCTATGGCCAGATGGGAAATCTGAGCTCCTCAGCAGGACATTTCATGGTGAATATCCTTTGAAGTGGAAGCACCTGGCAGGAGAACTCATAAAATACAAATTAGCTGAGTTGCAATGTAACATTGACTTTTCACATCATTCAGTAACATTAAACAAAAAAATAATAACCAGGTCAGTCAGAAGTAGCATTTTTGTGGTCAAATTTTGTTTGGATAAATGAGCTAAATGTGTGCATTTGGTTTGTGTTTTATCTTTATGAAAAACTGAGCTTATCTTTCACTGTGACCGCACATCACTAACAGAATGCAAGTTGGAAGATTACATGAATACAATGAGAAGTAGTAACTCTGATTATTCCTGTAGTATGCGAACACAGCAATAGTTGAAAGGTTGGTGATATAACAGGTTGAACACTCACATTAATACAGCATGGACAGCCAGTCCTCAGCACTTTATGGGTATTCTACAGCCTGAGCAGCTAAAGGTGAACAAAACTGTTACAGCCAGTTCCACGATTTGTGAACTCTAATTGATCTCATTATTTAATTAGCTGGTCTTTTTTTATTCTTAGTCGGCCTTCAGAAAATCACAGTTACACTTAAAAAAATAATAAAAATACTTTCATTTTTTTGCCATAGCTTTAAATGTTTACCTCAAAAAAAGAGTAAAAATAATTTTATTTTTTGACATAGCTTTAAATGTTTACTTTTATTTTGTCATTGTCATAATGCTGAAAGAGAGACATATGCAGGTTCAAAGGTTGGGGGACCAAGCTGGTACTTCTCGCTTAGAGACCAAATGTAAAAATAAAAACAAAAAATATTTGGCCGCTGTCATTAACAGTGCTAATGCTGTTTCAATAAAGTGTGTCTCTGTAGCACTCTCATTCCCTGGCTTGTCTCTAAGTTAGTCCAAAACAAGAGACTCCAACTTCTGTTTGGCGGCTCTTTTTATACAGTATCCCTTGGCCTGGTAGGGGCAGGTCTCGGGATGATTGTGAGGTGTGATCAGGCTTTTTCTGACTGTTGTCCTTTGGACCTGCAGAGACATGGACAATGTGGTTAGTGGCAACACCCCCTCTCTCCCCGTAGTGGTACTGCTTTCCTTATCAGAGCCATGAAGGTGCCCCTATGCACAAATGTATGACAATACTTGGTATTTACTGTAAGAAGAGTGGCAGAACGGTAACCCTGTTTAATAATGAGAACCTTGCAAGAAATAATGAAAAAAGGTGTAACAAAAAAATTAAGTATACAGGCAGTCCCCGGGTAACGTACGAGATAGGGACTGTAGGTTTGTACTTAAGTTGAATTTGTATGTAAGTCGGAACAGGTACATTATTTTAATAAATGCTATTTTTGACCGACTGTAACCAAGTGCTCTGTCAATCAATGATGGAGTTTCACCTCTCTCTGACCTTTTTATTATTTCTACTTTATTTTCAATGGTGATGGTTTTTCTCTTCTTTACTGTATCACCAGCACTTGCATCATATTTGTGTTTTGGAGACATTCTTGAAGACAAAAGGTTAAGATGAGCTCTTTTGCACATTACTGTACACGTTATCACAGCAGGAAGGCACCAGTCATCAACACGTCTGATGTACTGACAAGAGACAACTTCCTGCTATGTGTGTAACAGTACAAGCAGGCTTGCTATTGAAAATGAATGGGGGTGGCGAGGGGCGGTTCATCACCAGCCCACCTCACAGTCACCTCCACTACAGTATGCTGTAGAACGAACACGGTGCAGCCAAAGGCGAGTAGTGAATCGCCCAACCCCAATTCAACAGGCAGCCATCCAAGGCACACTACAATGCTACCCCCGCCGCCCCATTCAGCCACAACCGGGTCACCACTTGCAGCATTGCCAGCCGTGTGTGCTGGGAGGGCAGTGAAACGCCCCCCTCCGCTCCATCCAGCCTGCATCCAGTCAGGAGCAGCAGCTGCGGCGGCGTAGTGGGCAGGCAGCGAACTATCGTCCTGCACACGAGCGATAGCTGTGGCCCCGGTGACTATGGACCACGGGTCACTGCTTGCCGCCAAGGGACACTACACTACGCGAGCAGCGAAATTGCGCCCCTCCAGCCACCGCTTGTAGCATCCCCAGGCCGAAGATGACGGAGCGGCAGTTACTGAGGCGCATGTGTCGCAGCTGCGTCCTTGTTCGTAAGTCGTAGGTCGGGTGTCTGTAACCTGGGGACTACCTGTATATAGTCCATTACTAAAGCACTTGTTCCACACAGTGTCTTGTTATGTAGGTTTGTCCTCATTGGGAAGAGGGCTCAAACTAAACACTGACTTCCAATTTATGCTTTTCTTAAATAAGGTCTGAACCAGAAGGGGTTGGGACCCCTGTAAAAAGAGTGTAAGTGGCATCAAGGTTCACCCACATTTTTCTCCTCAACACTAGGGGAAAAGATGTATAGGTAGTTAACGACTGGGTTGCATCCTCACCCTTCTTTTTCTTTCCAATGTGACCTGAGTCAATGAACTGCTCCTATGACGTGTATGTGTGACATTATGTTACACTAAAATAAACTCATGGCTTCATTATCTACTCATTATAATGATTCAATATCTCCCTGACACAATAATTTATTGGTAAAGCCCTTCACCTTCTCTTCGTCCTGGTGTAAAGCAGCCAACTTGAAATTTCAACAGAGATTTTAACTGTCCATCAGACACTTCTTTAAAATGTTATGAACTACAATTAGTCACAGACACTCCATAGCCAACAACTAACAACAGGACATTAGTTGATGCCATTTTTACCACAGTTGAATTGGAATCTGCAATCTATGAAAGCTTTTGAGCCACCAGAAGCCTATCTAGGCTATGTTTCTAACTATGTGATATTTTAAAGTACTGTTAAAAAGCATGTATTAAATGTAGTCTACTAAAGCATGTAATTGCTTTAAATTATAGCTGGTGTTTTTCAATATACCTTACTGTTACAAAAGTATGTAACAAACAAAATATAACTAACTGATGAAGTAAATAAAAACTGTAAAATGCAATCATTTTTAAATCAGTTAAGTCCCCAAATGCACCTAAATGTTACACCATTTCTAACTTGATTCTGTAGTGTTTTTTTCCCCTTACATGTTCTGTACAAGAGGAGTAGACACCAAGGCAAATGACCAGTGCTGAAAGGCTGCAGCTGCATCACTCTCAGACCAGCTAGTTTGCTGATTAGTAAATGAAGGCTTAATTCGCCAGAATATGGAAAAGCAGCATGAAAGTCATGATTATAGTAATGAAAATATAAAATGCTAATTTATATGAATATAACTTACATACATGAATAAAAATTTAGCAAACCCAAGTTTGTAATTTCCGGAATAACACCAAAACATAGAAACTGGGAAATATCAGATAGCTTAATTAAAATATGAGTGAAAGATATAAGAAGATGCTGGTTGGCATGACACCATCATTGAACTAATTACTAATGGAAATTAAACTTTGTATAGAAAGGAGGTGACTTGTCTTTTTTTTTAATCTTTTTTTGGTGCACTGCAAATAACCTAGTACTCAGTAACACCAGAACATTGGAAATGAAAAATTTCTTTCGCAAACAGCAGTTACAACCCCTTCCTCTAGAAATTAATAATTCTACAGTCAGATTGGTGGAATCCTTTAACTTTTTGGGCACAATTAATCACAAACAATCTCAGTTAGGACATTAAATCCACTTCCATCACTAAGAAGGCTCAGCAGCCAATGTATTTTGTATGCCAATTAAACAAATTAAATATTTCCCAGACCATCCTAGTACAATTCTACAAAGCCATAATTGAAAGTGTCATCAGATTCTCCATTGTGGTCTGGTTTGGTTCAGGAACAGTTCAATCCAAAAATAAATTCCACTAAGTTGTTAGGTCTGCTGAGAAAATAGTTGACGGTGCTCTTCTGTCGTTACAGACCTGTATGCATCTAGTATTATAAACCATGTCAAAAGGATCAGCACTTACTCTTCTCACTCAGATCATCACTTGTTCCAAACACTCCCCTCTGGAAAATGCTTTATGTCAATTAAAACTGATACTAACAGTCACTTAAACAGTTTCTTACCCAGAGCCATAGCCCTAGCAAACCATTAATTTAGCTTGTCTTCCTCACTTATTCATGTGTTCTCTCATATACTGTATATATCATGAACTTGGGGTTCCTAAGCACAAAAGTCCCAAAATAACTCAACATGTCCATTTGGACAACACTGGTTAACATAAAGGGTAAACATAGAATCTTTTATATAAAAGGTTTATTTTCAGAAAAAACGCTCTGTAAAAATCAAAGCTCCAAAGATCACAAAATGCAAAGAAGGAAACCTAAAGTAGCAATCCAGTAGCAAATGTCCCAAAACACAAATCCAAAGAATCGTAGCAAACAAAGCACAGAGGCCAAATCCAGTAATTCACAAAAGCACACAATAATCATGATTGCAACTCACCAACTCCATGGGTGTGTTCAACGAATTGGATTTTGATGGTGATGAGTGGGTGGCCCTGTCTTTTGGAGTACCACGAATAAAACACATGGCACATAGTAAAAGATACTGTCCCACATGTGCGATTAGGAGGCAGCTAAAGGGTTTAAGTAACGGTAATACTATGCCGGACCAGGGGGTGGCGGAGTGTACTGACTGTTTCTCTCAGTCTCTTGCAGACCATTCTTGGGAAATCCTATGGGGTTCCGGTGCCACAGATGACTTCACTTCAAGTTCCAGCTCCACTGATGATGTCACTTCCGGTCCCCGAAGACGGCACTTCTGGTCCCGAAGACATCACTTCCGGTTTCAGCTTGGATGACCTAATTTCCTCTCCCAACCTTTAAAACCGCCATCTTACCTCCAATTGATCAGTTCTGTTTTGGACTCTGTTTTGTAAACAACTACCTTTTTCAAACCTTTTGCAGCCAGGAACATATCATACAGGTGGCTGCCCCAAACCAGACTGTCTGGAGTCGATTTTGTTACAGTGGCGTAGTCGGCAGGATGATGTATACCCTGAAGAAAACGGGACAGGACCTGAAAAATACCCAGGTGGGAAAGTACCTGGGCCGAGTTTCTGGGTGGGAAGCTAGTCTGGCGGTCAGGTGTAACTCAGAACAGGCTTCACTCTCTATACATAAACCCGGGCTAAAATATAACCACGGGGGAATATGGAGGAGACTAACAGATGTGGGCTGGTTCCTGGGGATGAAATGAAGGGGGCTCATTATGTTCTCTTGGAGGAGAGAGCTGAGCCACCCATTGAGGTTAAGACCTCAGAAAAAAATGGGCTGTCCCCAGACCAGCAGGCTAGAAAATTAATAACTTGAGTATAACTCCCAAAAGAAACTCAGAGAACAGGCAGATGCTCTGTGGGAGCAGGTGGCACAATGGCTAAGGCTGTTTGAGCTGTGCACATTTTAAATAGTGCAGCAGGTGGCCTGCTTTTTACTATTAAAGAACCTCCCTGCTAACTTAGCCCAGTCAGTCTGGGGAAACTTCCACAGCATGAGCGAGCTTCTCGGGCTACTCGAAAAATAAAATCAGCCTCGCAATCTGGTAGAGCAGAACGGTCCCCTAGTGGATTCCGTGGGGATTATGTCCCACTTAACCGTTCCCTTTCATGTGCTCCGAAGCCTGTTTTGAAGTTCCCTGGATGTCGGACGCACAACCTGCCTGGAGATGAGGTGGAATGCAGGTGGAAGGAGAGGGACGGTTTATGTGCACTTACCAACCCCCTGATGCTATCCCATATGGGTATTGTAGCCGTTAATGGATTTAAAGTCGAGGCACTCTTTGACTCAGGCAGCAACATCTCCATTGTTGATTGCCGATATGTATTACCGTGACAGTGGATAAAGGGAAAGACCAGTATTAAATGTATACACGGAGAAATCCGAAAATACAAAACCCCCTGGTGTTTCATCTGTCAGGGGGATGGATCGCTGAGAAAAATCCCTGTTGTGGTCCTCCCTTCGCCACCTTTTCTGGTGATTCTGGGGTGGGACTGGTCTGAAAATAAATGCGGTATGCTTTTGACTACTCCCGAACGAAGCGCAGGCCTAGTCATAGACGGGGATGACCCAACTGAAGCTGTCACCACGCTGTGTAATCAGCCGGCGGAGAGAGATACGGAAACCCAAGAAAGGGTCGGGGAGATTCCTAGGCCGTCGAAGGCAGATACATCATCAACTCGCGCCTTGACAAACTGGGATGATGCTCCGCCCCTTGAGGTCAGACCGGACCTTCTCTTCAAAATACAGTTTCAGTTTAGAGAAACGCCGGCTTCTTTTATATGAGAGCAGTGGAATTATGTCTCCCTAAAATTTGCTAAAAATGCAGTCGTGCTTGTCAATGGCCAACGCACTCATCAATCCATGCCACAGGTTTATCACTTTGTAATTGAAAACGATCTATTATATCGAATAGCAGAACATGGGTGGGGGGGGGGGGGGGGAGAAAACTGTTGCTAATCCCACAAACCTACCAGAGGCAGGTCTGTGAGTTAGCACATGCTCATCTCCTGGGAGGCCATTTGGGCACCGAATAAACACTACAGCGAATTAAGCTCCGATTTTACTGGCCGGGAATTAATGAGGAGGTTCGCCATTTTTGTGTCTCTTGTCCCGAGTGTCAATTACGGCAAATTCCTAGGAGGGACCATGCTCCTCTCATCTCCCCAAGGCTGATGTCCCTTTTTAACGTATTGGGGTCGATATCGTAGGACCCCTGGAGCCCTCAGCCCGAGGACATAAGTACATATTAGTCCTTGTGGATTATGCTACTCGATATCCTGAGGCTGTTCCGTTGCGCTCAGCCACATCTCAGGTAATCGCACGGGAATTAGTGGGGGTATTTGCGCGTGCCGGCATCCCTAAAGAAGTCCTTACAGATCAAGGGATGCCTTTCACCTCGGAAACATTCAGGGAAACTGCCAAATTACTTAAAATAAAGCATTTAAAGACCGCGGTGTATCATCCTCAAACCAACGGTCTCGTAGATAGGTTTAATCAGACTCTCAAACAGATGTTTCGCAAAGTGGTCAGTGGGGATGGAGGAAACGGGGATCAGCTCCTCCCCCTTGTTCTTTTTGCATATCGGGAAGTCCCACAAGCCTCTACGGGATTCTCACCATTTGAATTATTATATGGATGACAACCCATGGAAATATTGGATATTTTAAAAGAAGGATGGGAAGGAGAGGCTGTTCCCTCTGCCAATATATTAGAAAATATCACACAATTACATGATAGATTTGGAAAAATTTGACCAATCTTAAAAAGTCACATGGAGGAAGCGCAAGCAGCACAGGCCTGCTATTATGACCATGGCACAACCCTCTGAGAATTCCAACCAGGGGATCAGGTCATGGTCTTGATTCCAACCTCTCATTCCAAATTACTTGCGTGGAAGGAAAGGGATCCAGATCCCTTCTCTGCTCAGCCCCGCTCATTCTTTACTCAATCTACCATCCTTAATTTTGGACCAGAGCTAAATTCTAGACAGAGACGGGAGCTGGAAACAGCTATCCTCTCCATCCCCATGGTTGTGAGTGAGAAACCTGGATGGACCTCTCTGATTACGCATGATATTGTGACCAATCCTGGGGTTGTTGTTTGAGAACGCCCCTATCGACTATTCGAAGCAAAGAATGTTGAAGTGGAACTTGAAATCAAACGCATGCTGGACCTAGGTGTGATAGAGGAAAGTTATAGTCCCTGGTCCAGTCCCATTGTATTGGTTAGTAAGCCTGATGGAAGTTAGAGGTTTTGCAATGACTTCCGTCGGCTTAATGAAGTTTCCAAATTTGATGCTTATCCAATGCCTTGAGTGGACGACCTCCTTGAGAGGTTTGGACAAGCACAATTCTTGACCACACCTGACATGACGAAGGGGTATTGGCAGATTCCTTTAATGGACTCCGCAAAGGCCAAGACTGCGTTTAGTACCCCTAGTGGACACTGGCAGTATCGCGTCCTTCCATTCGGGTTACACGGGCACCTGCAACTTTTCAGCGTCTGGTGGATAGAGTGCTCCGCCCCCATAATGCTTATAGTGCTGCCTACTTGGATGACGTTGTCATCTATTCCAGCACATGGAAGGAACACATACAGCAGGTCACTGCAGTGCTTCGGACACTATGAAAAGCTGGGCTTCAGATTAATCCAAAGAAATGTTTCTTTGGATTGAAGGAAGCTAAATATGTGGGCTACCTGGTGGGTCGGGGTTCTTTTAAACCACAGTGTTCAAAGATAGAAGCCATAGTACATTGGCCCTGTCTGTGAACCAAGAGGCAGGTCCAAGCCTTTCTCGGACTAGCCGGGTATTACCGCCGGTTTATACCCTGGTTTTTGGAGAGAGCAGCGCCTTTGACTAATTTAACAAGGAAGAGGGCTCCTAATAATGTGGTATGGGATGATACAACGGAGGCTGCATTTAGTGACTTAAAACAGGCCCTTACGTCAGAACCAGTTTTGAAAGGTCCTAATTTTTCTCTTCCTTTCTTTCTCCAGACTGACACTTCGGACACAGGCCTGGGTGCAATGCTGAGCCAAAACGTTGATGGTGTTGAACACCCCGTTATGTACTTGAGCCGGAAACTGTTGGAAGGGTAAACCAGGTGTGCGGCGGTAGAACGAGAAGCACTTGCAATTAAATGGGCGATTACGCAGTTGAGGTACTACCTCTTGGGTCCGGAATTCACTCTCGTGACGGATCATGCACCCTTACAGTGCATGGCCCTACAAAAGAAGTCAAATCCTTGGGTCACCAGGTGGTTTCTTGATCTACAGCTGTATAAGCATTCGCTTGTTCATCGTAAGGGTCTCCCTCCATTCCAATGCCGATGTTCTTTCTCGTTCTCACGATCTCTAGGTGCAGGATGTCCGACCCGGCGGGTCTGGGCTGAAGGGGGGGGGCCTTGTCACACACGTGCGATTAAGAGGAAGCTAAAGGGCTTAAGTAATGCTAATACTATGCTGGACCAGGGGGTGGCGGAGTGTGCTGACTGTCTCTCTCAGTCTCTTGCAGACCATTCTTGGGAAATCCCATCGGGTTCCGGCGCCACAGATGACGTCACTTCCAGTTCCGGCTCCACTGATGATGTCATTTCTGGTCCCGAAGACGTTACTTCCAGTTCCGGCTTGGATGACCTAATTTTCTCTCCCAACCTTTAAAACTGCCATCTTACCTCCACTCAATCAGTTCTGTTTTGGACTCTGTTTTGTAAACAACTACCTTTTTCAAACCTTTTGCAGCCAGGAACATATTATACGGGTGGCTGCCCCAAACCTTTGTGACTGGAGTCGATTTTGTTACAATACATAAATGTACTGTATAGCAACTAAATGATCAATCATATTAACAACAAAAATGAACAAAACAGACATCCATCCATCCATCCATCCATCCATCCTCTTCCGCTTATCCGAGGTCGGTCGCAGGGGTAGCAGCTTGAGCAGAGATGTCCAGACTTCCCTCTCCCCGGCCACTTCTTCTAGCTCTTCCGGGGGAATCCCAAGGCGTTCCCAGGCCAGCCGGGAGACATAGTCCCTCCAGCATGTCCTGGGTCTTCCCTGGGGCCTCCTCCCGGTTGGACGTGCCCGGAACACCTCACCAGGGAGGCGTCCAGGAGGCATCCTGATCAGATGCCCGAGCCAGCTCATCTGACTCCTCTCTTTGCGGAGGAGCAGCGGCTCTACTCTGAGCCCCTCCCGGATGATTGAGCTTCTCACCCTATCTTTAAGGGAGAGCCCAGACACCCTGCGGAGAAAACTCATTTCAGCCGCTTGTATTCGCGATCTTGTTCTTTCGGTCACTACCCATAGCTCATGACCATAGGTGAGGGTAGGAACATAGATTGACTGGTAAATTGAGAGCTTTGCCTTTTGGCTCAGCTCCTTTTTCACCACGACAGACCGATGTAGAGCCCACATCACTGCGGACGCCGCACCAATCCGCCTGTCGATCTCACACTCCATTCTTCCCTCACTCGTGAACAAGACCCCGAGATACTTGAACTCCTCCACTTGGGGCAGGATCTCGCTCCCAACCCTGAGAGGGCACTCCACCCTTTTCCGGCTGAGGACCATGGTCTCGGATTTGGAGGTGCTGATTCCCATCCCAGCCGCTTCACACTCAGCTGCGAACCGATCCAGAGAGAGCTGAAGATCACGGACTGATGAAGCAAACAGGACAACATCATCTGCAAAAAGCAGTGACCCAATCCTGAGTCCACCAAGCCGGACCCCCTCAATACCCTGGCTGCACCTAGAAATTCTGTCCATAAAAGTTATGAACAGAATCGGTGACAAAGGGCAGCCCTGGCAGAGTCCAACTCTCACTGGAAACGGGTTCGACTTACTGCCGGCAATGCGGACCAAGCTCTGACACCGATCGTACAGGGACCGAACAGCTCTTACCAGGGGGTCCGGTACCCCATACTCTCGGAGCACCCCCAATAGGATTCCCCGAGGGACACGGTCGGACGCCTTTTCCAAGTCCACAAAACACATGTAGACTGGTTGGGCGAACTCCCATGCACCCTCCAGGACCCTGCTAAGGGTGTAGAGCTGGTCCACTGTTCCGCGACCAGGACGAAAACCACACTGTTCCTCCTGAATCCGAGGTTCGACTATCCGACGGACCCTCCTCTCCAGAATCCCCGAATAGACTTTTCCAGGGAGGCTGAGGAGTGTGATCCCTCTGTAGTTGGAACACACCCTCCGGTCCCCCTTCTTAAAGAGGGGGACCACCACCCCGGTCTGCCAATCCAGAGGCACTGTCCCTGATGTCCATGCGATGTTGCAGAGACGTGTCAACCAAGACAGCCCTACAACATCCAGAGCCTTGAGGAACTCCGGACATATCTCATCCACCCCCGGGGCCCTGCCACTAAGGAGTTTTTTGACCACCTCGGTGATCTCAGTCCCAGAGATGAGGGAGCCCACCTCCGAGTCCCCAGGCTCTGCTTCCTCATTGGAAGGCATGTTAGTGGGATTGAGGAGGTCTTCGAAGTACTCCCCCCACCGACCCACAACGTCCCGAGTCGAGGTCAGCAGCACACCATCCCCACCATACACAGTGTTGACACTGCACTGCTTCCCCCTCCTGAGACGCCGGACGGTGGACCAGAATCTCCTCGAAGCCGTCCGAAAGTCGTTCTCCATGGCTTCCCCAAATTCCTCCCATGCCCGAGTTTTTGCCTCAGCAACCACCGAAGCCGCATTCTGCTTGGCCTGCCGATACCTATCAGCTGCCTCCAGAGTCCCACAGGATAAAAGGGACCGGTAGGACTTCTTCTTCAGCTTGACGGCATCCTTCACCGCTGGTGTCCACCAACGGGTTCGGGGATTGCCGCCACGACAGGCACCGACTACCTTACAGCCACAGCTCCGGTCAGCCGCCTCAACAATAGAGGCACGGAACATGGCCCATTCGGACTCAATGTCCCCCACCTCCCTCGGGACATGGTCAAAGTTCTGCCGGAGGTGGGAGTTGAAGCTACTTCTGACAGGGGGCTCTGCCAGACGTTCCCAGCAGACCCTCACAACACAAAACAGACATAAATAAGAAAAATGGAACCCTGGTCGGGGTGAACTCTGGCTGAAACATAATAATATGAATGTGTGTATTTACAGTATATGTACAGTATGTGTATGTTTGAGCATGTGCATTCACACTATACAAACACACTTTAATTTGCACATCTCCTTTATATTGTAATTGCACTGTTCAGTAACTGTTCATAATATGTGTTGTTTATCTTATTTCATTTGTGTTATTTGTATGTGGTGTAGTGTTATGTTATAAGCAGCCCTACAGCTACTATGCTACCTGTACATTAAGTACTGGCAAATAAACGTGATTCTGATTCTCAGAACTTGAGTTGAGAACCACTGCTATAAAAACATGGCCCCTCAACTTTTATCGCTTGAAGGGAGCTGGCCACAATGCAGAGACTCCTGTTCAGTATTGAACCACATGCATCCTACTTCCTTTTAAAACAAGGTAGCACATTAGTCAGTGCTGATGCCACATAGCTCCAGGAGTGCAGGTTCAATTTCTGGATGGACAAGTATGTTTAAAGGGGCAAGTTCTTCCCATGTTCATTCTATTTTTCTCCATATTCCAAAGATATGTATCTTAGGTTAAATGGCAGCTCTGAATTGAACGTGTGTATGTATGAGTGCCCCCTGCACTAGCACCAACCATTAGATCAACCATATGTTAGACCAAAAGAGTTACGCAAATAGGTGGATGGATGGTTACACAAAAAGTGACATGAAGGTGCAGTGGTTAGCTCTTCTGTCTCACTCTTCCAGGAGTCAGATTCAGTTTAAAGTCCTACATGTGCATACTTTGGTTTCCTTAAACATCCTGAGGATGTGTTTATTACCTTTATTGGTGTTTTTAAAAATTTATCGGTGAAGCTGTATATGCTTGGATGCAAACGTGTCCTAACTTCATACTAGTGCCATCTCAGGGATGAATCTTTGCCTCTGTGTTGCCTGAGGTAGCTTCCAGCTTCCTTGTAATCAATTAAGCAGGTTCAGGAAATGGAGAAACAGCAGGTGGATACATCAAGAAAATAAAGCTTGAAGTTGAATAGCTTTTACTCTGAAGAAGTTTCAAAGGATTGTTCGGGGTGGCCACTGACCAGACTAATGGGGGTAAACCTCTGTAATAAAAACGATTATTGTTTTTCTTATAGCCAATTTGTCCCTGCGCAGTCTGGATTAAGTATGATAAAGGGGAAAATGACTTGAATAATCAATTTGTTTCATTCATGATGTTTCAAGATCTGTTTAGTTTGCTTTTGATGAAATTGCAGACTGTTACTGTATTTTGACTATTTTTAGCAGAATATGAAAAACATTGAAGGCTAAAATACTTTTACCAGCTTACTCTGTTTATTGTCAGCTACACTGCTGCAGCGATCGATGTTTTCGTTTCTATTTGAGTTGATGTGAAACAATAATCGCGGCGGCGCCACTGAACGATAAGGGGGCAAGCAATTAAATCTTAACACGGAAAATCAACCGCACACATAAAAAACACACACGAGTGGATTACTAGCTTGAGGATACAGTATTGGATGTAATTAAAATGTCGGCCTCAAGCTGGATCTTTATTGCACAACTCTTCCTGTCTTATCTTTAACGGTCACGGCGAAATTTCCACGTCATTCTGAAGATAAATGAAAGAAAGCAGGAGGATGAGGAGGAGGAGGGGGGTGAAAGGACTGAGCTCGGTTCCCTCCGGGAGGAAGACGCTTCCTGTGAGTAGATCACTTGCATCACACGATGCGTCAGTTGCCTTTTACAGATCGTAGTGACAGGAGCGAGCAACATTGGCTCAGAATTGCGCAGTGTCCCCCTAGCCGCAGCTTGCCACTATGTGCTGAGGTCCAAGTGTGGCCGTAATCGCTCGCCGATTTGTGCTTCCTTTCCATGGACAACGCCGCGGCGCACACAGCAGTGTCAATGCCGCCGCCGAGAAACTGCCTGCCAAGGAATTACAGCTGCATGGCCGTGTTATTTGGAGGCACGGTGACCGATAAGAAGGAAGAATGGGAATCTGAGAAGGAGGAACCACCAGAAGCTCCGGAAATTCAAGTAATTGAGGAGAGACCCCGAGGAAGAGATACCGTCTTCAAACCCCAGAGCCCCACTTTAAGACGGAGAGCCAAGTCTCTACCGGCGCCGACAGAAAGAGCTAAACTTGAAATATCAAGGGCACGGAGCCCTTCCAGCCAGAAGAAGGTACGCTTTGCAGACTCGCTGGGACTGGAGCTTATCTCGGTGAAGCATTTTTGTCACGCCGATGTCCCGGAGGTTCCTCGCCACGTCATGGCCAGGTTGCAAGGCGAAACACCGCCTAACCACCTGAATAACCTGGACATGTTTTTCCGAGTGCCCAGGCAATCTACCTTTCTGGAGACCCAGTTCCCCAATCCGTGCCACTCGTCTGATTTCCTAGAACAGGTGCGAGCCATGAACGTGTGCCTGGAGAAAGTGGAAACGAGTGACTTTTGCCTGAGTGGAGTGATCCGTGTTGTGAATGTGGCTTTCGAGAAAGGCGTCACGGTGCGCTACACCTTGAACAACTGGGTGTCCTTCGTGGACGTAGTAGCTACATACGTACAGGGCTCAAGTGAAGACGACACGGATCAATTCGCCTTCAAATTGGTCATTCCCACTTTGATTGAAACAGGGGGCACCATGCAGTTCGCCATCAAGTACTGCGTTGGGGGCAGTGAGTACTGGGACAACAACGGGGGCAATAATTACAAGGTAAGGAGCCACAGGTTCAGGATGTCGCCCCCGAAGGAATGGGAGAGTGCGTGGATTCACTTCATCTGATCCCAGATTCACCGGTCTTTTTCCCTTTTTTGGCTGTCAGAAGGGACAAATGGCATTTTTTGCTACATACTTCCATTTTAACGATAGCACTAAATGTGTGTCATAAGACGGGATGCCCAATGTTTGACAGCTGTGTAGTAATGCTGATTTAATTTAAACTTGCGATTGTTTAGTCGATCTCTTCTACGTTATACCTGTGACGGAGAAGGGGCGGGGCCAGAGTGCACCCGTGCTATGGTAAAGTGTGAACACTTTCTACTTGAAGCACTACTGCCGCAGAAAAGCCGACTCCAGTATGGCGCCCATGATATAAGGTCATTGGGTTAAAGACACACGCAGTCGGAGACACAGAAGGAGGGAATCACGACTTATATTTTTTAGCACTGAATATTTTTTTAATTCCCTTAGAATAATGTATTTATTTGTGTGTGCTTGTTCTACAAACCCCAGTTCTTAATACATATATATTTATAATTGGGTAGGAGGATGAATACTTTTATCAGTAATTTCAAATATAATATTTTTTTCCTTTTAGGATTTTATTTTTTGACTTGAAAAATATTTCATGTAAAATTTAAAATGGAGCACTTCACTGGCTAGTTTTGTGTATACGTAAATGTTTACTTGCGCATTTTTTTTATCGGCGTGAATCTGTTCAACTCCTTTTGTTTGAGAAGCCAGAATCCAGTGCAGTTCATTTTGGAATTTGGTGTAACAGCCCTATTTCTGTCAAAAATGATATCCGTGCAATTTATAAGGATGTGTAAAGTGTATGTGTCTGTTTTAGTATACCTCTAAGTCTTTCACGTTTGTGGTGTTTGAATGCAAAAAATGCAATTATTGGTTATGGAAGTGTTTTCATTTTTATATCCTTTAACATCTATCTTTAACAGGTATTTTTTTACGATCTTGTGCAATGTGTGGCTTACATGTAATTTTTAAATTAATTAGCCCTTTTGCAAATATTCAGAAGAGTTTTAAATGTGCATTTCAAATAATAAAAACCCAGAAAAGCACAGGGCATCTAGATCCAAAAAAAGAAAAACTTGTCCTGTTGCAGCTGCCTCTTCTTTCTGAATGTAATGCAGACCAGCACCAAAAAAATTCTTGTTATTATTATTGTTACTATTATCATTATTATTAATGCATGTAGAACAAGGAATACTGTACTTGAATATAACACTACCACAAAACAAGGCGTAAGCTGCACTTCAGAAGTGTGTGTTTGTCTTCAGAACACACCAAGCAAAGACCTCGTTTATAAAGCAGTCAGTCCTCTGTGGTTTGTGTTTGTACTTTCTGTGAACTGAATGGATGCGCTGCTATATATATTTTTTTTTTAATTTGCCAAATGTATGTATATCAACCAAAAATATAAGCAGTTGGCTGCATAGGAAGTGGTTGCTTCTCACTAGGCCTTTTAATTTCATTCTTATTTTACTTAAAAATTTTATAGTTTTCCATCAGGTGCACAATGACAAAATGAGATTAATTACAGGAATTATTTTTGGAAGATCTTGATCTGTGACAATAAATAGTCTAAACTACTATTAGTTGTGATAGACGACAGGGTTATTTTGCAAGGTAATAATGCCAGTATGTAATACTTTAGTTCATTAATTTTTAGAAACGTGTTTGTGGGAAGTATGACTTGTCAGAATTTTCAGGTATATGATACATACAGAAAAACAAATATGTATTTATTTTTAAAGCATCATTATAGTAACACCAAAAGGCTACTTTGTTAATACAGAGTATGATTAATTTTGTAGAGTAATGACAAACATACCAAATGTGGCCTTTATTGCTGAAAGATGTATTGAATAATTATGTTCATTTATTATTGTTATTGCTGTAATTGTTCAGCTAGCAGGAGCTAATATACTTCTGACTTTACTCATGTAGAATATACCAGATAAAAAGCCATTGTAACACCTTGTTGAGTGTGTTTTTTAAAAAATATTTCCAATTGAATCACGCCCTTTTTTGTTAGCTTAAGAAAATAAAGTGTACAGTTTAACAAACAATGCACATAACTGTATATAATTCCTTGAAAAAAGAAATTGTTTTCCATTAGAAATAACAGATGCTCCATATGGTATATATAATGGAGATTTGCTATTATTAACTCAAAAGTAATATTAATCATTAAGTGTATATATTTTTCAAACATTTTAATATTTTTCAGAGCATATAATGGTATTGCTTTGGGTTACTGTTATTTTTTTTCTTTTGTACTTTTTGACTATACATATTTCTTTGAATGCAATAATGGTCCCTTATTTTATGCAGCTGATAGACTTACAAAAAATTCAGTATAAATATCATTCATAAGTTTTTGTTTATTGGTGGTGGCAATTTTTGGAGCTCTTGTCTTCTGTACATTTGAATTCTTAGTTATTTATTATCTTAGCAGCAGTAACGGATAAACATTACTAAACAGTTAATGGACAGAAAGGCAGTTCAGATCAACCCACTTCAAACTGAGTTGTGTCTGATGTAGGGTACTGAAGTATTTTAAATATGTGTTATTGTTAATGTTCTGTCTGTTCAGTTATTCAGTGTTCACAGTATACTTGGTGTACTTTATGATAATCAGTCAATGTTGATCTCTGTATGCCGTCATAGTATGTAGAGGTGTAAACTGCTGAATACCCTTAATTCTCGTTTTATTGAGAAATTTACAACTGAAAGTAAGTTGGATAGCATTTCAATATACATTAAGTTTTACAATTCCAATACAATGAGATTTGCTGCTATGTTGTGGGAACATCCTGTTGTTTCCCAACTTATTCATGATTCCTAAGTTTACCTACTTAATCAATTAAAAGTAATGTATGCTAGAAATTTTTCTTGTTACACATGATTTGTTAAACATATAACATTCACACAGCCTTAAACATTCAGGACTTACTATGTTTGTATGGGTATCTATCCATTTCCAGAACCTGCTTAATCCAATTTAGGATCGAACAGTGCCAGAGACTGTCACAGCAGTGTTGGGCACAATGCAAGAGCTAACCCTCAGACAGGGCAGTTTGTGTGGGTATTTTCTTAATGTTTGTTCCAATACTGCTAGAAGCACATGGCCATGTAAACAAGCAGGTGTTTAAAATTAAGGTTATAACACTGGATTGAAAAAAGACTTCTCTTATACACATGAAAACATACTCAGATATGATTCATAAACCTGAGCCTCATTTACAAGATCACTTGAAGATAATAAAATAATGTTTTATTATAATAATATCCTAGGTAGGTTTATACATGCAGAATATTTAACAGCTATCAGTTCTAACAAAGAAAGAAAAAGTTCTAGAGTAGTAATACATGAAAATTATATATGTGTTTAATAATTAATCAGTCCTTTTTCATACACTGCATACACTGTTTTTTTATGTGGATACACTGGAAGATCCTGTAGAATCTGCCACTTGTAAAACACAGCAGACAGAAAAGAAGGGCTAGATAGTCAGCCAGGTCCCGCTTATTTTTGATGTAATGGATAGGCTATTGGAGGACAAGTAAAGGAAAACATACGACAGTTTAATGAGGCACTTGTCCTGCCCGTTTTCTTTCTCTCTTCCTTCAGGCATATTCCTCAATATGCTGGGTTTTCAGACTTACATTAAAGTTGAAAAGGAGGATCTTATAGAATTACTGAAGGCCTGAACCAAGAATCAGGGGCTTCACAAGCCAGTTAGACCAATGATGTAAAATTCTAGCTATTCATGTGTCTCCTGGTATGTAATTATCATAGGAGAAGACGGGTGGTCACTTTTGTGACAATGTTAAAATACACATTTCATTGGGTTTCATAACTTTTGAAATGCTGCAAGGAAATTATTGTTACCGTATTTTTAAAATCTTTTTAGAATTTACTAATTTTTAGTGATTGATCCCTTATCTTATGCAGTCTCTTTTAATGCAGGTGTTCATGTCATGAATTGTATGCTGGTCTCTGAAAGGCAGTTATAAATGTCTGTTTTGTGTTGTAAGGAACAGTATAATGCAGGTAAAAGTTTAAAACAACTACATGCATTTGCCTTGATTGAGGTTATGAGGTCTGACTGTACCCATTATGGATTCATTTCAATCCTCTGCTTTAGTTATTATTAATGGCGTGATTCTGTTGCTAAGAAAATGATCAGATAATATCTGCTTATTGTGAATATGTCTACTGTATTGTATGTGAGCAATTCAGAAATGTCATTTATAATGCCACAGGAAAAATAAGATGTCCTGAAAAATGGTTTTCAGATTTCTTGTGTTTAATTTATATGTCCAACTACTGGAGGCTTTTCTTGCTGAATGCTGTAATGGCTGTGCTTTTTGTGTCAATATTGTTGATATAGCAAATATGTTATATTACAGACCGACACTGTGCAATAATTTAGCCACATTCTGTGCTTTGTAATATTTTAATTCCTGGAGTCATTACTAGCTCTTACAACTTCATTTTTTAAGTGTCATTTTCAACTTTTGATGGCAATAGCAATTGAATTTAGTATGTATATATGTATGCACATTATATGAGATTTTTGAAGAATGGACTGCAATCTGAAGATGTGAAAAATGTGTACTATTTTACGGCTCCATCAAACGTTTTCAGTAAGAAGTAATGTAATTCCTGATGAAATTTGATGTGTTTTATTCTTCATATTTATGAAAACATGTTTTAATTGTTACAGATACAATCTGAAATATAATAATCATTTCTTCATTATGCAGCTTTTGCTGAGGATAAAACTGAAGTGTGAATATAAGTCTTGCACAAAATTGTATTTCAATGTTAAATATAAAGTTGCTATCTTCATGATGTGAGCAGTTGTTTTCCTTATGCATGCATGTTCGCCTTTATTGTGAGAAAAAAACAACTAATGTGAAAGTGACAGTGTGGGCTACACTGTCATTAAATAATCATCATTGTGTAAGAGGAATTGTGTGTTTGTGGCAGCCTACTGTACATGACCAAGCAAACTATTGATTCCTTTCTATATTTAGGTTTGTCAAGGAGGAAAGACTGACCCAGCCTAGCCTCGCTTATCTCTCTCTCTCTCTCTTCCTCTCTCTTCCGATTTCAAAGCAGGCGTGTGTTAACATACCTGACCTACTTCTGCACTGCTTGGCAATTTCCTGAACAGGGCTAGATTGGTATTTTGATTACGGTGCTTTTATTTGGTGTCCCACTACTTGAGACAATGTTAAAACAAGTTTTAAAATATAAGGCCATTTAAGTGTCTGTGGTAGCAAAACATTTTAATATTAAACTAAGAAAATACAGCCATACTTGGTTAGTCTTCCACATCTTTTGGTGCTGTTGACCTCTTCCATGTGCTTTAGTATAACTGTATATTTTTGCTTGTCAGAGAGTCAGTTAGTTGTGAAATGTTACAAATTTAATATTTCTGTTGGATCTGTTTTCATCATCCTAATGTTTAGCTGAACATATATGGCTATTTTCATATTTTAAAAAAAGTTACAAATAATAATAATTCATTACATTTATATAGCGCTTTTCTCAGTACTCAAAGCGCTATCCACACAGGGAGTAACCGGGAAGCGAACCCACAATCTTCCACAGTCTCCTTACTGCAAAACAGCAGCGCTACCACTGCGCCACCTGTGAGGATGCCATCTCAATCAGGAGACAAAAAATATTTGATTTTAAACATTCCAGCAAGCGCAGTGGTAGCGCTGCTGCCTCGCAGTTGGGAGACCTGGGGACCTGGGTTCGCTTCCTGGGTCCTCCCTGCGTGGAGTTTGCATGTTCTCCCCGTGTCTGCGTGGGTTTCCTCCAGGTGCTCCGGTTTCCTCCCACAGTCCAAAGACTTGCAGGTTGGGTGCATTGGCGATCCTAAATTGTCCCTAGTATGTGCTTGGTGTGTGTGTGCGTGTGCCCTGCTCAGGGATTTGTTCCTGCCTTGCGCCCTGTGCTGGCTGGGATTGGCTCCAGCAGACCCCCGTGACCCTGTGTTGGGATATAGTGGGATGGAAAATGACTGACTGACTGACATTCCAACAATTTTTTACTACAGTAAAGTATGTTAAAGTCAATATACCCATATCTGAAAATGCAGGGATATTTATAATTGAATCTTGGACTACCCCTAAAATGAATAAGTGAAAAGGGCTGTTGTACAAAATGCTTAATTTGGTCTTAATCTGGTCATGAAGGGCCTTAAACCAATTGGTACAGTTTAAACTTTGCATGTAAATTTTCAGCGTGCAATTCAGGCAGAAATAAAAGACACACCCACCTTAAATGGTATCTCGGCCATTAGAGCAGTTGCATGTATGGTTTTTAAATTCACATCTGTAAAGGAATTTTTTAAAGACATTAAGCAGTTAATTGTTTCATATTCAACATTTTCAGTTGATTTCAGTTCAGAATATACAATACCAGAGTTTGGAGTGAAGTTGCCTCACCCAGTGGTGAGAGGATAGCACCACTCTGCCCAGTGTCTGTGACTACTGGAATGTGTCTTCTTTTCTGAACTGCAGATAGGCCAGTCAGAGTACACTGTTTTAGGTTTGATCCCAAGAGCGATTTGGTGAAAATCTGTCAAAATATTTTAGTGTTATGGAAGACAAGTCCTGTTTTTTTATAATGTCATGATAAACATGCTAGCCACTTGATTTATTTTGTTTGGAGGATCTTGTCCAGCCTTTCCTAAATGGAAGCACTGTATCTTCGACATCAACATTGCTCAGTAGCCTAGTCCAGACTTAGTCCATACCTCCAAAACCACTCTGTGAAGAAGTGCCTTTCCATTTTAATTTGAAGTTCACTTTCCCTCTGTCTGACACTGCTATACTGTGTCTGGTTTGCCTTTCAGTGCTTAATTCTGTGGATTTATACAGTTAAAAAAGATAATTTTGTGTTTCCCATCCAACATGATAATATTTAATGTGCAGGCCTTTTGAAAAGTCACAGTGCTTGGAGTTGGGCAGGATTTTGGTGCTAATATATTTCTGCTTCATGACTAGAGTTGAGTGGGATTAAAGAATATCCTAAATCGTTGAAATATATAAATGTGTGGGGATCAGCCAAACTCAAACAATATACCAAAATGTCTAACTTATGGAAATTTTTCTTTCATTGAAAGCATTCTGATTTTTGTAGCACACTGGGTCCAATGTCTGTACAATATCTGTGTTTGTTTTTTCTTTAAATTTCTGATCATCCAGCATTTACTCTTACATTTACATGGTTTTTCACAATTCTGTATATCTGGGTGTTTGAAATGAAGAATGTTGTACATTTAGACTTGATTGTACAGCTATATTTTATCTATGCAAAAGTATGATTGAGGTTGTTTGAAAAATGATTTCATTATGCCTTGCTTATGATATGATTTTAGGTACTGTATTCTGATTCACATCACTTAGCTTTGTGACTTTGTCTAGGTTGTAAATTTGTGTTTTGTGTGCATGTGCAATAACCTGTCATTATGTGCAATACATCTAGATTAGTTTTTCTTTTCACTTTCTAGTGTAAAAAAGAAATATCAATTCATTTGTTCAATTTCTAGTGTAAAAGAGAAATATATTAAAATGTCTCAGTGATTGAGTCAATAAAGAGTCAATATGTGTGTTGTGTTTTTATTTGGTTGTATCATATTGAAGAAGAAGAAGATGTTGCATTTATATAGAACTTTTCAAGACTCAAAGTGCTTTACGGTACTTCCTCGTATCTTCAGGGAACAGGATTTTCATTTCAGCATGACTGTCTGTGTGCCATGATGGTTTTCCTTCCACATCCTAATGATGTGCATATTAAGTTGTGGCAAAGCCGAGGTTTGTAACTTTTTTTTTTATTGAGGGCTGTAACACTAGTTGTGTGTCTCCTAATAAGAAATCAGCATATTTCCTTAAAAAGGACACTAAATGTTAGATGTATATATAAAAGAGAATGTATATGTTTACCCAGTAATACCATCAGTATTTATTTAATCATGTTATAAGATCAAATCATTTTTAAAAAGTCCCATGACTAAAAAAATTGACCCAGAGAAACTAGAACACCTTTATAAAGTTAGTAAGGGACAAACCAACTTTTCCAGCCAGCTTGTTTAGTTAATAATTAAAATAACCATTGCAATTTACTTGAACAGCTTTCTAACAAAATTAACTTTTCATAAATAACAAACATGTATATTAGTGAGGTTTCTGGTGTTAACTAGAAGGGATCAGTTCTTATAGTCGGGTGATATGGGAGTGACTGCTGATAACCGTACTGTATGTGAGACTTGCCCGAAAAAGTGACTTGAAAATATAATTTTTGGGTAGGGTACTCTTTTTTATATGTTATTTATCCCATATGTTTTGTACTGATGACCAAAAAAAAATTTTTAATCTCATATTTTCATGGAAAACAGATAAAATGGTGTATGTTACAATATAAGCCAAGAGAGCCGTAAGTTAAACCCTGGGATTTTACATGTTTTATGAAACATTTAAAGAATTTGTTAGATAAGGTTTTTTTTTCTTATTTTAACGAGTTAAGTGACCTAAGAAATGAAGATGTAGTAATGGCTGGAATTTGCTAGGGCTAAAAAGCAATACAGTATTGAAACTTTCAGATTCTCTTTCAACTGAATGTTTATCATAGCACGTTTAAGAGTTGAGTACCTGAAAAAGTGCAACTAATTTGAAATCCCATCCATTTTTAAACCTCTGTCTCTATGATTCAGCACTGGTAAAGAAAATAAATGGATTGCTGTATATGACTTTGCAAACTTAAAAAGCTGTAAAATTAGCAATTTCTCTTTATGTTATAAATGTATTGTTTTCCGCATGTTGATCTGGCAAAATTTTACACTGGCTGCCCTTCCTGACGTAACTCTCCCCATTTATCCGTGCTTGGGACCGGCATGAAGAAACACACTGGTTTGTGCACCCACTGTGGCTGGGTTCTTTGTTATAAATGTGATTTGTCACAATTGCTTCAAAAGGAAGCCGCTAACAGAAGCACGGTTGCATTTTTCCTTGCCCCTTTTGGATTCTTCTGACCAGACTTCTATGGACTACTTTGCCTGGCCCCTGTAGAGTAATAAAATGCTCTGTGGTGTGAAGAGACACCGTACAATTTGCCATGTACTGTACATGAGCTGAACTTTTCCAGCTTCGCCCTGCTCTGTTTTTTAATTGACAGTGCAACACTGTATACTGTATATACAAATAAAGTCAGGTCTGAAGTCTTTTTGCACCACAGAGCCCAGTCTAGTCTCATGCACTACCAGATGTGTTGGTTCAGTATGTTTATGTAAGTTTACAATTATAATACGTTAACAGCAGATATTATTAAATAATACAGCAATTACATACAATACCTTGCAAAAAATATTCAAACCAATTTGAAAAATAGTCCAAAAAACCTACCAACTGTTATTGCTGCAAAAGGTGTCTCTACTAAATATAAAGTATTAAATACTGCATGTAAACAGAATGTTTCCGTTTTCTTTTTCATATGATTTTTTTCAAACATAAAGCAGTGTCACATTAACAAAGTACTTTTAGAGTCTTAAGTGCCTTGAAATAAAAGTATCATAGAGAACAAAATTTCAGTGTGAAAATGTCATTTAGTAAAATCACAGAATTGGTCAAGGGGTTGAATATTTTTGCAAGGCAGTGAATGTCATGTTGGCCAATATGAAATTTAGGAGACATTTACATGCTTTAATTTGTTTTAACTTTCTACTTTGCATTTGTCCGACCTCTCAGCTTCACATTCCTAGCGTTAATCTTGGTTGCCTCACATTCCAGTGTCAATGTTCTCCCCCTGTCTGCGTGAGGTTTTTTCAGGGTAGTTCAGTTTCCTTCCACATTTATAAAACATGAGTGCCAGAATGATGGGTGATAAAGTGTAAGTGTGGGTGTGCGCATACATCCATTATTAAAACCTTTTAATCCAGGTTATTATTTTGGGATTGCGAATACTAGCAGCAGATAATGCAATGGAGGAACCAATGTTACTGTAGATACAATAACAGTTCATTGCAGGCCACAGTTATGCTAGTAGTTATGGCCACCCATATGAGACCAGGTTTGATATGCTTTTAAGATGTCTGAAGAAACAAAATGCACTTATACATTGGGGAACTGTTCATACTCCATGCAGGTAATGGTGCAGTAGTAGGTCTAGTCAAAATGCAATAGTGGTATATAAAAACAGGCTGAAAATGAGACTAATGTGCAATATTTGCATTTGACAATTTTATTTATATATTGGGGATGCACCAGAGTAATTAACAAACACACAATTCTTAATTTATTCCCTTAGTAGGACATATTAGTCTCAGTCCTCTGGGAGTCATAGCAATTGCTGGTTTTCATTTGCGCAATTTCTTAGTCAAAAGGCACTGCCTGGCTTTAAAATATATCTTAAACAAATTATATAAGGTGATTCCAAACTTACAGGTCAATCCAAGAAAAGTGGTTATTGAAAAATAGCAAAGACTAACATGCTTTACACAGATAAATGGATTCAGTTTTGTGAACTTATAGTATTTTCTGTTTCTCTGACATTTTTTTTAAAACATCCAATGTGAGCTGCTAAGAAGGGCAATCGGAAAACTGACAGCACAAGATAACTGATGGGCACAACCAAAGTCGCACTTCTTCTTGTTTTCTGTGATGTCTAGTTTTTTCATATATTTGTGTGGTGTCAAAAACAGAATGTTTGTGGATTAGAATGTTAATACAATGTTAGATTTAGGAAAAAGATGTGACAGGTTGCCAGTTCAGTTGCCTTAAGTGTTTAACCTTGACTGGTTTATGCTTCAAGGGTAACAAATATCTGTTAACAGGTGAAATGAGGCCTGCACCATAGATAGATAGACAGATAGATAGATAGATAGATAGATAGATAGATAGATAGATAGATAGATAGATAGATAGATAGATAGATAGATAGATAGATAGATAGATAGATAGATAGATAGATAGAAAGGCACTATATGATAGATAGATCGATAGATAGATAGATAGAATGGCACTATATGATAGATAGATAGATAGATAGATAGATAGATAGATAGATAGATAGATAGATAGATAGATAGATAGATAGATAGATAGATAGATAGATAGATAGATAGTGTGGTAGACGACTGGGAACCTTGCCCCACCGGGATGCCTGGAGAAGGGAAGGACCGGGAGAGGGGCAATATCCTCACCGGGTCACAAGAGGGCAGCCCCCTGGATTACATAAGGGCTACGAATTGGGAGCTTGGAAGCTCAACCCTGTTGGGGTCCGTGGCCACCACCAGGGGGTGCCTGGACGATTCTGGAGCCCTAGAATGTAGCAGTTCCGCCACACCAGAAAGTGCAGCAGGAAATTCATTAGGGTGCAACCTGGAGCGCATCTGGGTGCAACATAAAGGGGTGGCCTCACTCCATTCAGGAAGCCGGAGTCAGGAGGCAGAGGATGAAGTTTGCGAGTGGAGGAGTGAGGGCAGCAGAGAAGAAGAGAAAGATGGAAAGGAAAAGAAAAGGACTGAGTAATTGGTGATTGGTACACTGTGTTGTGAGTAGAAGAACTTTAAGAGGGAAATTTAGATTTCTTTTTTAACAGAAGTTCAATAAATAATTAAATATTATAGCAAACAACCCCCCCTCTCCAAACCATACACTACAGAATTACAAAAAGAAAGAAAAAACATCTGACTTGGTTAAAGATAAAATTAGCAGTCATAATCACAGTGAGGCATTATAAAGACGTATTGCGTAGTAAGAAAGGTGCTATATAAATGTAAAGAATTACTATTATTATCATTACATCAGCCAACATACTCAATAAAAATACAAATTTTCATCTTGTGTCTCAGTTGTCTCAGTTGCAAACAACTGTTACCAGGCTCAAGCTATGCAATCAATGTTGGATTTTTTTCCCAGTTTCAGACCACATCCAAAATAAAAATGCAAATGTAGGTGTTGGTAATCATTCAGTGAACATTTCATGTCATTTTCTAACCCACATGATCCAGACCAGGGTTGCGGGGGGTGCTAGTACCTGTCCCAGCTAGCATAGGATGTAAGGCAGGAGCAAACCCTGGACAGGTCGCCAGTCTATCTTGGATGAAGACATACACACACACACACACCAAGGCCAATTTAGCGTCACCAGTTCACCCAACCTGCATGTCTTTGGCCAGTGGAAACACCTGGAGGAAGCCCACACAGACATGGGGAGAACATGCAAACTCCACATAGGGAGGACCCAGTGACACAAACCGTGGTTTGGTTACTGCAAGGCAACAGCGTCACCATTGTGCGGCCCAGAGTGAATAGTTGTTGAAGTTAAAATATATGTTTATTCAATGCATAATTAACTCCATAGAATGTAACACAAAAGAGTCTTCGTAAGTGGATATGAATTTATTTGATCAAGAATACGAGTTGACAGTAAAGTGCAATCAAAATCATTTGAGGTTCAACTTAGTGAATAAAGTTACAGATGGAGCCAAATAAAAATAACAGCTATTCCAAGACATTTTCAGTGGTGTTCGTGTTTATAAAAAGGAGCCCACTGTTGTCCCAACAATGTTCTTACATGCTTAATCCACCTCTCTGGTCAGGTCAGGTTGGGGAGCAAGCACTGGTACAGCTCATTGCCACACCCACCACACAACGAAACAGCTCGGGATCCTGGTTGGCAACCCCCAAGGCACACTCATGGTCCAGTCCCACCCCCCGGAAATGAACATCTATCTGCCACTGCTAGGTGTTACATGGGCATCCCCTTGGCCTGGTCCTGCCACTCGGGTCCTCAACAATGAGAATCCTGCAAGCCAGGTCATCCTCGGGGAATTATGCCACATGGCCGTAGTACCATAACTGACGCTTCCTCACAATGCAGGTAATGTGCCTCATTCGGGACTCTGTGAGCAACCGCTCATTTGACACAAAGTCAAACCAATGGTACCCAAGGATTCTCTGAAGACACACAGTACCATAGCTGTCCAGTCTTTGTCTCAGGTCACTGGATAGGGTTCATGTCTCACAACCATATAGTAAGACAGGAAGCACCGGGACTCTAAAGACTTGGTCCGTCGTCTTTTGCATAGATATCGGGAGCGCCACACACCCCTTTCCAGCAACCTCATGACCCCCCATGCTATCCCAATCTGTCTAATGACTTCATAGGAAGAGTCACCAGAGACATGAATGTCACTGCCAAGGTAACTAAACCCCTTGACAAGGTCGACACTCTCTCCGCAAACAGACACACTGCTGATGGCTGTGCCCAAGAGGTCATTAAGGGCCTGGATCTTGGTTTTTATTCAGGACACTCACAAGCAGGGGGATTTAGGGTTTTGTGGCATTGGATGTGAGACATGAGCCAACCAGTCCATTAGAGAGCCCTTCAGTTGTGAGATTTTAATTTAGATGTGGCATATATTTAGAGTTTTGTTTCTGTTGGATTGCATTAAAGATTATATAAGAATGATTGAAACTGCCTTGAAACATCTCAGCACTTTAATTGAAAGGCCTAGACTTTTTTCACATTTATCATAACACCATTATAAATATTGGTGACTGTAAATTGGCTGCAGTGTAGGAATGTATGTGTGTGGCTTCTCTTGGCATTCTGTGCCAGTGGGACAAGCCATTGCCATTGCTGACCCCAAAATGGTTTAAGCAGGCTTGATAAAGTATCTTATATATGAAACCGAATGTGTGTTTTTTTGACTATCACTCTTCAAACATTGTCTGCCATATTGTGCACAGATTCCCCATTTGTACAGAAGGCAACCACAGACTTTGTTTTGTTCTGAAAGTTTTCCCCTTGGGGAACTTTATTTAGTGGCCACACCTGTAGTTAATTATAGAAATGCCCCTAGCATGCGTATTTGGGACCTGGCACAAGTTGCTCTGGCGATGGATTTTTCTATGAAATTTTGTTTTGGAGCCAAGATTTTTCTCCCTGGGGTATTTTATTTAGTTACCGCACATGGACCACCCCTACAAGTGTGTGTGCAAAAGTTTTTTGCTTTGGATCTTCAGAATAATTCTGAGACCACCTGAACAGGATACTTTCCTCATAAGTGGGAAATGCCCACAAGTGATCTGTTCTTAAAAGCTAAACAGTTAGTCACTACCTTAGTTCCTTAATTTTTATTTGCACACAGGTGGATAGAGACTTTGTAATAAATTTTACTTCCAGAAAAACAAGTTTTCAATAGGATCCTCCTCGATGGAATTGCATTCCCATTTAGAAGCTGACAATTTCCTTTAAATGCTGTGAGCCTGCTTTGTCTCCTTTGAAACCCGACACTCCCACTCTAGAAACCTTGGAGACTGTTAGGTACACAGCCTCACGCCTGCTTGACAACAGAGCTGCCCTGTGCGCCGAGCACAAAGCCTCTGAAATGGCTACAGTGTCCCTGACACCTCTAATGCTTCTGCTCTTGCTCTCGTCTTGGCATGGAGCTGGCAATGCTGCCACCACCTTCATCCCGTTTGTGCAGCCCCAGAGCTGCGGCCAGTCTTCCTTTTTCAAATCGGCTTCTTTTCAGTGCAGCGCTTGTGGGAACAATCAAATCGGTGGGCCTGACGGTGAGTTGAGATAGAAATGTGCGGCCTCCACTCTGTTTTTTTTATTTATTTAGAATTGTTTTAAAGTTGTAAAACTGAGAGAAAATGACCAAATGTGGCACTTGGTAGATAGATAGAATGCTAAGATTTCTTGAACTGATTTCAAATAAATTGTCAGATAAATTGAAGAGACAAGGAACAAATAGTAAAAATTGTTATTTTGGAAGCAAACTGTTTTTTCAGTTGAGCGTGGATAACTATTAACTTTTGGTGGTACATGTGTGTTTAGCAATAAGATGTTGGCCTCAGGTAGCCCAGCACTTCAGGGGTCGTTTATGACTGAGCTGACGCCAACAAAAAAGTAGTAGTAGTAGTAGTAGTAGTAGTAGTAGTAGAGCTTTATTGTCATCCTAACAGTATACTTACAGTACACAGTGGGACGAAATATCGTCCTCCAGAGTCAAAAGGTGCAGTACACAAGATATCCATCCATCCATCCATTTTCCAACCCGCTGAATCCGAACACAGGGTCACGGGGGTCTGCTGGAGCCAATCCCAGCCAACACAGGGCACAAGGCAGGAAACAATCCTGGGCAGGGTGCCAACCCACCGCAGGACACACACACACCAAGCACACACTAGGGCCAATTTAGAATCGCCAATCCACCTAACCTGCATGTCTTTGGAATGTGGGAGGAAACCGGAGCGCCCGGAGGAAACCCACGCAGACACGGCGAGAACATGCAAACTCCACGCAGGGAGGACCCGGGAATCGAACCCAGGTCCCCAGATCTCCCAACTGCGAGGCAGCAGCGCTACCCACTGAGCTACCGTGCCGCCCTCGTACACAAGATATATATATAAATATATATATAACTAAAAAACATGTACAGTATTATGTAGTATTATTTATTCCAGAGAGTGTGTGGAGTAAAGAGTCCAGTGTGGAGGAGGGCAGCATGGTGTTCAGGAGCCGGACTGCTTGGGGAAAGAAACTATTGCACAATCTCGCAGACCTGCTCCTGATGCTGCAGAGTCGTCTTCCAGATGGAAGAGGAGTAAACAGTTGGTGGGAGGGGTGGTGGGGGTCAGCCATGATGCTAGTGGCTTTATGAAGGCAGCGTGAGGTGTAGATCTCCCGCAGGCTGGGTAGAGAGCTGCTAATGATGCACTCAGCAGTCCGCACAATCCTCTGAAGGGCTTTGCGGTCGGAGGCATGGCAGTTTCCATACCAGACTGTAATACAGCTGGTCAGGACGCTCTCTATGGTGCCTCTGTAGAAGGTGGTAAGTATGGGTTTAGGGAGGTGCACCTTCTTCAGTCGTCGCAGGAAGTAAAGATGCTGCTGGGCTCTTTTTGTAAGATAGTTGGTGTTTTTGGTCCAGGACAGGTCCTCTGTGATATGAACACCTAGGAACTTGGTGCTCTTCACTCTCTCTACTGTGACGCCATCAATGTTGAGTGGGAGATGGACAGCCTTTGTCTTCCTGAAGTCAACAATCAACTCTTTTGTCTTTTCAACATTAAGAGACAGATTATTGTCTTTACACCAAAGTGCCAACCGTTCCACCTCTTCTCTGTACGCCGCATCATCGTCGTTCTCAATGAGTCCCACTACTGTAGTGTCATCAGCAAACTTGATAATGTGGTTTGTGTCAGAGTTGGAGGTGCAATCATGGGTCAACAGCGTGAAGAGTAGCGGGCTCAACACACAACCCTGGGGGGCACCTATGCTCAGTGTGATAGTGTTAGATCTTTTATTCCCAATCTGTACTGTTTGAGGTCTTTCAGTGAGAAAGTCCAGAATCCAGTTGCAGGTGGAGGTGTTGAGTCTTACTGATCAGCTGCCTGGGAATGATAGTATTGAATGCTGAATGCTGTATTGAAAGGCTTTAAAGTCATAATAGATCTAAGTGGAACATCACAATAGAAGAAGCAGGTGAGTGCTGAGCCTAACAGAATCAGAATACTTTATTAATCCCAAAGAAATTACTTATGATACAACTGTACGGAGAGACAAAGACACAAGTAACACAAAGAGCAAATATAAAAAATAAGCACATAAAGTAACATTGGTGAGCTGCTGTTTGTGGAAGTTGGGCCAACGGGGCTCACACAGCACAGAAGGAATCATGGGGTCATTATTTTACACACTGACTCAAATTTGAAGTCACAGATCAGCAGTGTCGCATTTTATCATTGTGAGAGTATTGCTCTTTTTGACTCAGGGTAATGTGGAACAACTTATACACGTCTTTAATACAAGCAGGTTAGGTAACTGCAGTCCTCTTCTTTCTGGTTTTCCAAAGTCAATGTTACACAAACTCTGACTAAGACAAAGAGGAGAGCACACTTTGCCATGCTCTTAAAATATTTCATTGGCGGGATCTGTATTTTAGAATTGATTTAAAGTTCTACGCATCCCTCCATGGCCTCTGGCATGAATATTTAAAGGACTTACTTATTATTTATGGTTCACGAAGAGCCCTTAGATCTTCTGACAGTAATCTTTTACAAGTACTTACGATAAAAACAGAAACGTTTGGCAAGGCTTCTTTTAAAAAACTTTAAACCCAAACTCTGCACTAGCCCATCAGCGGATCTAAGGGCGGCAGAGACTAGATATTTCAAAAAATAAAATGTACCTTTTTACTATTGTGTTCTAAATAATACAGTATTTTAACTTATTGTTTTTATCATATCTTGTTCAGCTATCTTATAGATAGATAGATAGATAGATAGATAGATAGATAGATAGATAGATAGATAGATAGATAGATAGATAGATAGATAGATAGAAACTTTATTTATCCTGAAGGAAATTACAGGTTTACATCAGCAGACAAAAATAGCACAGATACACATATAACAAAATATAGAATATCCATAGGTATGCTAACAAAGTACAAATACACATGTAACATGAATTATCTGTAAGTAGATTAACAATGTGTAGGTATTTACTTTTATTTAAGAGTGCAATGATTAGAATTGAACGTACCTATAAAATAAGAATTTCTCCAGTTTTATTGGGATTTTCTCTGTGTGCCAAGTTTGTAATATCTCCTGCCCACAGAGCACTTCAAATGAATTGCACTTTGATGTGCACCAAAATGTGCTGTGCAAGTGAAGACTGTTATCTCACAGCTACCAGGACCTGCGCTCAAATCCTACCGTTTAAATCCTTCAGGCGTGGAGTGAAACTTGAATGGATTTGTTTCAACACCTCACAAAAGTGGATTGAGCTCACTGAAGCTGCAGCTCACCTCTAAGCCACCACGCTGCTTTCAGTTAAGACGGTGGTTTGGTTAGGTGTTTAAGTTAAGAGCAGGGTGATGTATGATCTAAAAAAACCTCCTCGATTTGAAAGAAATAAGTGCCGACATGAAGAGTATGAGCATGAGGTGTTTTTTTTTTGCTGTGGATCTTTAGAATAACTCTGAGACCACCTGAACAGGGTACCTTCCCCAACTTTTCACTTGTAGGAAACGTAACAAACCCTCTAAGAAAACTTCCAAAAAAATTGACATGACTGCCCACAAGTGTTCTATCCTTCAAAGCTAAGTGGTTAGCCTCTTACCTTAGTTATTTAATTTTTATTTACACACACAGGTGGTTCTCCAGTGATAACAACATTGCACAGGTTATTTACAGCAGTAGTGGGCTGCACAGTGCTTTGTGAAGGATCAGTGCCCTGCTGAATTGCAGGAGGCGGGGCACTGCCATGGGTGGCATGGCGGGAGGCTGGTCTGGATTATTTCTGTGTTAGGTGTGTTCTCTTCGTGTTTGCATTGGTTTCTTCAAAATGTGTGTACTTAGTTTATAGAAGGTTGGCATGGGGAGAGTGAATGCGTGCTGCTTTGCCAGTATAACGTAACATTCTCAAACAAGCTTAACCCAATTTGAGTCAGGGCTTACTCAGGCAGAATTGTACGGAAGGCAGGAACCAGGCTAAGACTTTTTTCTAGTTCATAACGGGGGCAATTCATGTTCACACCCATATGCACAAAGGTCATAATTAGAGATTGCAGTTTACCTACCACACAGATTTTTTGGGATGTGGGAATAAAACCTGAGTATTCAGAGTAATATCCACACACACATGGGGGACATGGCACACACTCCACGTGGACATCAACAGGGCACTGGATTAGGCCACAACTCTGAGTCCATGGGGCAGTGTTACACGAGACACTGCGCTACAGTAAAATATTGGTGGACCATCCAGGAAGTACTCCGGCTTCTTATTACACTCTAGTATGTTCTGAGGTAGAATGCTCAGAAGCAAGAAGGTGAACAGTTGGCCTCGGTCACTGGCTTGCTTGGCATCTCATTTTTATCTGGCTTCTGGATAAGGAAAAATGAAACAATGAAGTGTTTTGAATCTTAAAAAGCAAGTCAAATAAAATGAAAGCAAAAAAAGTCTGTTCTATTAACAGCAGTACTTGCTTACTAATTAAAAAAGTAACCAGGATAAAAATCCTTGGCAGCCATGAGCATCTCGTTTTGACAGCCCTGGCCGAGGTCATCAGAACTATAAGTTTAGATAGATAGATAGATAGATAGATAGATAGATAGATAGATAGATAGATAGATAGATAGATAGATAGATAGATAGATAGATACTTTATTAATCCCAAGGGGAAATTCATATACTACAGCAGCACCTTACTGATACAAAAAAAAACAATATTAAATTAAAGATTGATAATAATGCAGGTAAAAACAGACAATAACTTTGAATAATGTTAACGTTTACCCCCCCTGGGTGGAACTAAAGAGTCGCATAGTTTGGGGGAGGAACGATCTTCTCAGTCTGTCAGTGGAGCAGGACAGTGACAGCAGTCTGTCGCTGAAGCTGCTCCTCTGTCTGGAGATGACAGTGTTTAGTGGATGCAGTGGATTTTCCATAATTGATAGGAGCCTGCTGAGCGCCCGTCGCTCTGCCACAGATGTTAAACTGTCCAGCTCCATGCCAACAATAGAGCCTGCCTTCCTCACCAGTTTGTCCAGGCGTGAGGCGTCTTTCTTCTTAATGCTGCCTCCCCAGCACACCACCGCGTAGAAGAGGGCGCTCGCCACAACCGTCTGATAGAACATCTGCAGCATCTTATTGCAGATGTTGAAGGATTTCTTTGGTGTACTTTGTCTGTTATTTACTACACCTATACATGACCAAGGGCACCCCAGGGGTTTATTATCTGTCAGAAGTCAAAAGTTTTCTTTTCTTTTTAAAATTTTCTTCCTTTTAGTCATTCTGGTGTGTGGTCAGACCATAGTGCATATGAGTATTTATTTATTTATCGATCTATTTATGTATTCATTTATTTAAAGAGCATCAGTAAATTTATGGAGGGTGGGACTGGACTGCATGTCTGACTCTTTGCCAGCTGGGACCCCAAGCTGTTTCATTGTGTGGTGAGTGTGGCAACGTGTTGCATGCTCCACAATCTGAGCTGACGTGACCAGTAAAAAAAGCCAAATTTCATTCTTGGAGCAAATAAAATTCTGAAATTCTAAAGTTTTAATTCTGTTTTCTGTCTTATTGTTTTTCGTTTGTTGTCCACTTGCCATATCTCATTTTCAATGTTAATAATTTTTAAATTGTCTCGTTTGGTTTTAGTGTTAATCACATGTTTTAAAGAATACCTAATGTAATTTGGGTGTTTTTGTAACTGTACAGTGAGTGGTTTTTAATAGATTCTAGTTAATGCAAGCAGTCGTAGCCTGTACTCAATGAAGAACACTTTATAAAAATAAACTGGGAAAATTGATTTTTGTCTGGTACTGCCAGGATTGGCTTTGACTTCTCTGTAATGAACTAAACACAAATAAGCTTAACCTTAACTGACTCTTACACCGAGTAATGCCCAAGATTACTACGAATGGCCTGGATACACCCTGATACTGGCAAATTGATTGTTGTTGTTGTAGGAATCGTCACACCGCTGTGATTAATTGGAGCCAACCTAATGCACACAGTGTGTGTGAACAGCTAATTCAGATAGGATCATGAAACGGCAGTGGTGATGTGTCTGTTTAACTAAAGGCTGATTTATACTTCTGCGTCAGGCTTACACTGTAGCTTCGCTGTCGTCTGTGTCACCTGTGTCACCTCCCCAAAAATGTGACCTTGTCACATTTATACAAACCCTATACAAACCCCAATGACTCTGATTGGCCAGTTTGCCTACTACGTAGTTCCAGAAATGTTTCCATTTGTCAACGAATGTGTGAAAAGTGGCAAAATATGAAGGACAAATACATTTGTCTATGAAATAAAATGCTATCCAGAGCTGGATACTTTTAAAAATGCCAGCATGGCGTTTCAGTGTGAATGGGTAAAAATGAAGATTTCTAAAAAACTCTGACTTTCATTGGATTGGTATTATGTGTCTCTTCTGATTGGATCCTGCTCATTGCAATATCTCATTCCCTGATTCGTTACACTTCACAGAGGAAAAACATATTCCATAATAGCTGACATAGAAGAGTTGCTTTCCATGGCATTTGTGGAGTTGCTCACCTCTATGTATCTAAATTGCAATTTCAGTAATTTTTAAATATTATGGTCAAGTGACTAGAAACACTGCACAATAGAGTAATTCAACTGAGCATGTTTGGTTTGATTTGTATTACTATACATGTATGATAAACACTCACTGCGGTCGCTGCAAAATGAATTTTGGGAAATGTGATAGTGACATCAGAAAATCGGCTCAGGAAATTCTTCTAATTGTGTGAAAGCCCAATCGTAGAATGCAATCAGGCATCACAACCACTTTCATACTGCATGAGAAACAACAGTTGATGAAGCTGAAATTTGGGGCTACTCAGAAAATCAGCTGTAAATCAGGCTTAAAATTGTGCCAAAATCGCACAGTGTAAAGACGTCTATGCGTTTTCAATTGTTGTAGTATGGACAAAAATAATTTCATAAATGATGTGAAAATGCTAGTGTGGATGGAGATCTTTTTTGCTTAAAAACACTTTTTAAATGAAAATGCAGTAGTGTGGATGTAGCCGAAGTCTCTGCTCTTTTACACGGTCACCAAGATGCAACGTTAATATCATATTGTATCAATTAATTTGGTATTTCACCTAGAAGTAAATGCCAGTTAGCTTTGTGTATTTTACATTTTATTTTATAATCCTTCAAATTTGTTGGCTTCCTTGCTTTATTCTCTTCTAATTAAATAACATTTCCTATAATGAGGTTAATCATGAATGTCCATGTACCCATTCATTTCCTAACCTGTTTATTGCTCAGGGTTGTGGGGAGTCAACGCCCGTCCTGGTAGCACTGGGTGAAAATCCACCCTCAGTGAAGCACCAGCTAGGAGTGAGGCACACTCTCATACTGTACACAGAGCCGGTTTTGAGTTAATACTTAACCTCAAGCATATTTGGGTGCCATTTTGTTGTTGACCACTGTCACAAACATACCCATAGTCACTCATAGGGGGACAAATGGAAGTCATCATCCAACTTAATATAAACATTTCTGGAATATGACTGGAATACCAGAATTGAATCCATACAGATACAGGGAGAACATGCAAACTCCACACGGACATTGTCCGGGTTTGGGTTTGTACTCTGCACTCTGGAGCTTTGACATATAACCCCAGGTAAAAGTAGTGCTAAGTAAGATGTACATATTTAACAAAAGTTTATACGAGTTGTGAGTTTAGCTATAGGTGTAATTAAAGTATACTGGTTCTGAAAAAAGGTAAGTGTGCAATAATACATCAGGCGAGGATTTGATCATGCATCCTTGTGACTGGTTTAATTTTGAAGTTCCTTTCATTACTTAATGGTAAATGATCTGGGGTAATGTAAGTTCCTTTCTGGGAGGTTATACAGACATCGCATGTCTAATATAAAAACCTTTGAAAATTAAAAGGAAAACTCTTCTTTTTTGAATTAATTTCAACTTTGTTTTCCCAGGTCTCTCTTGTGTTTGCACTGCTGGATTTACAATGAAGAATTTGGGTTCCCCTATAGTACAGTGCACCCCTTGTGTGAGTACTCATTTTGTTTGTCTGTCTAAAATCGATGTCTACATCATTTCAAATTAAACACTGTTATTTTTATGGTTTGAAATGGTTTGAACCACAATTAGCTCTGTCACACATTTGTCTTGCACATGTCCAGGGTCTAAAGTACTGCAGGTAAAGCAAAAATGCAATTACTTTGGGTTTAAGCTTAGCAAATTCCATTTTGTTAGTTTGTACATTTAGAACTGTGGCACCTATGGTATAAAGAAAAAAGATAGAGATGAAAAATCATGTCTGGAAATATCATGCACCACATAAAAAACAAAATTATAGCAAATAAATGCAGTAGTTCCAGAAGTCATTAGCTTTCCATTGATATTTTTGGAGTCTATAATTTTTACTGTGGTTTGTATGTGGGTGTCACAGTGGAAATGAGTGCAGATCTCAGTGGGGATGTCTTCTTTGTGGAGTTTGCATGTTCTCCCGGTGTTCACATTATATTCATCCGGAAATGCCAGTTCCCTCATGAGCTCGTTGGTGTTTCTAAACTTGCCTGCTAGGATTTTGTCCAACACAGGCTTGGCTCAGTAGGTATAGCTATAAGAAGAGGACAACATCAAGGAAACGTTAAAGTAGGGAAGGGATACAAAATGCATTTTACAAAGGTTTGATTCTTACATTATTAAGCAATTAACTCCAGTTTTTGCATAAAGTTATGAGTAAAAATGATTGGCAGACCCAGTTCCTCATTGTATTGGCAACCATGAAATAAAGAAGAGAGCTAAATGACGTTGAGAAAGAGTACCAACTGAAAGGGCATTTTTGGCATGAGGTTTAGTGATTAATTGTCATTTCGTACAGTAGAAGATCCTGTTGCCACTGTTACTGTTTGAAGTACATTTTCATTACATGTCACTTTGTTTAGAGAGTATGTTATATGCTAATAAATACAAAGAAATTCCAAGTGATGGTAGAAGAATCACCCATAGTGCACAAAATGGGATGGACAAATAGGGTCTGAAGAGTAATGACGATGAAGTAAACCACATACTATGGCTATTCCAATAAATGGTTCTCAAGCTAAGCAAACTTCTATGGAAGACTTTGGAGTGGCGGCCAAGATAGCATTTTTCTGCCACCGACGTCATAACAAGAAGTTTCTAATGGAAAAATGATGCCTACAGTGCTGGAAAATTGTAGAATCTTCATCAGGACACAATGAATCTGTTCTGGTGACTTGCAGTAGCCCAATCATTTATTAAGACAGTTTACATCCATGTGTTTTTTATTTTATCACTTACCTGTAAATCTTTTCATTTGCCAACCCTGCCTAATCCAATTTAAAAGACTAAAAGAGCAGAATCCAAGCCTACTACCAACCCTCAGAAGGGTGCCAATCCATTGCAGGACACGCTAACTCAATTTTGAGTCTTCAGTTAATGTAGCATGCATGGGGAACTCAAGTGGAATCTGTGAGAACATGTAGGCAGTGTCAAGGCTGGAACCCGAACCAAGGACTCTCTCTGTGGAAGCAGTGTTAACCACTGTGTTATGCTGTGCAGCTTAATTTAATTGTATACAGTAGGAATAAATATGTTTTAATTGTCTATGAAACTTGTACATGTTGAAATTTCAAGTTGCTGAGGTCGTGGTGATGCAGGTGGAGATGCTAAGACAGAGCGATGTTCTTCTGTGACCAACTGCTGATGTTTACTGAGGAATGACATAACTGAGGAAATAAAGCGTAAAGTAATATACTTCTACAATGAGGAAGCAAGAACTGAAAAAGAGTGTACATTTTTACTTTTGTAACATTTCATTTAATTGGCATAGTAAAGTAGAATGAAGACTTGTTTGACACTAACATACAGGGAACAGAATTAGGTGGTACTGACAAGCAGGACAAATGTTTTAACAGGATTCTTGTAGCAATGGGTAGTCAGTTAAAAGAGCAAAGCAGATGATCTCTCCAGGTGTACTTGTTTTTCATGGGTGCAGCAAGAGCCAATAAACACCATCTAGGGTGGTCAAGTAACAGTTACTAGGTGCCCTGCTATAATAGTTTTAGTAGTCCAAACCAGAGATATTATGGGACTGGGATGTGGTACAGGTAATGTGGAAGGATTAGGTCTTGTGTATGCTGAGAAGAAAAAACTGTCAAGTCTGTGTCAGAAAAAGACATTGTCAAATATAATGTTTATAGGAAGTTCTGTGAAAGGAGAAGCAGAAGGTGGGTACATGATATTGGACTTAGAGAGGTTTAGCTTGACTTGTGTATTCATCCACAAGGAGTTGTGCATTGACTATGCGGACTGATAGAAGGAAATTAAATGGTTAGCGAAGCAGTTAGATTAAATATGGAATTCATATAGCAGATAACAGAAGTCCTTTAACTGCAAGGATGGGGCAGTGATTTATGTCATTAGATAAAGAAGAGCACGTTAGAAAAGTAGAATTTAAAGCAGTTCAGCAGCACACAACCTATATTTCAAGTGTACAGATTTCAACCTATTGAAACCTAATGAAAGAGTGAAAGGGCCAAAAACAGAGAAACGAGAGACTCCAAAGTATCTCTGAGCAAAGGTAAAACAGTGTCCATAAAATGAGCTTTGCAGAAACCAGACAAAGAAAAATATTTTAGGGTTTTTTCCTAAACAAAACAAGTGCCTGTGATGAAATATATGTTCCAGTGTTTGGTGGAAGTAGCATAAATGGAAGAATGGACATTAGTTCTCACTAGAATCCAAGCTATCATGAGAATGTTTGAGAATTAGGATTTAATGAACCTTCTTGAAGATTGCAGCAAAGGTACCTGTATGCAATAGTGAACTGAAAAAAGAAGAAATTTATGAAATCTGAAGAAGATAGCGGGATTCAAGGAGAAGTATAGGAATAGGGACCAATGTGCACATGATGGGTCTACGTTCTGTCAGTTGTAAGAGAAAAGAAGAGCTATGAAATGATGAGAACAGCTGAGTAATTGCAAATTGTTTCTGAATATTGGAATTCTTAGCTGGAGAAGTCCACCAGGGAATTAAAGAAAGACTGTTCTAAATATTAAATTGTCGTTGTAATGTAAAAATTCTAGTTGTTCCAGCTAACTCAACCTTTTGAAGAGTTACAGTAGGGGTAGATGTATGTGTGGGTAAGCACTTAAGATGCATACCAATAGGAATGTACCAATATTTTATTTTTAATATTTATTAATTCTTTATTACCGATTGTATTTTTGTCATTAATTTAGTGACACCGTCTCATTGCCATTTTATATAAGGTTTCCATGGGCGCAGTCATTTTGTGTGTTTCTTTTCATGGAAATTATAAGCATACTGTTTAAAATTTCCCAAACAAGTCATTATTTAAATTTATGGTTGTGATTGGGGTTTCCTTCAAAGCAAATTAGCTGAGGCTTCCAAAACTCAGCTAAGAAGCTTCCAGGATCTTCATGGATCTGCCCAGTAGAGTCTCACTCACTCCAGCCAGGTCCCAAATACTAACTGCAGGCTTCAACTGAAGCAGGCCTAAAAATGGAGAGCTGGCAAAACAACTGTAAATATTATAAAATCAGGCACCCTCACAAGGAGAGGTATAACTGTAAACCATCAGCTTGTAAAAACAGAGCAAGTAAAGAATCTTTATAACTAAAACATTTATTATAAAAGAAAGGAAATACGGAACAAAAGTGCAAAAGAGCCAAATGAGGCACAAAGGTGTTGCCTAAAAAGGCAATCCATACTAACTAACTCCAAATATGATAATCAGAAGTCAAACTCTTAAGCAGAGTGTCAAAAAGTCAGAAAAATCCAAAGAGTAGCAATATATGTAAAGAGTGGAACTCGCCAACACCACAGAGTGTACTGATAGGTACCGCATTTCACATCAGCATTTATATATGAGAGACAGGTGGCCCCGCCTCTTGGGGAACCATCCACAAAACACAAGCAACAGGGCAAAACATACTCTTAAACTTAAAAACTAAAGAATAACCAAAATTGAAAAGAAAAACATAATTATACAAAAAATAAACAAAAATAACATTATAAATATAAATGATAATATTAAAAGGATAAAACATTTAAATTTAAATATAAGCCAGGGAGGACCCTTGGCTGAAACATAATTTATTTAACTTATTGAACTCAATTAAATAAATAATTCACAAACTAAAAAGTTGATTAATCATACACAAATTAAAATAAAAAGAGATAGAAATGCTAGTAATCAATTCAGAAAAACAGACATAACATCTATTAAAAATGGTAACAATAAAAAAGAAAAACAACAGAATTAATAAACAAATAGCAAACAAAATTAACTTTAAACCAATAATTTGGAAATCCAAAAACCACAAAACCTAAATACCAAATCTATAAATCTAATTGAAGAAAGCCTTAATGGTGTAAAGGCTGCAATCATTAAAGAAAGGGTAGTTACTTACCTAAGCTGATCTATACTAATAAAAGGCAAAGCCCTCACTGACTCACTGACTGACTGACTGACTGACTCACTCATCACTAATTCTCCAACTTCCCGTGTAGGTAGAAGTCTGAAATTTGGCAGGCTCATTCCTTACAGCTTACTTACAAAAGTTAGGCAGGTTTTATTCCGAAATTCTACGCGTAATGGTCATAACTGGAACCTGTTTGACTGACTCATTCATCACTAATTCTCCAACTTCCCGTGTAGGTAGAAGGCTGAAATTTGGCAGGCTCATTCCTTACAGCTTACTTACAAAAGTTAGGCAGGTTTCATTTCGAAATTCTACGTGTAATGGTCATAACTGGAACCTGTTTTTTGTCCATATACTCTAATGGAGGAGGCAGAGTGACGTATCGCGTCATCACGTATTACGCCTCCTACGTAATCACGTGAACTGAAAACGAGGAAGAGATTTACAGCACAAGTCAAACGCGGGAACGAAGGTAAATGACGTTAATTGTTGACTGTCTTTTAATACTGTGTACTTGTTG